>NC_092050.1:30288137-30888562 GCF_003086295.3 Arachis hypogaea
AAATACATCATCAAAACTGATGGACTCACATAAACTCTCCACAAAGTGGGCATCTCAAATCAGACAAAAGAGAAGGCAATACAACTAGCAAGTTATATCCTAATGTTCATTTCTACACCAGGAATAATATACTAAAGTTTCATAAGAAATGGAGTAAGTTTACCTGTTCAATTAGATAAAAAATGGCTTGCCATTTTCCCTCCTATTTCCTCTTCTCTTCGACGATGGCGCTCACTGTTCCCTTTTTCTTTTTATTTTAAAATGAGAGAGCCTTGCTCTCGTTCTCTCTCCCTTCGTGGCTTAAAAGCCAATTTCTTTCTTTCTTTATCTTTTTTGTTTTTGTTTTTAATATGTGGGCCCCACTTAGTTGGGGATCCACCGACAAATCTCTCCCTCACCAACTCAAGTGGGGATAGGCTGCTCCACCAAGCCTGCCTTCTCTTTGCAGGAATCAAACTTCACTGCAGGTAAACTCTTAGTCATCATATCTGAACCATTATCATCAGTATGGATCTTCTCAAGTGCATATGACTTCATCTCAAGCGCTTGACGTATCCAATGATATCTCACCTCTATGTGCTTCGATTTGAAATGACACGACGGATTTTTGCTAAGATGGATAGCACTCTGACTGTCACAAAATAACGCAAGCTTTTCTTGATTGATACCTAACTTTTGTAGAAATTTCTTCATCCACAAGAGTTTTTTAGAAGCTTCAACAACAGTAATGTATTCTGCCTCTGTAGTAGACAAAGCAATACATTGTTGAAGTCGAGACTACCACGACACAGCTCCCCCTGCAAAAATCATCATATAACCAGAATAACTTTCTTGAATCAAGATCCCAGCCATATCCGCATCTGTGTAACCATCCAACACAGGTTGGCCACTCCCAAAGTATAAACAAACTCTGGAAGTACCATTAAGGTATCTGAGAATCCACTTTACTACTTGCCAGTGTTAGAGAGAAATCGACTAACAACTCCAACGGAATGAGCAATATCTGGCCTGGTGCAAACTATAGCATACATCAAACTGTCAACTGCAGATGTATATGGAATCTTCTTCATTTCTGCTTTCTCTTTCTCACTTGTAGGACATTACCGCAAACTCAGCTTGAAATGACTAGCAAGTGGAGTATTAACCGGTTTGGAATTAATCATGCTAAACCTCTCTAAAACCTTCTCAATATACTTCTGCTGTGATAACCACAGTTTTCCATTCTTCCTGTCATGAGTAATACTCATTCCAAGGATTTTCTTTGCAGGACCCAAATCTATCCTTCATAGCAAAGGATCTGTTCAAGTCTTTCTTAAGATTTTCAATCTTCTTAGAGTCATGATCAACAATAAACATGTTATCAACATAAAACAAGAGAACTATAAAATCACCATCAGAGAATTTCTTAACATACACACAATGATCAGAAGAAGTCTTATTATATCCATGACCTTCCATGAAGGAATCAAACTTCGTGTACCACTGCCTTGGCGCTTACTTCAACCTATATAAGCTCTTATTCAACTTGCATACAAGGTGCTCCTTTTCTTTAACCTTGAAACCCTCTAGTTGCTCCATATAAATTTTTTTATCTATGTCACCGTGAAGGAATGCAGTCTTCACATCAAACTGCTCAACCTCTAAATTCAAGCTAGCCTCCAATCCAAGCACAAATCGAATAGAGGACATCTTCACAATTGGAGAGAAAATCTCCCCAAAATCAATACCTTTCTTTTGCTCAAAGCCTTTCACAACCAATTGAGCTTTGTACCTTGGCTGTGAGATATTTTCATCCGCTTTCAATTTGAACACCCATTTATTCTTGAATGCTCTTTTACCCTTCGGTAGCATCACCAATTCAAATGTATGATTCTCATGCAAGGATTTTATTTCTTCCTGCATGGCCTTCAACCAATCTCCTTTATGCTCATCAGACATAGCTTCCTGGTAGCTCTCTGGCTCTCCAGTCTCAGTGTTCATCAAATACTCATGAGGAGAGTATTTCTGAGAAGGATGATGCTCTCTAGTAGATCTTCTCAATTCAGGCTCAACTGGTGGTTCAGGTGGGACTTCAACATCTGGTAGAACTTCTACATCTGATACCTCAGGTTGATGTGTAGGTTCATCATGCAAATCATCACTATTATTATCAACTTGTACATCTCTCCCAGCAACAGGAGGTATAGTGGAAGGACCAAGTTCATCATCAGCAGAACGTCTAACTGTTATTGTTGGTTTATCTGTCTTCTCAAGGTCTTCAATAGTTTGGTCTTCAAGAAAAATCACATCGCGACTTCTAATTATCTTCTTGCTCACCGGATCCCATAATCTGTAACCAAAGTCTTCATGACCATAACCCATGAAGATACACTGCTTTGATTTTCCATCAAGTTTGGACCTTTCATCTTTGGAAATGTGAACAAAAGCCCTGCAGCCAAACACTCGCAAGTGACTATAGGAGACATATTTCCCTCTCCAAACTTTCTCTAGAACATCACCATTTAGTAGAATTGAAGGAGAAAGGTTGATAAGATCTGCTGCAGTCCTCATCGTTTCACCCCAAAAGGATTTAGGCAACTTTGCATGAGAGAGCATACACCTGACTTTATCATTGATAGTGCGATTCATTCTCTCTGCAACTCCATTATGTCGAGGAGTCTTAGGAACCGTCTTCTCAAGCTTGATCCCATGTCCTTTACAATACTCTTCAAATGGACCCCTGTATTCACAACCACTATCTGCTCAAACACATTTCAATTTCCTTCTTGTTTCTCTTTCAACACTTGCATGAAAGTGTTTGAAGATACCGAGCACCTGGTCTTTAGATTTCAAAACAAAATCCCACACTTTTTGAGAATAATCATCAAAATAAAAGTAACAAAATATGATGCACCACCTAGTGTCTTAGCATCCATAGTGCAAACATCAGTGTGAACTAAATCTAGAACATATGATCTCTTATGAGGTCAAGAACTATGAAATGATACTCTAGCATGATTTCTAACAAAACAATGAGTACAAGTATTTAAAGTTGTACCTTTCACTGGAAGTGAGTGTTTCTTGGCTAAGATGCTTAGTCCTTTCTTGCTTAAGTAACCAAGACGTATATGCCACAAATCAGAAGAAGAATCATTAGCTACATTCACCTCTTCTTTGTACAACTTTGCTTGCAACCGGTAGAGAGTAGTGAGACTATTGTCTTCTTTAGAAACAATGAGAACCCCTTTGGTAATCTTGCATTTTCCACTACCAAAGGAAGTGCAATATCCTTCTTGATCCAATGCCTTCACTGAAATAAGATTGAACCGTATATTTGGTGCATGCCTAACATTCTTCAACTGCAACTTGCATCCCATGTTAACTTCAAGCCACATATCACCCATACCAATGATATCACACACTCCTTTATCTCCCGATTTGATCTTGCCAAAATTTCCAGCAGTATAGGAAGTGAAAAATTTACGCCTCGGAGTGACATGACATGAGCACCAGAGTCCATAATCCAAGTGGAAACATCACAGACAAGATTCACATAATTTTCATCATATGTGATAAGAACATCTTCATAAACAATAGCAGTAGTTTCTTTATCACTATCTTTACCTTTGTCTTCGTTTCTTTCCCTTGATTATTTTCTTTTCAAGAAACTACAATACCTCTTAATATGCCCCGGCTTGCCATAATGGTGACAAATGAACTCCTTTCTTGGCTTGTACTTTCCTCTTGATTTGCTTCGACTCTCTGACTTGTCAGAACTGTGAGGTTTTCTACTTTGACTTCTCCCCCGTGACTCTGAAACAAGTGCTTCTAACTAGGAGGATGCATTAGTCAAACCTCGCTCTCTTCTTCTGGCTTCTTTATTCAACATGCTCTCTTTAACCATTGCTAACATCAACTTTCCTTTTGGAGCTAAATTAGTCAGTGTCACAACCAGAACTTCCCAACTATCAGGAAAAGAGCTCAACAACAACAAGGCTTGCAACTCATCATTCAAAGTTATTTCATTATTTTTCAATTGGTTCACCGTCTCTTGAAAAATGCTCAAGTGCTCCGACATTGATTTACCTTCAATATACTTCATATTGACAAGCTTCCTAATCAAGAATGCTTTATTTTGCACATTCTTCCTCTCATATAACTCCTTCAATTTGTTCTACATCTTCTCGGCATTCGTTTTGGTGTCAACATGTGGATACATGCTAAGATCAAGCCATTGCCTAATAAAAGCAATTGCCTTCCGATTCAGCTTCTTCCATTCAGCAACGGACATACTACCTTTAGATTTATCCCCTTCCACAGGATCATACAAATCCTTGCTATACAACATATTTTCCATGAGGGTCTTCCAAATCGAGTAATTTTGGGAATTCAATTTGACCATATTTGCCCATGGGTATTTTCCTCCATTTAATCAGCACATATAAACAACCAAAGCTCTAGATACCACTTTGTTGGAAAAACTCAACAAAGGTTCAAAACAAGAACTTGTCTAACAGCGAAAGCACCAAAAATAATTTTTCCACAACCTGTACGATTAAATAGGCAATACCAAAGATACTCCAAGTAGCAAATATAGTGGCAGAAATTAAATAATCAGACACCAATATTTTAATGTGGAAACCCCCTCTCCCCAAAAAGAGGGACAAAAAAAACCCACAGGACCTAGTCCAGTAAAAATCTTTCACTATCAAAATAATGGATACACAATCAGTCTTCCTAGTGACACTAGGACATCTCAACAATCAACACAATATATTATCAAAACTGATGGAATCAACATAAACCTTCCACAAAGTAGGCATCTCAAATCAGACAAAAGAGAAGGTAATACAACTAGCAAGTTATATCCTAATGTTCATTCTACACCAGGAATAACATACTAAAATTTCATAAGAAATAGAACAAGTTATGGCTTGCCCTTTTCCCCCAATTTCCTCTTCTCTTCGACGATGGCACTCACTGTTCCCTTTTTCTTTTTGTTTCAAAATGAGAGAGCCTTGCTCTCATTCTCTCTTCCTTCGTGGCTTAAAAGCCAATTTCTGTCTTTATTTATTTTTTTGTTTTTGTTTTTAATATGTGGCCCCACTTAATTAGTTGGGGACCCACCAATATTGAGATATATATTTTTCTTTCGTTCATGATAACATCATATTTTGTCTTAAAGAACTCTTAGTCTCCTTCACTATCATAGATGAATGGCTCCTTATCTTCTCCTCAAATTAATCAACCATTGAGCTTCCATTAGCATATTTACTGTGCAAGTTTCTTAAATTAGACAAGCATCTCAAACTCCATTTCTCACTCCAACAGTACCTAGTTCAAAGGTACATTTGCATTACTCTATAAAAAGACTCGAGGTTAATAATCACTATCATTATCATCATTTGCAATATTGTGCAATTTCTCTTATTCATAGCAATGATATCCAGCATTCTCAATTGAGTAATCTTCCTAGTCAACAAGAACGGTAATGGTAAGAGGTTGTATCTAGATCAAGATTAAGGATAAATAATTCGATAATTAAAGGAGACATCTTAGTTAATCTTCTCATCTTAAGCCAACTACTACCCTCCGAATTTTCTTCTATGTTGACATTTCGAGTTTTTGGAGCATTAACTATTTCAAATTGTGGAGAAGATTGTGATTTAGATTCTAGTTGTGAAACAGGGTCATTTTAGGATAGTAGAATGTATTATATGATATTTGACTAGACGAACCTCACAACTAGTTGGAGTTAGAAGGGATGCTCTTAGAGTAGTAGTGGGTGCAACAAATATTATAACAAAAAAATTTTTTACAGACACAAATATAATTATACCGGATCTTCGTAGTCTTTTCCAGGTCACTTGAATGTGGTTGCTGGGTTAGTTGACTTTGACATACTATTAATTGATAAGGTGGTTTCATACAAGAAACTCTTCGGAAACCATTAGATTTTCCGGTGAAATTACCAAAAAATTCACCAATAAACTTATTACCGTTTGATTTAGTATCGAAGATTATTCGACGGTAAAGTCCTCATCAGTAACTGATTACCATTGGATTTTGTAATCCGACAGTAATTTTCGGTAAAATCGGCAGCAAATTTCATTAAATGGTTGACGAAAAGTTGGAAGTGGTTACCATTAGATAACTTCCCCCAATAACTTTGGCGCTACGCGTTATAGTTTTGCACAGCATTATCGTCAGATTTATCCCCCAATAGATCCGACGATAAGATATTATTGTATATTTATTTAATTAAAATTTACCGACAGATTAATCGATAGTAAATCCGATTGTAAATGTAAATATTTTTTTAACATGTTAGAATTAGATATTCAACAATTAATAGTCAATTACCAATTAATGAAAATAAGTAGTCAGCTATAGATAATATGAATATCAGGTGTACAAAATAAAAACTCAAAGAAATAAAATACTATCAAACAAAGTAAAAAAAAAAAATCCCAATTAAGGTTTAACAAAGAAACATGTAAGATAGAACTAAGGTTAGTATGCATTGTAATTATATAACAATCTAATTAAAGTTTAAACATATAACATGCTAGTTAAAGTATACTTAGTTATTCTTATTTGGACTCATCATCTTCTTCCTCTGGTTCATCCTCCTTTTCTAAGGTAATTTCCTAATCAAGTTTCTAGAAATTTCGGCAGAGTTTTTTCTATAATTAGAATCTTTCACCAAATGTAATTTTTATTTTTTCACAAATCAAACATGTTTTTAAACAATCTTAACAAAAATTTGATAGAGTTTTTCCTTAATTCAGAGACCTCTACCAAAAAAATGTATCAATTTTCATAAAAAAATAGTTGCAGGCATAAATTAAAACAAACGTGTGAAGAACGAAACTCTCGCGCGATCTAGAATTTTCACAAATATAATCACGTTGTAAGTATAGCTTCTAGACCGACAAGAATTCCTTTCTTACAAAAGTTTGGTTATCACTTAAAAAAATCCAATAAAAATAAATAACCGAAGTATTCAAACCTCGGGTCGTCTTCTCAAGGAATTACAGGAAGGTATGATTTATTATTGATTATGTAAAACAATATATTTTTGGGTTTTTTGAAATAAGGGGCAAGTAATTTAAATGACAAGAAAAATAAATTGATAATAATAAAAATCTCTTGGCAAGGTATAAGAAATTGAAGTCCTATCCTAGTTATCCTTATCAGGTGTGATGAGAATTGGATTCTGCTCCCACTTAGTTAAGTCAAGTGGACTAATTAATTTAATCCTCAAGTCCTAGTCAACTCCTATGGAAAGACTAGAGTTATTGGAGTACAAATTAACCAGCAGAGAATTCCAATTTCAATCAACAGCTGAGTTTGATAACTCAAGTGTTACCAATTATTTAACCAAAGCCAAAAGGGAAAAATCTATTTGAATGAAAATAATTTGGATAAATTGAAAGCATTCATAACATAAATAAAACAATCTTAAATCTGAAATACCTCAATAATGTGTATTAAATAAGAAAATCATAACATGAATGTAGCATAAGTCAAGTTGAAAAGATAAATAATAATTAAAGTAATAGAATAAATAAAAATAGAAAATAAATTAAAAGAATAGTGAACCTGTACTTGAAGAGAAGTAATCCTAAAATTAAGAAAAATCCTAATCCTAAATCCTAAGAGAGAGGAGAGAAACTCTCTCTCTAAAACTACATTTAATCCTAAAAATTATGAATTATGAGCTGATGATTATGAATGAATGGATTCCCCCACTTTATAGCCTCTAATCTGTGTTTTCTGAGCCAAAAACTGGGTCGAAAACAGCCCAAAAATCGTTGGAGAAGAAATCTGCCACGCTGATTTTCGTCACTGCGATGCGTCCACGTGGAGCACGCGTTTGTGTCACCTAGCGGTACGGCCAATATGGCAAATTATATATCAAATTGAAGCCCCGGACGTTATCTTTCCAACGCAACTAAAACCGCTTCATTTGGACCTCTGTAGCTCAAGTTATAACCATTTTAGTGAGAGAGGGTCAAGCAGACAGCTTTGCAGTTCCTTCAACTTCTTGTATTCCTTCCACTTTTGCATGCTTCCTTTCCATCCTATGAGTCATTCCTATCCTGTAATCTCTGAAAGAACTTAACACACATATCAAGGCATCGAATGGTAATAAGAGAAGATTAATATTAGCAAATATAAGGCCAGAAAAGCATGTTTTCAATCATAGCACAAAATAAGGAAGGAGAATGTAAAACATGCGAATAGTATGAATAAGTGGGTAAAGAGTTGATAAAAAACCACTCAATTAAGTACAAGATAAACCATAAAATAGTGGTTTACCAACGTGCATTCAATAAAACATCAAATCCTAGTTGGTGTAGTGCGCATCTCTTTATTACTCTACAATTTTTCAATAAACAAGGGTTTTGAGAAGGTGCCACTAGGCAACCTTCTCCTACTTATGTCTTAAAACTCAATCATAGAAATAATAAGTCTGGCATAAAACTTAAAGTTAGAGACAGAAAACTAACATGAGTACTACACGAACAAACCACGTATATAACTCAGCACAAATAACCCACGATTAAAGCTAAACAAAGTTCAAACAAAAAAAATCCTAAAATAAAAATAAAGTTAGTAAATTATAAAAATTATTAAATAAAAAATTAATAACAAAGAAATGAATGCATTGTGTACAACATACAAGGCAACATTTTCAATATTTTGTAGTCCATTAATCAAAGCTCAATGGTGGAGACAATACAAGTATAAACAAACCTAAAACTACATCACCAAAATCATTTTCAATTTTCAAGTTTCAATGCTAGTGTAAAGAGATTAATCTCTTTAATTTTGATGTACTAATTAGATATCTAACTTAATTATAGAAAACTTGTTAAGGAGTCACTCGCTTACTTTCATTCTTAGCAATCACTTTATCATAAGTAGGACTTTACTAAAATTACAAAGCACCGTTTACATTAAAGTTTATCAAACATTATTAATGAAAATGACTCATATAAAACTAAACCCTATTTTTATGATTTAAATTCATACTATTAAATTATCTTAATATACGATAAACTAAATTGAACTCAATGCATCTAAAATATTTTCTATTATCTAATATTTGAGTTGAATCAATCCATTATCAAATTAAACATAACTCGTCAATCAAAGCTTAATGTAAAAATCAGAGTATGCATACCTTCTCGGTATGGCAGCAGCGATGACGGCTCGGTGGTGGAGACGATGATGCAATGGTGGCGGCGGCGGCACAGTAATCAAAATGAATGGTGGTTCAAAAAGGAATTAGAATTTTTTATTAAAAAAATAGGCATGGGAAGAGGGATGAGAGCAACCTACTTAGAGGAGGGAGGAGAGACATAGTTCCGACGACAATAGAGAGAGCAGCTCTATTTCAGACGAGATGAGTCTACGCAGTATTTGGAGAAGAATGGAGGTGGTCAGTGCTGGCGAAGGATGGCCAGAGGGGCTATTGAAGGTAGTTGCAGGAGAGAGAGAGAGAGAGAGAGAGAGAGAGAGAGAGAGAGAAGAGAGTGGTAGAAAGAGAAAAGGTTTTTCGAAAGTGAGGGGCGAGAACCGCGTGTTTTGAATTTAGGCACCCCTACTGTCGGATTTTCTGGCAAATAAATCTGACATAAACTTTTCAAATTCACCAAAACGCAGCATTTCATTAAATGGGTTTACTAGTGGATTTGTCCTCCAGTAAATCCACCCCTCGCTTTTGTGCCTATTATTTTATTTTTCCTACCAATTATTATCAACTAACTATTTTTCGAATATAAGAGCCTCCTAGTGAAGACAATGAATACATGTGGCAATGGGTAGGGTACGGTAGGGTTTAGATCCAACCCTAACCCTAACCCTATCCGGTGGTTGAGATTTTTATATAAACCCAACTCTATCCTACCCGCGGATTGAGAATATCTCAATTCTAACCCTACCCGTTCTTAACCAGCAGGTACCTAACCCTACTCGTGGGTTACCAAAAAAATGCAATATTATTGTATAACTTGATGATAATTTAAACTAGAACTGACTTTTATGTAAAAAAAAATTATTAAATTATCAATTAATGATCTTCTCTTAGTGGCTAAGGATCTTTTGTATTTAGTGAGAGGTCTTTGGTTCAACATCCACTTGAAATATATTTTTATATAAGTATATAACATATACATATATATAGGGTGCGGGTTGGTCGGGTAAGGTTAAGGCTAGGGCTGGCAATAGGTAGAGTAGGGTAGGGTTTAGACTCTACCCTAACCCTACCCGCGGGTTAAAAACTTTCTTAAAACTCTACCTTATCCTACCCGCGGGTTGAGAATCTCTCAACCCTAACCCTACCCGCACCCTAAAGTTTTAAACCCTACCCTACCCGACCCTACCCACAGAAATAAAAATTTTTTCAAATAAATTTAAAATTTAACCATTTCAAATTTTATACATATTAATAAAATAGAAAATAAAAACTAATTTCAAATTAAAATTAAAAACAATAAAATCTTAAAGAAATCCAACATAAAATTACAAATAATATGATCATCAACTAGGTTAGTGATTATTCCAAGTTTTTATAAGAAGAATATTGTGAGTACAAAACTCACTTTCTTCACTACATACATAACTTTTGCATATATATTATATAATATATTAAAGATGCGGGTAGGGTAGGGTAGGGTATACCCTAAACCCGTACCCTACCCTACCCGCAAGCAAATTTGCACCCTACCCTACCCTACCCTACCCTACCCGCAGCGGGTAGGGTAGACAACCCTACCCGAACGGGTTGGTCCGAATTGGGTACCCGCAGGTAGGGTATATATTGCCAGCCCTAGTTAAGGCTCAACTCGCACCCTACCCAACTCGCACGAGAACCCTACCCGCACCCTAGCACGCTACAAGAAAAACGGTAAGTACCATCAGATTTATCGTCAAATTGAATTTGACAGTATATACGGTGCCAAAAATTATTTACCGGCGGATTATTTCGTCTGACACTAATTATCAGCGGATTTTTTTGTCGGTTTTGTAATGAATTTGTCGAGACTAAGTTGCTGATTACCATTGGATTATTCCGAGGTAACTTTGGTGCCATATTATGTGTTCTTGGCGCCTAATTACCGTCAAATTTGTCCGCTGGTAAATTCGACAATATTTTTTCACAATTAAGCCACAATTAGTAGTCAAATCAAAATTCTTATTAACATAATTAGGGCAGAAATTCAAAATTACCAGAAATCAACTAATAATTTTATTAAATATCAATTGTCTGAATATAATAAAATGTGACAAAAGTAGAATACAATGAAATAGACATAAAATAAATTAAATTCTTAAACCCTATAGATCTCGGTAATTGTCGTCGTCGTCTTCTCTCTACTGAGGCAGCGGAGTAGGTGTTGATGTCGGTGCCCTACTAGCAACGCCGCTGCCTCCAGTATGCATCTGCTTGTTGTACACCTCCATCTGCTCCTGCAAACACTCTAGCTACTCCAACTTCTCTGTCATCTGCGAGTTAATGGCTATGCTGTCTCCCATGCGTGCAAGAAGCTTGTTGTAACTTTAATAAGATTCCTGAGCTTGTTGGTGAAGCTCCTGTGTGAGCTTCTGCACCTCCTCTCTCAAATTAACAATTTTTGCGGGATCGGCAGAACTGGTGGCAGAGGCAGACACAGATGAAGCCGCCAATGCGGAGGTACGGAGGCTGCTAGCAAAGAACAAGCCCAACCGAAGATGCAACTCTTGTGACTCAGAGGCGGCCTCGTGCCAAACCCTATCAGGATCTACCACTGAGACATCGGAGTCGGGGTTGTTGTTCCCACTAGGCGACTGAGATTGCTGGGTTGCGACCTCTAATCTCTGCGTGTAGTCCTCCTGTGTAACACACGTTGTGATTAGGATAACAGTTAATTGACTTTAAACTGAATAAATTTTAAACTTAGAATTAATTGAAACTCACATAATGAGTCACAGACCGCTCATAAGCAAATCTCTCCTTGTTGGCCCTCAAAGTATGAGTGTACTTGAAGGTCTCTGCTAGTGTCACCTCATGATCCAACGACTTAGACTACATATACTAAAATCAACCAATTAAATAAATCAGGAAATAACTAATTCAAGTAATAATTAACAAACATAGTAAACTACTTACCAGCCTGCTCTTGATCTTCATGAAGGTCGCCGACCCACTCTATACTTTGACGACCTCGGCGAAGCCCTGTTAATGACGTTCATCGGACGGCAATGCTTGAACCCTTCATCAGTTCTAAAATGGGCCTCCAGCTCCTTCTTGATAGATGGACGCATCCAAGTTGTTGGGTGGTTGCACCCCTGACGATCGTCGCTCGTCGTCTGCTAAAGTTGTTTTAGCTGCTTGGTAGTTATAGATCTTCTTGATCATGAGATTATGTTTCGTATCCCATATGAATTTTAATTTCACAAAGTGATTCAACAACATTAATTAGTAAAAATAAAATATAGTTCAAATACAGTTAATTCAACAACATTGAGTTTTTACCGCCCACTTCTAAAATCATTGATCTCTGGTCTCAGCAGGGATCTTCGTGTAGCTTGGCTACGAGTGGTTGTACATTGACTTAATCACCTCGGAGATCTCCTATGTACATGCATTTTTGTTCAATGCAAAAATATGAAGGAAAAAAACTTAAGATTGACAAACACATAAAAACACATAAACTTTATCTGTATAAAAGACATTAAAATATTAATAACTTACGCCTGCAGGCCATCAGGCCAAATCCGAATCCGTATGATAGGCAGTGGTGGAGAGGCATCCTGTTGGGACGCATTAGCCGAATCACCCACCGCGGGCTCTGTCGCTGGATCTGTATAAGGCATAGCAGAAGGAGGAACGTAGTTTGGGTTCGAGACCATGATGAACTACTGGTTTGCTGGATAGTTGGAGTAGAGGGCGATGACTTAGCAGTCCCTGAAGTTTGGTGGAAACATTTCCTCTACCATGACTATGAGACCCACTTGATCTACCTCTGCTACTTGTCGTCATGTCTGCAAAGAGAATATATTATTAACACTTTTCAGCATATATACTACACAAATTCTTTAACATTTACATCATTTCAAAAATATTTTGACATAAACTTTCCTAAAATTGGATATGTATCCACCTTACAATTCCCACAAATCTAACCAACCTTAATCCATAGCATCACTCAACAAAACTCAATTAAATTCACAACATATCCAACAGAATATATGAACTTGTTTATACATTGAAAAGGTAACATTCTCATTATTAATTCATAGAGTTATTACATATAAATAAGAGTATACAATATAGCACGCACTTTTACTTAGAATATACATCTATCTATCTCTATTTGGAACCATAGTTCTAAATTTAAAGTTCGACTAATACTCATGTAAATTTACTTGAAAGTGCATCTTAATTATTGATATCAAGCTTAACTTACTCTTAAATCCTAAAGCAGCATATGATAACCAAATCATAAATCCTAAATTAACATATAACTAAATCTTAAATTAATAATTAACTTAACTTTAAATCATAAATTAGCATATAATCAAATTCTAAATCCTAAATCCTAAATTAACAATTAACTTAACCCTAAATCCTAAAATAGCATAATGATAACCAAATTCTAAATTCTAAATTAACATATAAATGAATCCTAAATTAACAATTAATTTAACATACATCCTAAATTAGCATATAATAATTAAATCCTAAATCCTAAATTAACAATTAAATTAACCATAAATCCTAAATTAAAATATAATAATTAAATCCTAAATTAACATATAACTAAATCCTAAATTAATAATTAACTTAATTTTAATTCTAAATTAGCATATAATAATCAAATTCTAAATTCTAAATTAACATATAACTAAATCCTAAATTAATTTAAACAAAGAAAAAAAAGTGACCATGAAACCTAAGGAGCGAACAGAGGAAGAAAAACTCAGGAGAGGGAGATGCAGTGGCGGTGCTGGACGGAGACGTCGGCACACAAACAGAGAGAGAGACAGAGAGAGAGATAAAGAGAGGGAGGCGGTTCTGGACGGCGACGGCGGTACACAAACAGAGAGAGAGGGAGAGGGAGGGAGTCGCGGCTGATGGAGGGGAGAGGAGGAAGGAACGGGCTAGTTTCGGTGAGGGGGAGAGGATGCGGCAACAGGAGGGGTCGGCAGCGGCGGGGCTGACGAAGCACCGAAGAGAGGAGAGAGAGAGAGAGAGAGAGAGAGAGAGAGAGAGAGTGTGTGTGTGGAGATTTCAAAATGAAGGGGAAGAGGATTCGCGCTTTAAATTTTAGGATTTGTTATCGTTGGATTTACTAGTGGATAAAACCGTTGGTAACGTGTTGCGGTAACCAAAACGCAGCGTCCACTAAAATGGGTTTACCGGCAGATTTTTCCGCCGATAAATTCTGCAATACATTTCACGCCAATTTTCTCTCTAATTTATCATTGGAATCGAAAATTCGCCGGTAACTATTTGACCTGACGAATTCTGCATGAAAATCATCCATAAATCCATCGGTAAAGCCGACGCTAATGTGCGACGGTAAATCCAACAGTATTCAACGTTTTTTTTGTAGTGCCGACCGAATTAAATCGAGTTAGATACCCGCAGATAGGATGCGTATTGCCACCCCTAACAATGAACCAATAGTAAGGGACAATCACAATGGCAGATTGAAACTTTTTGGAAAACCTGATTTTTCTTAAAAGCTTTATGATTTGTTTAAAATTTTTAAGATAAATAAACAAATTTTTTAAAATTTTAAATTCTTATAAAAATCTTTTGAAATTGTAGTTTTTTTTTTTAATTTATATAAATATATATTAAAAATAAAAAATGAAACAAGTGCACTTTAGGAATAGTTTCACTCCTGATTCTTGCACTTTTATTTATGAGTAAAGTATCGTTTTTGTTCCTAACATTTGGGGTAAGTCCTATTTGTGTCCCTAACGTTTAAATCGTCCTATTTGTATCCTTAACGTTTATAAAAGTGATTCAATGTTATCCTACTATTAATTATACTAACAAATCATATTATATTTTTCAATTATTCTCACTTGGATGTGGTCGATTTTAATATTATACCCACTATTTGTGTTTAGATTCAATTATGTTCCTAGAAAAGTGAATTATGTAAATGTTGTAGGAATTAGTTTCAACATTTGATGAGCTATTTTCGGAGTAGATCATCGATTTTATTCCAGATATTTGTATTCTAACTTCAAGAAGAGATTTTTAAAACTCAAACTAAAGCGTTCATGATGTGTAATTGACGGCAGGATAACATTGAATCATTTTTACAAACGTTAAGGATACAAATAAGACGATTTAAACGTTAGGGACACAAATAGAATTTACCCCAAACGTTGGAGACAAAAATGATATTTTACTCTTTATTTATTTATTTATTTATTTATTTATTTATTTATTAATAGTTAATGTTCATGATGTCAACAATTTTACAGTCAAACTGTAAAGTCATACACTCATATGTGATGTTTCATGATTTGAACAGGACATGAAATTCACTTCAAGATGTCAAACCAAAACTTAACATATCAATAGGAACCCAGGTGTAGTAAGTTCACGTGCGAACCCATATTTGGAAGTTATTATATTGTTGCTTCGTTTGGATAAAATTTGAAGGATCATTAAATTTTCTTAATTTCAAAACTGGCAGGTGATGATCAGTGATTCAGTAAATTATTGGTCACTAGCTATGACTATATCACTCTAGCGTGACACCTGATGAATTAGACACAGTGGTTCTAGCAGAAAAATAAATTAAAGACATAATTTCTTACTCCAATTACGTACTTCCATATACTCCTAATCAGTAGTAATAAGTCAAAAGTTTTTTTTCCCCTTTTACGTATATATATATAAAATACAATAAATAGCATTTTATGTGATTATACTCAAACGAAATTAGTGTTTTTCAAGGTTGTCGCATCTCCATTACTCGTAGAAGATTTAGGTCTAATTTGAGTAAATAATGTAATTAAATTTTTTTAAAAAAATAATTTAAATAATAAATGATTATATTAAAAGTAGTTTATAAATAAGTTATTTTGTGTTTGAATTTTTAGTTTTAAAAATGTTTATTTTATAAAAATATAGTAAAAAGTAGTAGTATTATGAGAGAAATCATTTTTTTTAATTTCTCTATAAGCTCCTAAATAATTTCTTAAAAAACCACAATTTGGTTTTAAAAATTGCACCAAACATTAATACTACTACTTTTTATAAGTCAAAAACTAAAAAAAATTACTTTTAAAGCTTCCCAAACAGGCCCTTTAACCAACAAAATAGCATTTTTTTAATTTTGAGATGAATTTTTTTAGTGGTGTTTTCTAACAATGTAGAAAGATGGTGTATTTTTTTTTTTTTTTTGGTATAAATACCACATATCTGAAGTTTAAATTTGTAAAAAAAAAAATTTTAACCATAAATCAGACTTTTTAATAATTCAATTTATGCACTATAAAATTTAAGGTCCGATTTGAGAATCCCAAAAATTTGAACTTACCTTGCAACAATTCTGAGTCCCCAAGTTTTATTAATTTGTTTTTCTCTCATGCAAATCTGAGCGTCAGTTTTAAGGATTTAAATTAAAAAAAAAATTTAATGTCCATAACAAATTAAAATACCCAACTTTTTTATAACAATGAATAACACAATTAGAAGTTCCATTACCAAAAAAATCATCCACAAATAGTGGAGTAGGCATGACGTAAAATATTAGTTTAAGACAATCACATAAAATGCTATTTATTTTAATTTATATGCTTGAAAAACTCAAATAATAACTTTTGATAACGCAATTGAATCTATATTGTTTAATATAATAGTTAAGTCTTTTATATCTCGTTGAGTTTAAGATAAATTTTATATCAGAATCTCATTTCTTATTGTTTCTGATAATTAAAAAGAAAAAACTCTTGATAAAAAAAATATATTAATGCTCTCCAATAAAGACTTTATATGTCAAGTATATCAAAATAAAGCACGCAAAATAATAAATTATTATTATAATCAAGAAAAAAATATTTTTCGTATTTTTTATTTTTTATCAATTATATTTAATATAAAAATGTAAAAATATAAAAATATATACATTAAAATAACACAAATAAATTTTAAAAAACAGTAAAAATGGTGTAATTCTTGTCCTTGAAAATAGACGGACGGGATTATGGATGTTAACGGGGCAAGACGGGGGCGGGGGATGCCTTCCTGCTCCCCATCCACTACAAGAAAAAGCGTGTTTTTCGACGGCAAAAATCGACGGCTATTTCTGCCGTCGATAATTTTCGACGGCTTGATGTCGATATTACTAAAAAAAATAATTAAAAATAAAAATATTAAAATCGACGGCCTATTCGTCGATATTTTTATAATGCATTAATTTATTTCCCTATTATCGTCATGGTAAAGACGAACCAGAAGTCGAAAATAAAATCGACGAATATGACGTCTATTTTATTATTTTAAATATCGACAATCTTGCCGTCGATAAATTTGGACGGTCTAGATTACTCTCTAAAATGAAATGGACAGTCTAAATTTAATCTATATAATAGACGCCATATGTGTTTTTTTTAATATTAAAATCGACGAATATAGCGTCTGTTCCGGGGGTTACCTGAAACTGGAGGTCGATCTCGGATGAGATCTTCTGCACTGATCGGAGCCGACGTGTCCGGTCGGTGGATGACGGCCGGAGCGGGTGCGTCCGACTTGTTGGATTGACTGCACTGCTGATCCTTCGTCACCGGAGGGTGGGGGGTACCTGCAAGAGACTCCGATACTTAAGTTAGCATGGGTATTAAGCAGGTTTTATGTAGAATCAGAGTATGAGTTATACCTGGGTGCTCCAGTGTATTTATAGTAGTTGTAGAGTGACCTTTCTAGATAAGATAAGATTATCTTTATCTTTGAGTTGAGGTCAGCTTATCTTCGAGGGAACCGCCCTTATCTCTATAGGCTTGGACGGCCTTTGGATTTGGGGCGTGTTCCTCTGCCTGGGCCCTTTATGGGCTTTCCTGTCGATTTGGCCGATTTCTTTAAGAAGAAGTCGGTCCGCTTGACTTGAAGAGGTCAGTCGCTTTGTCGTTAATCATCCCAGGTCGGATAGCTCGACCTAGCGTATGAACAGTGCCCCTGCTTGAGCTCGGTCTTCTTTGTCGAGGTCGAGTCCTTAACTTCGGTCCTTCTTGTAGCGAAGCCGAACTCAAGCATTTTGTCGACTCCTTTTTGTAGCAGCTTTTTGAATGTAGAACGTTTTTTTTTTCTATAAGCGCGCGCTTTTGTATTAGCGCTTTTTTGGGAATGCAAGCGGTTTTAATATCCGCATTTAATTGGCATTTAATTGCCCCGTTTCCCCTAACTTCTCTATTTTTGAATTTTGCATTCAAGAAACGTTTCTCTCCTTTGCCATTTTCGTAACTTCTTCACACTTATTCATTTTCTGCCTTTCACCCATATTTCAACTTTTCTTGCGACGTCGCTTGGTGATTTTCCGAAGCTTCTGTTTTCGCCTGGAGTTTTGTAGTTTCACGTTTCTCTCTGTGATACTGCTTTTGTTCGTGCTTTTTTGCTCGTGAGAGGGCAATTCCAGATTTCGTCTTCCATCCTTAATTTCCCTGAAGCTTTGCTACTTTTTTCCAGGTTGGTACTAGCTTTCTTGCTTCTTTCATAGCTTCGTCTTCAGTTTTTTAGTGAAGCTTTGATTTTGCATGTTTGAAAGTTTGAATCTTTTTCATGGTCCTGTATTCGCTTGTTACTGTAATGTGTTTTTCCCGACTTTTCTTTTACGCATTCTCTTGGCATTTCCGTCGAGGCTTTCTAGGGTTTTGTTGTTGCTTCTGGTTGTTTTTCCTGTCTGATATCGATAGAGAATCTGCATCTGTTCCTCGCTTTGTTTGGAGATTTCTTTTTGATTCTGACAAAGTTTTGCACCTTTTGATGATTTCTATTTGGCGTGTTCGGTGTTAGTGCTTGCTCTTTGCTGATGATTTTTTGCTCGATTTCGAAAAAGTTTGCGCCTTTGCTGTTTTTCCGCCGATAAACTGTAGGAGGGTGGACCTTTTGCAATTTTGCTTCCTTTCTTTTCTGGATTTTATTTTGATGAGTGCCGGCATGTCGATTGTAGAAATAACTTAAAGACCTTGCTTTGTTTACTGCCTCCAAGGGATGCCCCAAGACCTCTGTCTTAAGTCTTGGGGTTTTCCCTTTTTGTTTATCCGTCCGTCGAGATGTTTTGCCCTCTGTCCGAGATGTTTTTGAGTAATCCATTCTTCTTTTCTTTTGTAGGATTTAGTTGACCTCATGTCTTCCTGAAATAACGTTGTAGAGATGCCTTCCCAGGTTCCCGCGGGTATGGCCGATTAGGTGGACTCCATGGTTCTCATGTGTGTCTCGCTGGTTGATTCTGAATTTTGTGCTCAGCTTAGGCAGTTTCACAGTATCTGTAGTAATTCTGGTGATGAGAAGAACTATGAACTTGTCCCTCCCTCTTCTGACGAGAGAGTCTGCTTTTCAACTCGGGTTATTGATGGTCGCCCTTTCTTTTATGCTTATGATTTTTTCTTTGGTCAGCTGGGTATCACCCTTCCTTTTACCAAATTTGAAACCGACCTGTTATGGTCTTGTAATGTTGCCCCTTCTCAACTTCACCCCAATTCCTAGGGTTTCATTAAAATTTTCCAATTGCTGTGCAATGGCTTTGGCATTCCTGCTTCCCAGTCTCTCTTTTTCTATCTGTTTGTCTTGACTAAGCGCGGTGTGGTAAAAAAGAAGTCAGCTTGGGTCTCCTTTCGTTCTACCCAGGGAAAAAAGGTTTTCTCCATGTTTGACGAGTCGTTCCGTGATTTTAAAAACTACTTTTTCAAGGTCCGATCTGTTGAAGGAGCTCGGCCCTTTTTTCTGGATGAAAATGACGAACCTGCTTTTTCCTTGGAATGGCAAAAAGACGTGAGGGTCTCCAGGTATTCGTGGGAGATGTTG
Source organism: Arachis hypogaea (assembly GCF_003086295.3). Classification (NCBI taxonomy): domain Eukaryota; kingdom Viridiplantae; phylum Streptophyta; class Magnoliopsida; order Fabales; family Fabaceae; genus Arachis; species Arachis hypogaea. The sequence continues at coordinate 30,308,158 of NC_092050.1, forward strand.
GATGAAGCTGAGCGAGCCTTTGTGACTATCCTGGAAGAACGCTGGGGTCAAGCTCCCCATCTCGACACAAAGAAATTTCTAACCAATCCTTCTCTTCTTCAAACTGAACTGGGTATCTTTGCGTATTCTTTATTATCCGTGTATGTTGCTTGTAGCTGTCTTTCCGACTTGTCTGACTTGTAACTGATTTTCTGTTTTATTTGCAGAGGCAATGAAGAATAGTGAATACATGAAAGCTTTTAAGAGGGCGCAGAGGGCGACTGCTGCCAAAAATGTTGCTGCCAAGGCGGCTGGGGAGGGATCCTCCCAAGTGCGCGAGAAGCCATCAGTGCAGAGTTCCGCCGGGGTGAAGAAAGTGATCCCTACACCCCGAGCGCATTTGGTAGATCCTCACGTTACCTCTGCTGCTCCTTCTGTTGCTCCTCTCAATAAAAAACAAAAGACTGCTGAACCCTTTGACCTCGATGCTCCTGATTTTAATGCTATTGAATTCATAGATCAACAAATCGGTCCCTACGGCGTTCTCTCCATGGACGATGTGTCCATCCTCCATCACTTGGAATTTATGGCCCGAAATCATGTGAAGATGGCGTATATGTCGGCTGCCATATATCGGACTGCTCAGAATCTCCCTCTCCACGCTACTAAAGCGTTTATGGAGGAGGCGAAACAAGAGTTTGATCGGATGAAGGAGTTAAAGGAGGAGCTTGAGACGAAGGTAGCCAAGTTGGAGAAGGACTTGAAGAATGAGGAGGCGAGTTCTCAGTCATTGGCGGCTTCTTTGAGGTTGGCTGAGGACGCAGTCCTGATGCACAAGGAGAGTTACCTTTCATCTTATCGGGAGGTGATGCGCCTGAGGGGGGAGCTTGACAGTGTTCGGGAAGATTATGCTGAGCTCCAAAGTCATCTCGTTGGCAACGTGACTGTTGCTTATGAGAACTTGAGGAAGCAAGTTCAGGTCATTGCTCCCGAAGCCGACCTCACCCTTTTTAGCCTGGATAATATAGTCAGGGATGGCAAGATAGTCCCTGATGATGAGGGTGATGATGATGATGTTGTTCCTTCCCCTGTGTCCTCTACCAAAGTGCCGACCTCTTCGGTTCCTCCTGCTGTGCCCGACTCGGATTGTCAGATCCTGAATCGGGAGGATGGAACTGTGGATGTTGTGCCGATTCAGACCCGCCCTCCTTCTCCTTGTCCTGATGCTGCTGAGAAGGCTCCCGATGCTTGTTGATCTCTTCTTGAAAATTTGTGTAGTTGGCCTGGCTTGTGGGCTCTTTTAGAACTTTTTTATTTATTTGCTAACGCTTCCTAGTTGCTTGTCTAGCAACTTTTTATTTTGAAAAACAAAAGGTAACTTGTTATCTCTTTGTGGTAGGTTTTGGTGGCCTTCGAGGCCTTATAACTTTATAGAGTAGAAGCAGTTGTTTGACTTGACATCTTTTTTGTTTTTCTATTGATGTTCGAAATCATGCTGCTCGACCTCCTTGGATTACTTTGATTTATTTGCTTGTATCTTGGATCCTTTGAGGCTGTGATTGTATAGATCCAACTTGTTACTCGATTTTCTGTATTTTTTGACCGATTCCTTTGCGTTGGTCCCCTTCTAAGTTATTTTCGTAATCCTCTTTCTTGGACCTTTGTCAGGTCTCTTTCAGGGATTACTTTGATAACTTTTCAGTAGTAGGAGTCCGACTTGGTTATGTCGGTCTCCCTTAAGTTATTTTTTGTAGTCCTCTTTCTTCGATCTTTGTCAGATCTCTTTCAGGGACTACTTTGATAACTTTTTAGTAGTAGGAGTCCGACTTGGTTATGTCGGTCTCCCTTAAGTTATTTTTTGTAGTCCTCTTTCTTGGATCTTTATCAGATCTCTTTCAGGGACTACTTTGATAACTTTTTGGTAGTAGGAGTCCGACTTGGTTATGTCGGTCTCCCTTAAGTTATTTTTTGTAGTCCTCTTTCTTGGATCTTTGTCAGATCTCTTTCAGGGACTACTTTGATAACTTTTTAGTAGTAGGAGTCCGACTTGGTTATGTCGGTCTCCCTTAAGTTATTTTTTGTAGTCCTCTTTCTTGGATCTTTATCAGATCTCTTTCAGGGACTACTTTGATAACTTTTTGGTAGTAGGAGTCCGACTTGGTTATGTCGGTCTCCCTTAAGTTATTTTTTGTAGTCCTCTTTCTTGGATCTTTATCAGATCTCTTTCAGGGACTACTTTGATAACTTTTTAGTAGTAGGAGTCCGACTTGGTTATGTCGGTCTCCCTTAAGTTATTTTTTGTAGTCCTCTTTCTTGGATCTTTGTCAGATCTCTTTCAGGGACTACTTTAATAACTTTTCGTTTTGGGCTGACTTTGTTATGTCGGGCCCTTCTAAGTTAAAGTAATCCTCTTTAATAGGGTTGGCCAGACCTCTTTCCAGGGTTTACTTAAAACTTGGTTTGACTTGGTTCGACTTCTTATTGTTCGACCAGTCTTTAAGTTATTATTTTAGCGATCCGTAAGACCTGGTCAGGTTCTTTTTTAGATCACTTTCGATAACTTCTCACATTATTCTGTGTTCATCTTTGCCGATTTGTAGAAAGTGGTTGTCATCTCTAGATCGTCCTTTGGGTGAATCGCGTTTTCACCTTTATCGGACGGTTGTCTTTATCGTGATCATGCAGTGAAATTCTTTTTCACTTTCTGTCGATCTGTTGCTTTATAATCGGACGATGAATGCTTCAGATTAATGCATCTTGAAATCTTTGTAGAATATCTAAAATATATTTTATTTAAAGGAAAAGTGCAAATAGATACATATGGGATTGTCTGAGTCTCAACTTGGTGCCTCATTAAAAAACCTTTTCAGGAAAAAGAGTGCATCCAATGATGAGATCTTTTATCTCTTCTTAACTGTAGTACCTTCTTAGGTTGCAAGCGTGCCACGACCTGGGAAGCTCTCGTCCATCGAGTTCAGACAGTCTGTAGTAGCCCTTTCCAAGTACTTCTACAACTCGGTAGGGTCCTTTCCAGTTTGCTGCCAGCTTTCCTTTTCCTGGTCGAGTTGTTCCGATATCATTTCGGATTAGGATGAGATCATTCTCTGCAAAACTTCTCGGCACTACCTTTTGATTATATCTGGAAGCCACTCGGCGCTTTAGTGCTTCTTCCCTAATCCGAGCTCTTTCCTGGAGTTCGGGTAGCAAGTCGAGCTCTTCTCTCTAAAGTTGGGAGTTTGCTCCCTCATTGTAGTGAACTACTCTGGGTGACCCTTCCTCAATTTCTACTGGAATCATCGCCTCTATTCCGTATGCTAATCGGAAGGGGGATTCCTTCGTGGTGGAATGTGGCGTTGTTCGATATGCCCATAGGACTTGTGGAAGCTCTTCTGCTCAGGCTCCCTTTGCATCTTGCAATCTCCATTTTAATCCGGCCAGTATGACTTTGTTAGCAGCTTCGGCCTGTTCGTTGGCTTGTGGATGTTCAACAGAGGCGTACTGGTGCTTTATATTCAAGTCGGCTACTAGTTTTCTGAAGCCTGCATCTGTGAATTGAGTGCCATTGTCTGTGGTTATTGAATATGGAACCCCGAACCTCGTGACAATATTTCTATATAAGAATTTCCAGCTTCTTTGAGTGGTGGCATTGGCTAGGGGCTCTGCCTCGATCCACTTTGTAAAGTAATCTACCCCTATTATGAGGAATTTAACTTGTCCCGATCCCTGTGGGAAGGGGTCGAGAAGATCGAGTCCCCATTTTGCAAACGACCAAGGCGAGGTCACGCTGATGAGCTCTTCTGGCGGGGCGATGTGAAAGTTGGCATGTTTCTGACATGGTGGGCATGTCTTTACAAATTCTGTGGCTTCTTTCTGTAGAGTTGGCCAATAAAATTCCGCCCGGAGTACTTTTTTGGCGAGAGCTCGTGCTCCGAGATGATTGCCACAAATACTGCCGTGTATTTCTTCTAGCACTTCCCTTGTGTTGGAGGTCGGCACGCATTTTAGTAAAGGTGTTGAGATTCCTCTTTTGTACAGGATGTTGTTTATGATGGTGTAGTACTGTGCCTCCCTTTTTAACCTCTTTGCCTCCTTATCTTCTGTGGGGAGCGTTCCTGTTTTGAGGTAGTTGGTTATAGAGGTCATCCATCCTTGGTCCTGACTTGTTATAGTCAGGACTTTTTCCTCTTTCGAGATTGACGGGTTCTGCAACATTTCCTGGATGAGGCTTCTATTGTTACCCCTTGGTTTAGTGCTGGCTAGTTTTGAGAGTGCATCAGATCGGGTATTTTGTTCGCGGGGTATGTGGCAGATCTTATACTCCCCGATTTGTCCGAGCTGTTCCTTGGTTTTATCCAAATACTTTTTCATGGTGGGATCTTTGGCTTGGTAGCTCCCTGTTATTTGTGATGTAACCACTTGTGAATCGCTGTAAATGTTGAGTTTTTGAGCTCTGACCTCTTTAGCCAGCTTCAAACCAGCTAATAATGCTTCATATTCCGCCTGGTTGTTTGAGGCCGGGAACCCAAACTTGAGGGAGAGCTCAACTTGGGTTCCTTGGTTGCTTTCTATTATCACGCCTGCGCCGCTTCCCATTTTATTTGAAGAACCATCCACGTAAAGGTTCCATTCTATGGGGGTTTCTAGGGCATCTGTGAATTCTGCGATAAAGTCGGCCAGATATTGTGATTTGATTGCCGTCCGAGCTTCATATTGGAGATCAAACTCTAACAACTCGACTGCCCATTGTAGAATTCTGCCTGCTAGATCTATTTTCTGCAATATTCCTTTTATGGGCTGGTTAGTTCGAACCTTAATGGTGTGAGCCTGGAAGTACGGGCGGAGTCGTCGAGATGTTAGGATAAAAGTATAGGCAAATTTTTCTATTTTCTGGTAGTTCAGCTCGGATCCCTGTAGTGCCTTGCTAATGAAGTAGACAGGTTGTTGCCCATTTTCGTCTTCTCTGACTAGCGCCGAGGCTATTGCCCGGTTCCCTACTGCGAGATACAATATGAGCGGTCCTCCTTCTCGTGGTCGGGATAGGATAGGTGGCCGTCCTAAGAACTCCTTGAAGTCTTGGAAGGCTTGCTCACATTCTGTCGTCCATTCAAACTGTTTTCCCTTTCTTAACGTAGCATAGAAGGGGAGGGATTTTATCACAGCTCCTGCTAAGAATCGGGATAGGGCGGCCAATCTCCCGTTGAGTTGTTGTACTTCTTTGACACAGGTTGGGCTCTTCATGTTGAGTATGGCTTGACATTTGTCTGGATTTGCTTTAATTCCCCTTTGTGTGAGCATGAAACCAAAGAATTTGCCTACTTCTACTGCGAAGGTGCATTTTACGGGATTGAGTCGCATGTCGTGCTTCCTTATGGTGTCGAATACTCGAGCCAGGTCGGATAATAATGTGTCTTCGCTTTGTGTCTTTATCAACATGTCGTCCACATAAAATTCCATGATTTTTCCGATGTGATCTGAGAAGACTTTATTCATTAGCCTTTGATAAGTAGCTCCTGCGTTCTTGAGACCGAAAGGCATCACGATGTAGCAGTAGTTTGCCTTTGGTGTTAAAAACGAGGTCTTTTCCTGATCTGGTGGATACATGGGGATTTGGTTGTATCCCGAGTATGCGTCCATAAACGAGAGGTATCTGTATCCGAAGGAAGCATCTACCAGAGCGTCGATGCTTGGGAGTGGGTATGGATCTTTTGGGCAGGCTTTGTTGAGATCGGTGTAATCGGTGCACATTCGCCACTTCCCGTTTGATTTTTTCACCAAGACGACGTTGGCTAGCCATAGTGGGTACTTGACTTCTCTTATAAATCCTGCCTCCAGTAGTGCTTGTACTTGTTCTTCCACAGCTTTGGATCATTCTACCCCGAGTTTCCTTCGTCTCTGCTGCACCGGCCGAGATCCTGGGTAGACCGCCAACTTGTGGCACATTAGCTTAGGGTCTATGCCTAGCATGTCCGCGGCTTTCCATGCGAAGAGATCGACATTATCTCATAAGAGTTGTATCAGTAATTCTTTTGAGTCTCCTCTGAGGATCGTGCCAATATTGGTCATTTTGTCTAAGGTGTCTCCGATTTGAATCTTCTCTATCTCGCCTTCTGGTTGCGGGCGGAGTTCTTCTCGTCGCTGGACTCTGCCCAGTTCGATTGTATGAAACTCTTCTCCCCTGCCACTAAGGTTTAGACTTTCGTTATAACAGCGGTGTGCCATCTTTTGATCTGCTTTTATCGTGGCTATCCCCTCTGTGGTTGGGAATTTCATTCATAGATGTGGAGTTGAGACTATTGCGCCGAGTTGATTAAGTGTTGTCCGACCTATTAGAGCATTGTAGGCTGAACTTACGTCGACCACGATGTAGTCTATCTTGAGGGTCCGAGATTGGCTCCCTTTTCCGAAGGTTGTGTGTAGCGATATGTATCCCAGTGGTTGTACTGGGGTATCTCCTAATCCGAACAGACTGTTCGGGTATGCTCTAAGCTCCTTTTCGTCTAAGCCGAGTTTGTCGAAGGCTATTTTGAATAAGATGTCGGCAGAACTCCCTTGGTCCACTAATGTGCGATGCAGATTGGTGTTTGCCAGTATGACAGTGATGACCATGGGATCATCGTGTCCCGAGATAATGCCGGATGCGTCCTCTTTAGTGAATGTTATCGCAGGGATGTCGGGTGCTTCCTCCTTTCCCTCGACCTGATATACTTCTTTGAGATATCTTTTTCGAGATGATTTGGAGATCCCTCCTCCTGCAAATCCGCCGTGTATCATGTGGACGTGTCTTTCTGGTGTCCGAGGTGATTGTTCAGTTCGTCCGTCATCCTCGTCCCTTCGTCTTTTTCTTTGGTCATCATCTCGGGTAGCCAGAAATCGATCTAATCTTCCTTCTCTCACCAATTTTTCTATGATATTCTTTAAGTCGAAGCACTCATTGGTGGAGTGCCCTCGAATTTGATGGTATTCACAATATTCCTTCCGGTTTCCCCCTCCCCTTTTGCCTTTGAGTGGTCGCGCCGGGGGGATTTTCTCTGTATGGCAGACTTCTTTGTACACGTCGACCAGGGCTGCCCTAAGAGGAGTGTAATTATGGTACTTTTTGATTTTCTCCCCCTGTTGACCTTCTTTCTTTTTGGATTCCTTGTCTTTATCTCGGTAGGGGTTCCCAGATTTCGAGGTTTCTCCCAACCAAGCGTTTTCTTCCATGTTGATGTATTTTTCTGCTCGCTCCTGTACTTCGTCTAATGAGGTAGGGTACTTCTTTGATATAGATTGGCTAAATGGTCCCTCTCGTAGGCCATTGATGAGTCCCATGATGGCGGCCTCTGTTGGTAAGCTTTGTATGTCCATGCATGTTTTGTTGAATCTTTCCATGTAGTTGCAGAGGCTCTCCCGATCTCCTTGCTTGATCCCCAGTAGACTGGGGGCATGCTTGGCTTTATCTTTCTGGATGGAGAATCTGGCTAGGAACTTTTTGGCCAGGTCGTCGAAGTTTGAGATGGACTTTGGAGGTAAGTTGTCGAACCATCGGATTGCTGTCTTCGTGAGAGTTGTTGGGAAAGCTTTGCAGCGAACGGCGTCTGAGGCGTCGGTAAGGTACATTCTGCTTCTGAAATTGCTGAGGTGATGGTTGGGATCAGTGGTGCCGTCGTACAAAATCATATCCGGGAGTTTGAAGTCTTTTGGAATTTTGGTTTTCATGATCTCCCTGGTGAACGGATCCTGTTCTTTGCGTGAGCTTTCCTCGGGAGTGATCCGAGGGGCTTTTAATTTGAGATCGGCTTCTAATTGCTGTAATTTGTCTTCCAATTCTCGACGTCGCCGTACTTCTCTTTGTAGATCCTTTCCGATTTCTTGTTGTTGTTGGGTTTCTTCTTCAAGCTGTTTCAAGCGATCTTGAAGAGCTTCTATCGCTCCCGGTTTAGATGAATTTTTGTCTCCATTGGATTCTGGGGTGTCTTTTAGTGGGGTGTCCGCATTTTTTTGTGGCGTTCTATTTTCTAGATCTGAATCGTGGTGGTTGTCACGGTTGTCCGCCATGGTGATGGAATGACTTCCAGGTTCCCCGGCAACGGCGCCAATGTTCCGGGGGTTACCTGAAACTGGAGGTCGATCTCGGATGAGATCTTCTGCACTGATCGGAGCCGACGTGTCCGGTCGGTGGATGACGGCCGGAGCGGGTGCGTCCGACTTGTTGGATTGACTGCACTGCTGATCCTTCGTCACCGGAGGGTGGGGAGTACCTGAAAGAGACTGCGATGCTTAAGTTAGCATGGGTATTAAGCAGGTTTTATGTAGAATCAGAGTATGAGTTATACCTGGGTGCTCCAGTGTATTTATAGTAGTTGTAGAGTGACCTTTCTAGATAAGATAAGTTAGTTATCTTATCTTATCTTTATCTTTGAGTTGAGGTCAGCTTATCTTCGAGGGAACCGCCCTTATCTCTATAGGCTTGGACGGCCTTTGATTTGGGGCGTGTTCCTCTGCTTGGGCCCTTTATGGGCTTTTCTGTCGATTTGGCCGATTTCTTTAAGAAGAAGTCGGTCCGCTTGACCTGAAGAGGTTGGTCGCTTTGTCGTTAATCATCCTAGGTCGGATAGCTCGACCCAGGATATGAACAGCGTCTATTTTATTATTTAAAATATCGACACCTTTACCGTCAATAAATTTGAACGGTCTTTATTGCTTTTTAAAATAGAGTGGACGGTGTAAATTTAATCTATAAAATAGACGCTATGTATGTTGTTTTTTTTAATTAAAATAGACAAATATGCCGTCGATTTTTATCGCTAAAAACATATATTCTCGTGTCCACTCCCGCTTCCAAATTCAGAAACGCAAACTTCCCCAAATTCAAGCTAGGTATTCTTTGGTTGACTTCCTTTCTCTTCACCACCGCCTCCGTCCGACACTACGACCGGCGACCACCATCGCCTACCCTCTCTCTCTTCCTTCTTCTCTTTCTTCCCCATTTCTCCATTTCTTCGTTCCTGCGTGCGACATCCCTGTTTGTGGAGTCACCCTCTGTCTGCGTCTTCAGGCACCGACAAGCAACCACCAGCGGCGGCGACTTCTGTGCCACCGCGACATCACCACCACCCCACCGCCTCTCCATTCTTCTTTCTCTTTTCATCAATGCAGGTTCCGTTCCCCTGTTCCCTGTCTTTCTTTTCTTTATTTTCATTGCTTTTTAATTCTGTTTTAGAAATTTTGGTTAGGCTTAGTTTTTTAAAACTTGTGTTTCTGGACTGAAATTATTGTTGACTGTATCTTTCTGAAATTACTGGGTTGAATGCTGCTTAGATTGAACTGAAATTTACTGTTTTGAACTCTGCACACCACATATTCGGAGAAATACCTGGTGCTTTGTAAAAACGAAAAGTAATACTGTTAATGCTAACTTTGCCAACATCCTATGTCCAACATACTAGGACATTGTAAGAAGTGTGCAGTTAAATTTCATGGTTAGATCTGTGACTATGATTAAAGACTTATTATATACATATATGTATTGGGAATTTTTTGGGATTCCTTGGACTGTAGTTCAATTCCAATGCCATGAAATTAGGTGCGTATATTTTGTTTTAGTTACATAATTATATAATTATAATACATAGCTTAATTTGATTCTGTGGTGATGTGAAGTGATGAGTGAGTGATGTGCAACTTTTAATTGTGATACATATTGTTGGCTAACTCCAAAGTGTGTTCCACTTCTTGTCAATATGTTGTGTCCTCTAAGAAAGCTTTCGCAGTCTTCTGCATTTCTTTCACATTTTAGCCACACAAATGCTGTAAGCAATAGGGGCATTCTAAGCAATAGGGGCATGCCAACTGAAAGTGAGAACCAACCAAGAGAGTGCGCGATGATAAGACTAGTTCATTTGGCGTATACGCATAGGTTTTAATATATATCCAATAACCATAACCATATATTTAATTTATATGATACAGCTTGCTAGAAAAATGGTCATATGTGTTAGTGTGCATTATCCAGCTGTCGTTGCATCATATCCACCCACCGAATACATATACCTTGCTGTTGCTCTGTATTTCAGAATATTACTCCTTCATAGTTTGTATTTAACCATGATTATAATCCATGATACATATTATATTCGTACATGATCTCTTTCCCAATTGACACCTAATAATGAGTTCCGGTTATTCATAAAGAAAAGTCTTGAAGAATTCAAGTAATTAATGGACACATTATTTACTACTAATTCTACTAAGAACATAAAGGTTTATGTTTCCAGCTAATAAGCACACTATGAGTAAAGTGGATTGGTGAATATGATTCTGGAAGCTTGAATTGAATATTAGTTGTTGTGTGGTTTGGCAGGTACTACTCCATGTATGGACATGTTGAGAAGCTAGCACAAGAAATCAAGAAAGGCGCTGCTTCGGTAGAAGGCGTTGAGGTCAAAATATGGCAGGCATGTATATTTATATTCCAAAGTTCCCTGTGCATTGTGTCACAACATAAAATTACAAATTTGCAAGTAGCAAACAACATCTGTAGATAAATGGCGTGTCATGTTCCCTTTCTAACAGGTGCCTGAGACACTGCCAGAAGAAGTGCTTGGTAAGATGGGTGCACCACCAAAGACTGATGCACCAATCATCACCGCCGACGAGCTGGCCACGGCTGATGGTTTTGTCTTTGGCTTCCCTACTAGATTCGGGATGATGCCTGCTCAATTTAAGGCTTTCCTAAATTCCACCGGAGGTCTATGGAGGACACAACAGCTTGCAGGCAAGCCTGCCGGAATCTTCTATAGCACCGGTTCCCAGGGCGGCGAACAAGAGACGACAGCGTAACACCCTCTTATCTCTCTTTACTTTCTTATTCACATGAAATGGTAAATGTTAAGACATTTTTGCAATACATTTCAGGCTTACTGCTATCACTCAGCTTGTGCATCACGGAATGATATTCATTCCGATCGGATACACATTTGGTGCCGGCATGTTTGAGATGGAGAACGTGAAAGATGGAAGCCCATACGGGGCCGGAACTTATGCCGGTGATGGCTCAAGGCAGCCATCTCAGCTTGAGTTGGACCAAGCATTCCACCAAGGAAAGTATCTTGCATCCATCACAAAGAAGCTCAAGAAGGAACAAGCTGCATAAAAAATCTTGGCTTAATACTTATACACAATATTAATAATAATTATTCAACTAGACAATAATAATAGTTATTTATCTTGTCTTGAGTCTTTATGTTAGAGGGTTATTTATTATTTTGATAAGTTTGTAAACTCATTATCTAATATTTAGTATAAATTTTATTTATAAATTTTATTTTTATATTTAAAAGTTTATTTGTCTTGTTATCTAATATTCTGTATAAATTTTATTTTTATATTTAAAAGTTTATTTGTATTAATGGTTTACTATTTTTCAAATAGAAAAAAAAAATAAAACATATAACTATTAAAATCGACGGCAAAGTTGTCGCTTTTAAAAGTTGAAATAGACAAATCTAAATAATTAAATCGACGGCAGCTGTGTCGATTTTATTTAATCTCATATCGACGGCGTCGTCGTCGATTTCATTAAGCATATTATAGACAGCAGTGTTGTTGATTTTATTGAGTTAAATATCGACACATAGGCCGTCGATTTTATTGAATCAATTATCGACAGAAAATGCGTCGATTTTAAATAATAATATCGACGGAAATGTTGTCGATTTTAGTAAGGATGTAAAATTCTCATACCCATATTATAGACGGAACAAATGTCGATTTTATTAAATTATTATCGACGGCCAAGCAAGCCGTCGATTTTATTACCATTTTGAAAAATCGACAAGCTTTATAGCGACCAACTGCGCCGTCTATTTTGCCGTCGAATTTCATTATTATCGACGGCTAAGCCGTCGATTTGGTCGTCAATTTTAATGACGTTTCTTGTAGTGATCCCCGTCCTCAAATTTGCTCTCCATCCCTGTCCCCATTTTCCGCCGTGGGAGAATATTGCTCCCCATCCCCATTTTTCACGGGACCCCATTCCCCGCGGGGACCCATTCTCCATCTATCTGATATTCTAACAAATTATTAATTTCTATATGATTAGAGCTGCAAGTATCTATCATATACAAAACAGCAATATTTTATACAAAAAGTCTAAATGATACGATGGTAACTTCTTTCGAAATGACGCAGTGGGGGGACGCAACGACGAGCCAAAGGACAAAGCAGTGGACGAGGTAGGAGACGCGGCAACAGAGAGGAGAATGGACACGACAGCAGAGGTACGAAAAAGAACGCTGCACATAGAAAGCATGACGTGGTGAGGGTGATGGCACGGTGAGGTGTGACGATGCGGTGAGAAGGGAGAGTGGCGAGCGGGTGGCTGCAGAAAGGTTAGATGGAGTATGGACAGTGTTAGGAATCTCTGAATTGAAGAAGGGTTATGTAAATGAAGATTAGGAGTTTTTGGGTTTCTGTGTCAGAAATGACTAAAAAACATATATAAGAAATAAACTATTAAGGATAATTAAGTAAATTTATAAATTTTGGGGAATAGCGAGAACAGGGCGGAGATCCCCGCTCGGGTCCCCGCGCCTGCCTCGGGGAAATTTTGTCTCCCATCCCTATCCCCCCAGAAAAAATTCACCACAGTCGGATCCCCATTCGGGGCAGTCTCTGCAGGGATCCCTGCGTCTCAGAAAATTTTGCCATCCCTAGACGGGATGTATAATAAACTAGTGCGTGACCCATGCAATTGCACGGGAACTTCGACATTATTTATAATACCAGAATTTTTTTACTTCATAAACATTTTGAATTTTTGTTAAAGTCAGAAGCTCACTTGACATACAAAGTATGTCAAACACCATCATTGTTTGAACCATTAAAAGCAGCAACACCTTCCTTAGCTAATATCTTCTCAAATTCTGGATTCAGATTCTTGTTCGCTTTGCAATCCCTTAAAATTGTTTCCTTTTTATATTTCTGAGCAATAACTAAAGAACCATCAACAAGAGTAGACAACACCTCTTGTCTCAGAAACACATTTTTTTCAGCTCAGAATGCTAATTAAAAAGAATACAAGAACAGATACTCCAAAAGAAATTAATGTCTTTTTTCAAAAAAAAAAAACTAATACCCAGCATCAACATGACTCTCATCAGTCGGTGTATTAAGCAAAATATTGATTTCAGATGAGAATTCATTATTTGAACCAGGCCCATTCTCAGTTTTAATATTGGTTTAGCCTTCACTATGTCAACATCAGCACAGATATCATCCAACCCAATAACTTCATCTTCTTTCTCGCCAATAGAGTCTATCAACAATGGGCTTCCATTTTTAGTATTGGAGCACTGACCACAAGTTTGTAACTTCTTTTCAAACATAATAGGTGATTCTTCCTTAACATGAGCAGAGTCTTTACCAACAATTACTGGTTTTATCAGCTCGTCTTCCTACTTAAAACACGATAAAAATATAAAAAACATAAACATTCGAAACAATAAGTAATAAACAACAAATCATACATAATAAATAATAGAACAAAGACAAAACCCGACAGGCATAAACAGCAGAACCTTTTTAAGACTGATTTCATCATTAGCATCATAATTGGGGAGCTCAAACATTACAATGATAGCAGCATCATCACAAACTCGTTTCACCCGAAAAGTTCCAAAATATTTGTCAACCCCAACAGGTTTAGTATCAATCTTTAACAGAACCTTCTTCCCAATTAACTCACGAAACCCAATAGGATAAGTATCACTACGTATAACATTTAACATCACAATAGATCATGCACAATATCAATTGATAAAACCGACATGAAACCAAACTAATAAACTTAAGAAAAAAATAACTTACACTCGCATCCTTTTGGACTTCAGCAAAAACTTCAGCATAAGACCTTTTAATGAGATAAGAAGCTTCACGATCAAACAACACAAAAATACCATGTGCAGTTTCATCCTCTATTGCTATTTTAATCCTAAACCTGTGTAGAAAATCAACAGAACTACATAAACTCAGATCACAAAAATGAAAGAAAAAAGAAAAAACAGGAAAAAATAAGGTTTCAAAACAACAAAAAATAAAATGACACTAAAAGAAGTTCAAACAAACCTAAGAGTCACGTTAGTAACATGATGCATGCAGAAATCACAATAATAAATACCACCCTCAGATTGAATTGATTTTCCACATACACATGCAGAATACCACCAAGGTCACTCTTCGACAATAGCCCTTATTACTCCAAACACCACAAAACAACCCTCCTGAACAGATCAACCACTTTTCATTATTCATCACTACTCATAATACAGGGGAACAAAACTATCATAACTAAACTGTATAAATCATATAATCAACTAAATTTAAAAATCATTAACCCAATATAGACCTCATTGTTATCTTGAAGATCTTCAATGGTGCATATCCTAGTTAAACGCATGAAATCATCTTCTAATGAGACAATCTTACTCTCATTGGCAATAAATAACGGTTGAGTACCATGAATACCCTGCTCAATCATACTAACAACCACAACAGAAAACTCACAAATCATATGCAGGAAAAAAATGAATATATAACTTAGTTGCAACAAAACTGCAACAAATAAAAAAATTTAACAAAACACACACACAAAAGCCAACCTTTTTTTGAACTCCAAAACCTCATGAATATCAGGGTTAAAAAGTATTTTAGTAGCATGCATCACATTTTGTAACCCAACTTGACCTGTCAAACACAAAACAAATATAAAACCTTTTTATCTATTATCAGATACAAACCTTTTCACAATACAACCTAATAACACAACTCACCTCTGAACACTTTAATCTTAGCAAGTTGAAGAATAACAACTGGTTGCTCTACATAACCAGATCCTAGAAAATGGTTCATCTGATCAACATACTCTCCAAAAAGAGTGCGACGCATGGTCAAGCTGCAATATTTTTTCCAAAAATAAACAAAAACACAACAATCATACGATAAATAAATACAACCAATGGAATAAAAGATAATGCTTTAATATAAATAAAACTCTTTTCTATAAATATTAACACACTCTTTAGAAGCAAGTTCAACAACAATCATCTTCACAATCTTTCCTTCTCTTGCATACTCTTTTTCCTCACCAACAGATGTTAGCAGCCCAATGACATCTATAAAAACATATCAAACACTTAAATCAACTATAACTCATTGTACAAAAACGTTAAGGAAAAATAAGAAAACAGGACATACCAACAAAATAGGGATGATCGTCAGTTATCTTCAAAAGTTCAGTAAAAGGATAAACACTGAAACAAGTCCTAGGGATGATATTATCATTAACACCAATAACAGTAGTACGATGCAAGAAAGCCAACTTGAACTCATGCTCTGTTGCTCTATAACCACTTTGGTTGGGAACAACACCAAAATAAGCCATTCTATGAACTTCTCCTTCAACAATGACATCTCTAAACCTATTAATCAATTGCTTCTTAACACTAGCTTGTATCTTGCAACGCTGAAAATTACAAAAAGCCAAAAACATTATGAAAAAGTTGACATCATCAATTTAAAACAAACAATGTATAGAACAAAAACCATCCCAATATCAAAGATTAATTTTTTTCAAACCAAAACATAAATTCCTTTAAAATAAGGTGAAGATAAAAAAACCACTATAAGAAACAATTAAAATATCTAAACAAAAAATATCAACATATAACAAGAAAATTACATTTTCATCAACCAAGACCGTCTCCATTGAATTAGCCACCTCATGATTTCTAAAAGAAGGTACAACCCACACTTTTAACACCCTAACTTTAAGTCTTCATGCCTCCCTAGGAGGATGAACCTTAGAGATCATATCAAAAGGAGGAGGCATTGAAACCCAAGTAGAACTAAACAAAACAAATACAATAAGTCACTATAGCAAAGAAATCAGATTGATGTAAAAGATCACCAACTCAATGCATTAGAGGTGCAACATAATTCATCCTTTTATAGAGAAAACCAAAGGGTGAAATAAGATTTTGAATTCAAATCCAACCAAGAATGGAGGGAAAAAAATACACTTACACTAAAACATATAAGAGATCACGGAAACACACAACAAAGAAGAAACTATCCGATGAAAACCAACATCACACACAATCCACAACAGTACAATCTGAATAATAGAATACATAGTATCCCTTTATCTAATTTATACTCACCTAACTCACAGCCTCAATCCATATAAAACTTCACTACCTACTTATATGACATCGTTATATCTCATGAAACAATACTATTTTCAATAAAGAATAGACCAATCAAATAGAGTAAGTCAATTAATCACTTACAAATCAATCAAATCATACATCACCACATTCTATGACACTCTAATAACACATGTATATATTTATAATATTATACATGAGAAAATTCATAAGTCGGTGAAAAATGATACATGCCACTTATAAATTAGAAGATAAAATCATCACTCTACCTAAACCATTAACAAATAGTTAAAATTTACACCCTACAAAGAGACTGCATAAATTTTCGTGTATACCTAACCACACCAACAAGAAAAAATTGCCATTCATATCAAAATAATTTGCATATTGTCAGTGATACATACAAACATCAAAAAATCCAAAATACTACCTCATGATGACTTCAGAAATTCAAACACAAAATATTATCTATTAACCACCTGATTTACTAAATACAAACTCAACAATACAACATTTTTTAAATCCTAAAAAACAACAATGATAACTTCTATAACAAACTAATTAAAAATTTGAATTCATCATCCAAAAATAACAAACACCTAAAAAATAACAATTACATAAATCCACATTAAACAGAAAAAAATCACATCTGGTATTACATTAAACCACTTGAATAGCATAACATATTCTGATTCTTAATTCTATTATTACAAAATGAGATCGACTTTTTTTTCAGAAGGCTTAAATAACACAAAAAAAAAAACAAAAAACTCTGATCAATCCATTGGTTAAAAACAACAGTAATACCTACCACCAACAGATGCAAGCATTGGTAAGAAGACCAATAAGAAACCATGAATGAAACAAGAAAATAACATACAACCAATGCAACAAGAAATCAAATTCATCCATGGCACTATGATAATTGTTTACACATCCTCATTAGAAAAGACCCGTAAATAACTGTTCATTCCAACCACCCTGCTTTAAATACCATCACCAATTATACCATCACATCAACTTGAATCTCTGAAAGAAGAAATAACTATTCATCCAACCACTCTAATTTAAACACCATCCCCAAGTATGTCAAATCCTTCAATTTTAACCTCTGAAAAAAGAAAGAGAAAGAAGTGAGAAACATATAATCATAGCATTACCTTAAACCAAAAATCAGCTTGCATGCATTATTAAGAAGGATATGAATAAAAAACCCAAAAATAGAAACAAACGAAAACCCTTGGGCCGCTAGCACATGAGCATGACCATGGAAAAGAAGAGGGTGACGAGGAAGAATGTGCGGGTGGCGGTCAACACGGGTTGGAATGCCTTTCCGATTAGAGAAAAAGGGTGTATGAGAGAGCGAGAGGATTGTGTATAGAAAAGGACCAAAAGGAAAAATTCATCAATCAAACCCCTATCTAAACTTCTCTAAAACGGAACCTCTTCCATAACCTCTGCATCATCCAACAAACAAAACACAGAAAGAATAAGGTCAAGCGATAGGCAGAACCAGAGTAAGACTCACACACAATATCGCAGGAGGCCTTACAAACAGTAACTTGCGTCTGCAACAAGCACGATTTCGTGATTACTTGCAAACCCTAACCACTCGAAACTGCAAACCATCATCATCACAGACATCAACCACGAATAGCGACATTTTTTACCCTTTAAAAGAAATTCTAAAAGAGAGTGTGAGAGCGAGATGATCGGAGAGAGAGAGAGAGAGAGAGAGAGAGAGAGAGCAAAGCAACCAGTAGAGTAGATCAGTAGACACCAAATTTTGACCAACTCTTAAACTTCATAAACATTTTTTTTTGGAAATAAATAAAAAAAACGAGAAAATGTCATATCACCATAGACTCCACGAGGTTTCTATGGTTTATAAATATGAGTTGTTTTAGCTTTTCACAAGCTATAAAAAGAGAAGAACATGCCACATGTTTGACTTCTCATTGTTGCAGGAGATGATATGTTTTTCGCAACCTATAAAAAACAAAAAAATAAATTCAAAAAAAAAACTTTTTGTAAAATACAAAAAACAGAAATAAAAACAAGTAAATAACTAAAAAACAATCAATTCGCAAAAAAATTGTTCCAATAGAAGATTATGTAATACTTATTATCTATGTTATGCAAATTTTTTTATATTAGAAGGATTTTTTGTGAAATTTAAAGATAGATTTAATTATTCTATTGGTCTTTATAATTTTATTAAATTAATATTTTTTTAATTGGGTCCCTATATTATATCAGATTTTGTAACTAAGTCTCTATCGTCACAAAAATATTGGAATCATCTGAATATTCGATTAAATAAAATAGACTATTCAGTCAAGTGTTAGGTATATTTGTTTTGTTTAACACAATATTCTAGGAATTCCAATGTTTTTGTCATGGCAAGAACTTAAGTACAAAATCTGAATGATATAGGGATGAAAAGAAAAAAAATATAAGAACCTAATTGAAAATTCGAAAATAAAACTATGAGGACCGATAAAATAATCAAACATTAAAGATATCGAATATTTTAGATTTTTTTCAGAATATGGGGTACAATAAAAAATTGCTATGTGATATTTCAATTTTTTTTAAATTAAAGTCAGAAATTATTGGATGAATTTCTTTTTTAAAAAAAATAAAATAAGAAATTGCTGATATGATTTCTATTTTTTAACTTTAAAATTAAAAATAGTTGGGTAAAATTTTTTCTTTTCAATTAATATCAGAAATCGTCGGGTGAGATCTTTCTTGTTTGAGAAAAAAAATTAAAATTAAAATTTGTTAGGTGAAATTTCCATTTTTTAGAAAAAGTTAAAATAAAAAATTATTGAATAAAAGTTTTTACTTTTTTCAGAAACATAATCAAATAATGACTGTGTTTTGTCGATTTTTAGTAAATCGATGGTGGTTCGATATCTAGTGGTCTGTGAGCGAAACCTACTCCTCTGTGCAGGTACCAGTTTTCTAAAAGTGCATCAAAGTGTCTCCAATTAGACGGGTATTGGGAATAAAGACAAATTAAAATTTATAAAACAGTAAGACAAATGAAAAGATAAAGTTTTCGAAATGAAAATGTGCTGAAAATAGAAAGGTTTGCGTTGAAATTGAAAGAAAGCAATAAAATGCCTTTGATCGGGTCAAATGGCTTTGACATGAAAATCTAAAATGCAGAAATGTAAATTGGAAGATGAAGATAAAGGACACTTGAAAGATAAATTTTCTTGAAATATAAAGTTTACAAGAAGATAAATTTAAAAGAAAGAAAACGTGGAAGGAACCCTACAGAAAAGTTACTCAATCACAGACTCAGGAATTCTCTGGGATGTGAGTGTGCTTGAGTGTTTTCTGAGTTAAAGTTCCAACCTTTATTCCCTAAAACTTCTTAGTATTTATAATCTACTTTTGGTAACTGACAACTAATTACAATTAATTACAAAATCACAATCTTGAATGCATACTCCTTGACAATCGTTCCCGCTTTCTGGCTATACACATTTCCCATGATTTCCTCGCGTGATGAAAGCCTCTAACTTCTCCACTACCATAACTGCTCGATCTACTTATTCGAACATCTTGTTCGATTACCTATCTCAAAAATCTTGTTCGATTTAGCCTATCCGATTTAATAAAGTAAATGTAATCGAATCCGTGTCGATAACCTTCAGCCCACGCTTATGCGTGCATCTTTTTGAAAACCGTCTAAACTCTTCGATTTCTTCATCACTTCGAATTACCTCACCTTAATCAAAAAATAATTTTCTGATCAACAAATTGTCCCCTTGGATTAATGCGTTTGCCTTCGATAACACTATTAGAAGATGAAACACTTAATCAAAATTCAAATTCAAATTTCAATCCCTTAAATCAGCAATAATTACCATTTAACCTCCCCATAATGCTGATCCACTCGACACGTTTCCCGGGACTTACGCTTCCTCTTTCCACCACTTCACCTTCCTCGCGAAGTTACCTCTTTTTGCATTCCTCCTGTAATAACAGCTGCAGTAACACTTTAAATTCACCATTCTCGCCCGTGTACAATTTTTCTCGAACCCTTGCTCTCCGAATCTCTCTCGTGTTACCCTTAACTTTTTCAAAACTTCCTTCTTCTCTGTTCTTCAATGGCCACTTTCTCTTCCCATACTGCTGCCCAAGATAAGGGTAAAGGTCACATGGTTGCGCCACCAGCCCCACCAGCTCTCCATATATTGAATCAAGTCAATGATGAAGTCATTGACGACCCACAGCTTCAAACTAATGATACCAGAATCTTAATTCCTTTCACAATAGGGGGAGATACCCAGTGTTTCCTTGGGCCCGTCGAATCCCTGGAGAAGGTGAGTAAGAAAACATCTTTCTTCCCTAGTGCTCAAGGGGAAGATTTGTTAATTAACCAAATCCTTGATATCTATCTCCCTCTTCATCAGTCAAAAACCCTTCAGGAATAATCCGAAAATTAATCTCCGAGGGTTTGATTTTACAGCCTGGTATCAATGCCTTGCCCCAACAAAAGCTGCTGATTGGGGGGCTCTAGGGATCCAAGAACTATTACGGCTTTCTCACTTCTCACCTTCAACACTCTCCTGAATGATTGGAGCTGTGACTTGCTTTTGGAACCGGACAACCAAAAACTTGCACCTTCCTTGTGGAATGATTGGTATGTCTCTTTTAGACATAGCCGCTATCATAGGGCTTCCAATAAGTTTCCCAGACTGTACTCTTAACATGCAACCCGAGTGCCACTACAATATTGTTTTATCCACTTCTTACAGTGAATTCATAGCCCAGAACATGGGTGAAGAAGGTACTGACGTTACAGATGACGAGCATGTAGCCTTCCTATTCTATTGGCTGAACGCAATCATTTTCTGTTCTCGAAGCGTTCAAATGTCAAAATTTTTTCTTCCCTTGGCTGCTTTACTTCATGAAGGGAAAGCTCTCAATTTAGCCAAACTTCTTCTAGGGTATATCTTTGAAGAACTTGGAAAATTTGTACACTGTCTCCGAAACAACCATATGATCAGTACATGTGGCCCTCTCTGGCTTCTTCAAGTATGGCTTAATTCCATTTTTGAAAAATTCATGACAAAACTTGGAGTTGGTGGTACTGATAAACAGCACATCGAAGGCTTTCGATTAGCTGATTACAAGCCCAACTTCCCAAATACATAATCGGATGAAGACCGATTCTGGACTGTTTTTCCCTCTTTCATTCCTATACAGATTTTTACAATGACAACCTCAATTTTGCTCCTTTTATGCGTCGCAATTGTGGTCCTGCTTGGCTTGATCATTTACTCTTCCCAAATGACACTGAGAAAGTGAACTTGCCAATCGGAATTGGGCAAATTTACTAGCTGTCCAAATAATTCCTACAGGGCTGCCTCAACACAAAAAGGAAAAATTCAAAGTGACCCTGTACGCCCCTTATTATACAACCAGACAACTGGAATTTTTTCAAGCCATCCCAATTCCACTGCCTCAAAACAATGATCCATTCTGCCTCATCACTCTGACTTCACAAGAGGAACTTGACGCTTGCCTCTTAAAAAATCAGCAACACAAGGAGCGTTTTAATTTCCTTGTCTATGACCGCAGCTCGTACATCACTAAGTCCTGCTTCAAATAGTGGACTGCCTACTACTTTAAGTACACTCGTACTTTAGAGAAAATTTAGCAATCTGCTATTCGAACAGCCCCTACTGCTGAGAGTTCTCCCAAAAGAACTCACAAAAGAAAAGCTGACACTGCTCGACAGCCACCACATAAAAGTCGAAGGACTCCTACTAGAACCTCTAGAAGGGTAACCATTTCTATTCATATCCATACAATTTTATTCAAAATATTCTAAAAATTGCATTTACTTAATAACCCTCAACTTCGATTCTTATCAGTTACGGCTGCAACCATCGAGTGAGAGTTCTGATGGAAGTGAACAAATCATTCAAAACATTCTTGCTGCTTCCTCCCCATCAGAGAATACAGCTGATTCAGATCCTGGTCCTCAATTGATTCAAAAGCCAAGATTCATTCAGGTAAAATTATCGTTTCTACACATCTTTATTTAAAGCTAGAATAAATCCTAACTTATAACTGTGTACCTTTCATATCAGCCCAGCACTACTACTCATTCGATTACATCTTCTTTAACAACTAATCAACCACTTTTGCAACAACATTATGATCCAGGACACTCTACATCGCACGATTCGATCCAAGCCACCGGGTCCACTCAACCACTTCAAGCTGTTCTTCCACCTCCCCGTATAACACAGGTGGTCGATTTGACAAGAGATCCTCCACAACATTCTCCAACACAAAGTCAGATACTTGAATCAATCTCACCAAACAACCAGGCTGCACTCTCTGCTGAAAACCAAGTGGCTCCAGATTTCGACTCTGTTTCTAGAATTGCTGAAACTTCTAATTCAGACTCTCCTCGATCCAGGGTCTTAGAAACCCCTCAAGGATTCTCCAGCCCTCCTCAACAGGCTGGATTCCAAACTCCCCCTGGACCAAGATCTGGAAATTCGGACGCATCTATCGCACTCACAAGTGCTACATTAGCTAACTTGATCTCTGTTTTGAATCGGGTTATCCAAGAAGACGAAGTGCATGTTCCTGTTCCAACACTTCCTAGACCTTCCTCATCCAGTCCTCTATTTGAGTTAGATGTTGACACTTAAGAACAGCTTCGATCCCTTCTTAAACTCTTAGATCACCCACCTACTGCATGGATCAACGATAACCTCCTCAACCAGCTTTTAACTGACATTCTGAATTCCACCTTTGGATTTCTGACTTCTACCCCGTATTCTGCCATAGTCCAACAATTCAAAGAGCTTGCCCACAGTAGTGTAGCCTCTCAAAATGAACTCCAAGAGATCGAAAATGAAGCAGCTAAGATTAAAACTGAAATAGACAATTGTGCTTCTACTCTTCAACCGAAAAAGACTTCTCGTGAAGAATTCGATCTAAGAATCTCTCATGCTATTTCCATTCAAGCTTTCTATGACAAGGAGGAGACAAGGCTCGAAAGAGAATTAGCTCAAATTAATGAAAAGCTTACTAAAGTTCACGAGAGGCGGGCTGAAATAGGCATACCTCTAACCACTGCCCAGCAAGAACAACAACAAATTATTCAAGAAATTATTTATATTGAAACCAAGAAAGAAAGAAAGAAGAAATTGTTTCTATCGACAAGTTTAAGCACATTGAAGCACTTTCAACTTTGGACAATAAAAGGGCAAAACTGCGTTCGGACTTAGCAAAACTCCTGGCACCTTGAATTTCTTTGCTTCAGGCTACTTTTTGTAATGGTTTCTATCTTTTCTGGACTTATGCATGTTTGACTTTAATTTAGCCAACAACAATATTGTTTCAAATACTTTTCATTAATCGAGTTAATTACTTTTCCTGACTCAATATCCTTGATTTGATATGCGTTTCCAGAATATGACCTTGTCACTTGAAAAGGGCCTTCCCAAGTCTGGGACCATTTGCCAAGGAATTTCGATTTCTTCTCTATTGGCAAAATAACTTTTAAAACTAATTCACCTATATTAAAATATTTCTCTCTTATTCGACAATTATAACTTCGAGCAATACTTTCTTTTTGTCGAACCATATTGTCAAGTGCCAGGATTCGCTCTGAATCTAGTTCATTCAACTCATCAAACATTGCATTCCAGTAATCATCAACTGGCAAATCATTTTATTTTGATACTCTCAAAGTATTCAAATTAATCTCTAGTGGTAGCACTACATCATGGCCATAAACTAATTTATAAGGTGAAGTATTTGTCGACCCTCTTGGTGAATTTCGATAAGCCCAAAGTACTTGGCTTAAAGTCTCATGCCATGTTCGAGGCTTGTTTTCGATATGCTTTTTAATCAAACTTGTCAGAATTTTATTTGCTGCCTCAACTTGCCCATTAGCTTGAGCATAATAAGGAGTTGAAGTAGTCATACTAATATTCCTTGAGACTGTAAAATTTTTAATTCGCTGGCCAGTAAACATCGTTCCTTGATCAGTACTTATTGTTTGAGGAATTCCAAATTGATGGATAATATGTTCCTTAATGAAGTCTATTATTTCACTTTGACCAACTTCTATTAGGGGAACTGCTTCAACTCATTTTGTAAAATAATCGATTGCTACCAAGATAAACTTGTGTTGTTTCGATGAAGGAGGATGGATCAATCCAATCAAATCTAAAGCCCAACCTCTAAATGGTCATGGTTTTATTATCGAATGCAGCTCGGATGCAGGGATCTGCTATATCGAACCATGTAATTGACATTCTTGACATGCTTTTGCATGATCGATGCAATGTTTTATCATAGATGGCCAGTATACGTGATTACGATATAACACCTATTTCATTTTCTTCCCAGCCTGATGGGCACCGCATATCCCATTATGGACTTCACCTAAAGCAATATTTTGATCATTTTGGCCTAAACATCTTAATAAACTTCCATAAATCCCTTTCTTATATAACTCATCAACCATTAAGACAAAATTTATTGCCTGCAATTTCATCTTTCTATCGACTAGAATATTAGGATCCTTCAAATACTGAGCAATAGGCTTCCTTCAATCAGTATCTTCCCATTCGTCTATGCACAAAACTTCTCTTTCATTCGCAGGCACTAAAATCTGATGAGCACTAGCCAATTTCTTAAGAGTTTCTGGACCGATTTTATATCTCGAAGCAATTTGGGCTAATTCATTAGCAATTTCATTATGAATCCTTGGAATATGAACCAGAGAAACTTTTCGAAAGGAGGTTAACAACTCCCAAGCTGTTGTTAAATACTTTTGCAACCTTTCATTATTGCATTTAAACTCCTTCGATAACTGCTTCAAAACCAACTGGGAGTCCCCTAATATCTGGACTTCCAAAGCCCCTTCACTAACTAATATTTCGATACCCAAAATCAGGGCTTCATACTCTGCCACATTATTCGAGCAAGGATATTTTAATTCGAATAAAAATTCTGATGGAATCCCTTCTGGTGAAATAATAAGGATTCCAACCACTGCACCATCTTTATGCTTCGATCCATCAAAATATAACTTCCAATAATCGACTTCAATGTCGATCACATTTGCCCCTTGGTCATTCAGATCTTTCAAATTGTCCACCAGAAAATCTGCAATGACCTGTCCTTTCACAGCTTTGGCCGGGACAGATTGCAAATCAAACTCTGGTAAGGCTAACATCCTTTTACCCAAACGTCCTCGTAACATGGAGAAACTTAACATATATTTCACGCGATTAGTTTGTACTATAACCTTCACCGATTTAGCCACCATATAACATTTTAACTTCATACAAGTATAGTATAAAGACAGACATAATATTTCTATCGGGGAATACCTTGTCTCGATATCAGTTAGAACTCGACTAAGGTAATAAACGGCCCATTCCTGCCTGTTCTCATCATCTTGGGCTAACATACACCCAATCATGTTCTTAGATGCTGTAATGTATAATTTTAAGGGCTCATGTGGACGAACACTCATCATGATTGGAGACTTCGATAAATAAACCTTAATCGAATCGAATGCTAATTGATGTGCATTCGTCTATTCGAACTGGGAATCATTCTTTAGTTTTACTAAACGAGCAAAAACTCAAGTTCGATCTGAGAGATTCGAAATGAACCTTCTAAGATAATTTACCTTACCTAAGAATGATTGCACTTCTTTCTTCGATTTAGGTGCAGATAATGCTAATATTGCATCTGCCTTATTTTTATCGATTGCAATTCCCTTTTTGTGAACAACGAAACCCAGGAAATTACCAGCAGATACCCCAAAAGCACATTTTAAAGGATTCATTTTCAATTCCTTCTTCCTCATGGTGGTAAATGTTTTTCTTAAGTGATCAATGTGTTGATTCATCGAAATCGATTTGACCATAACATCATCGATATAAACCTTCATAAATTTTCCAATAAACTCATGCAAGATGGCATTCATTGCTCGCTGATATGTTGCACCAGCATTTTTCAAGCCAAAGGGCATAACCACCCATTCCTAAGTGCCTAATTCCACAGGCATGGTTCTAAAAACCGAATCAGACCAGCCGGTTCAACCGAGTTAACCGGAAACCGGTCAGCTAGCCGGTCCAGGTAAGCCTAAAAACCGTCTGGCAAAAAATCGGTGAAAAAATCGGTCGAATCGACAATTAACCGGTAAACCGGTAAAACCGTCCGGTTTTTTAGAGGGTTTTCGGTTCGAAAATATACCCTCTAAAATGTCGCTATTTTGTGTAAAAAATTAAAAAAAAAATAAAAAGAAGAAAGGCAAGTGCTGAAGCTGAACCCTAAATCACCAAACACCAATTGAAGCCACTCATCTCTCCTCTCTTCTCCGCGTCCAGCACCCACAATCCTCTCCTCTCTTCAAATTCCAACAACAGCCACCACCCACCATCCCACTTCAGAGCTCGAACTCATCGCCGAACCCTTCTCTCCTTTCTCTATCTGTCGCCCTCTCTGTCCGAGCTCGCTTTGTCGCTGTGGGTCGCGCTGCTTCGCTGCTCCTCGTCGTGGGTCATTGCCGCTTTGCTGCTCCTCGCCGTGGGTCATCGCCGCTTCTCGGATCCTTGCCATGGGTCCTCGCCGCTTCTCTCCTCCTCGTCATTTCTCCTTCTCTCCTCCTCGCTGGTGTCGTTTCTGCTTCTATGCTCCGCACCGTGTCTCACCGTCATTACTTCTCCGTCGTGGCTTCTCTTTTTCGCGTGGAGTCTCGCAGTCAAAGCGGCTACCTTTTGTCTCTAGTCTCTGCTTCAACCATCGCAGGTCTCAGATCTCAAGTTTCAAGTCTCTTCTTCTTTGCTTCAACCCTTCAACCCTCTCAGGTCTCAAGTCTCAGTCTCTAACACTCCCTGATTCTATTTCCCTGACTCTATCCCTTTGAAATTTCAAATTTATTCTGAACATGCATATGATGTATTATTGATGATTCTGCTGAATTTTGAGATATTAATACTTTGAATTTAATTATGTTGATTGTTGATTTTTTTTCTAGGTTAATTAGTTGTTTTCTGAGTTAATTTTCTTCGCTGTTCATTGTTGTTAACAGAGCTAGATTGTTGGTGTTTTGTTCTGACCTCTGGTTAATTATTCTGTAATTCTGAATTTGCTTAATATAAATTTGATATAAGTTCAATTTTAGATTCTGGATTTTGAATGCTATATAGAATTGATACAATTTTGGGACTCTAGATTTTGAATGCTACATTGACTTTTGCTGAATATAATTCTGGATTTTGAATGCTGTATAACTTGATATAATCCAAGGCAAATATTTTCTCAGTTTGTTCTTTTCTTATATAGAGCCAGATAATGAATATGATGTATCAAGTTGTTGCTAGAAAATTGAATTAAAATTCAGTTTCTGTTCAAAGTTTTTCTTCTGCTGCTTTTTGTTCTGTTATTTTAAATCCTTATATTTCATGTAGGCCTAGAAAAGTTCAGGTACGTGGGGCAACACATTGATGTTCATTTGTGACAGCAACATCAAAATGGTTCTTTAATAATCAATTTTCTGTTCATCAAGAACCAATTTTATGTTTTTGAGGTCTAATTTTATGGAGAAATGTAACAGATTGATAGTGAAGAGACAATTAAATGTCTCATATATCTTTGGAACTAATTTGACCAAGTTAGTAATGTAAAAATTGATGATCAATTTGATGTCAAAGGCATATTCCACGGATCAAATAAACTTTGATTATTTGAAAGGCTTACTCATGTTTTGAGCTGAACTCCTTTTGTTTATTTATTTATTCTTTTTAAATGTATTACCTTGATGTTATGTATGACATTGGAACATAATGGTTTGTTATTGCATTGCAATCACAATTAAAGAACATAGCTTATTACACTTGTGTCAGAATGAGGAATTTGTCATCTTTAATTTTAAGGGTTAATGATGCTTGCTGTAGAAACGTTTCATTGTGATTATTTTGGCTGCAAACTTTATATGTAAAAGTGCATAAAATTCTAACATCCTTACCAAACATAAGTTTATTAATTAAACCGGTTTAACCACGGTTGACCCCGGTTGAACCATTGAACCATTAAACTAGTTACTTGATCGGTTCAATGACCAGTCCGGTTCTCGCAACCTTGGCCACAGGACAACGAAAAGTAGTTTTAGACACGTCATCTTCTGCAATGAAGATTTGGTTATATCCTGGATAACCATCCATAAAACTAAGGATCTTGTTTTCTGCTGCAAAATCAATTAACATATATGCAATATCCATAAAATATTCATCTTTCAGAGTAGTATTATTCAAATCTCAAAAATCAATACATACTCTTAACTTTCTATTTTTCTTCATTACAGGGACAATATTCGAAACCCACTCAACATAGCGTGTTGTTCGAATGAACTTCGCCTTGATCAAGCGTTGTATTTCCTCTTTGATTTTTTCATTGCTTCACAGGTCTAGCATTCGGTTTTAATGCTAATCGATGTTCCACAAGTGAACAATCGAGACCAGGCATCTCATGATAATCCCAAGCAAAATAATCCTTAAACTCATGTAAAAGATTGAAGAGTTCAGTCCGAAAAGGATCAACAAGTTCTTTACAAATATATGTAATTCGAACATCATCAAAAGTCCCTAGATTAATTTCTTCTAAGGGATCTTGGGATTCAAACCCTTTATAATGATCATCATCTTTTACAGAATGTTTTTCAAAATCCAAAGGTTCTATATCACAGATGCAATCAAAGGTAAAATCAACAACTTCATTAGAAATAGAATAGACTGAATTATCCACTTTATTGATATTACTTCGATTTTCAACACAATGTGCTACTGCTATTAAATCAGCCATTGAATTCGAAGCATCACTTCCATTACATATAGTAGAAATATTCAAATTATGACGAAACTCGACTGCAGACATCGAGCTGATACAACTACTACTATAAAAAGGACTCCTAAACCTACATGATTCCACTTCATCAGAAGAATCATTTTTATTCTTTACAGGAATAAAATTATTTAAGTAATTATTCAAGGTTACCAGGTAATCGGAAACTTCCTCGACCTGGTCCATGGAGTAACTTCAAAAAATCTTTAAGACAGACAGTCCCAACCAGTTGGAGCAAATTCTAACTCTGGGTAACGCAACTTCACCGAAAGGCCTTCAGAAGACAGGTAACACCCTTCACAATTGTAAGAATTCAGTGTTCGGTCAACATTCAAAGGTTTCAGTTTAGGATTATACATCCTGAAATCAACATGCATTTGTTCGACATAAAGATTCGAATCTGCCTTGATGACTTCAGGTTTGCCATCCTTTGTCCAAAGAAGAACACTCTGATGTACAGTGGAGGGTACTGCACCCACACCATGAATCCAATCTCGCCCCAACAAAGCATTATAGTTTGCTCTCGATGGAACCACCACAAACACAGTGTTGCGCTCAGATGAGCCAACCTTCATAGTGAGAGTAACCAACCCTTTCGCTGGAGTTGAAGTCCCACTAAAATCAGTTATAGCAATATTTGTGGGAACTAAGTCATCAGGATGCTTTCCCACTTTTATTAACATCCTCTCAGGCAACAGACTGATTGCTGCTCCACCATCGATCAAGACTTTGTTTACTTTGATTCCACTCAAAGTAGTAGTTATATGAAGCGGGCTGAGATGAGACATCTGTTTTTCGGTAGGCCGAAGAAAATACCCCGGCTCATCTTCAATTCGGATGAAGGAAAAGGCTTCCTCATCCTCCATATCATAATCTTCATCTGGGTCATATTCATATTCCCCCAGATATTCAGTTGGAATGATTGAAATCATTCCAATCATGTCATCATCCCCTTCATCAAAATATTCTTCGTCGACATCAACTTCTTTATTCTTGTCGACCCCTGAGGACTGAGCCACTGCTTTACCCTTTTCCATCTTTGCAGGAGATCAAATTCCTTTTAGACAAGTCTCTCCATCAAAAGGAAATACAATTCTAGAATGCACAGAGGGCGTTGCCCCCTTGCTTACTTCCACTTGAGGCTTCTTATTCTGATCGAAATTTCTTCTTCCTCCTCTGCTTCTTGGATACCCCCTGGATCATCCACGATAATAGGGGTATTGATTTCGAGGAGGTCCCCGATGTCCCCACTGTGGATTGTGTCGATATAGAGTATCTCGCTTCTGGAACTCCTGACGATTCCGAAACCACTGGACACCTATAGCCTGAGACCGGCTTAAAGGTGTAGCCATACTTTGTTGAGGAGTCTTAGAACTCTGACCCGCCATGTGCCAAATCGGTTGTCTCAGGCGCGCTTGCTCTTCTCTGTGAGCCAATTATTTCTTCATTCGCTCCTTTTCGAAGATAGCAGCTGCTTCAGCATAAAAAATGGCATTACACCGTGGACACAGAGATACGTTCCGGTCTTTAATCTTTTGTTGAACTAGAAAGTCCAACAAACTATCTACCGCTCGGAGGTACACCGATCTAATTTGTGACTCAAAATCATCAAGAGCCACATCAAAATCATAGGACAGGCCAACCATGTTTACTCCGAAACATGGCTCCACAAAAGTGGTGTCTGCTTCGAAAGGATCAATATCAACTTTCATCTCCTTCTTGCCATCATCAAATTTCAACCGTCCCTCCATTATTGCTTCCTGAATTAAGTGCCTGAAATGAACGCAACTGTTAGTCGAATGACTTGTTTCTTGGTGAAACTTACAATAAGGCTTTCCTTTCAAATCTTTCACCGAAAGTAAAGTTTTACCCTCAGGCAGAATTAATTGTTTATCTTTAAGCAACACATCAAAAATCTGATCAGATTTCGAAATATCAAAACTATATTTCTTTCCACTTTTCAATTTTGAATCATTTAAATTTTCATTACTAGGAAGCTTTTTGAGTAAAGAACAGACATATGGAGGGCCTTTCTTAAGTTCGGCCAAATCGACCTCTGTTTCGAAATCGATTTCTTCTTCTGAGGACTCCATGGTCACATAAGCAACTTTTTCTTTTCGAGTAAAAGGTTTACTCTTCGATCGTTGCTCACTCATATACTTCTCCTTTTTCATAAGTTTGGTCTGAAGAACCTTTTCGGCCAAATGGGCTAAATCAAGGATGTGCACATTAAGCAACTTCCTGCGCATATAGAATCCTAACCCCATGGTTGCTATTTTCACCACTTCACTCTCAGGTAATGAAATATAGCATCTGCTCCTAGCATTCTTGAAACGTATCATGTAATCATCAATAGTTTGACCATCTTCGCGTTTCAAGCCTACTAGATCAGTAATTGCCACATTCATTTTTCCTCGATAAAACTGAACGTGAAAAGCAGTTTCTAACTGATTCCATGTTGTTACCAAATTTGGTCTAAGATTCAAAAACCAAGTAAACGCATTCTTTGTTAACGAAGAAGGAAAAAACTTCATTTTCAATTTTTCACCATTGGCTAAATTTCCAATCTCAACCAAATATCGAGCAACATGTTCAGTAGTTGATTCTCCGACTTCCCCAACAAATTTTGTGATTATTTTTAGATTTTTCA
The DNA here is from genome assembly GCF_003086295.3 of Arachis hypogaea. Classification (NCBI taxonomy): domain Eukaryota; kingdom Viridiplantae; phylum Streptophyta; class Magnoliopsida; order Fabales; family Fabaceae; genus Arachis; species Arachis hypogaea. The sequence continues at coordinate 30,339,904 of NC_092050.1, forward strand.
CCCCTCTTGGCACTTTGGCCATTTGAACAATTTGAGAAAAAGTAGACACAAAGTGGGGTCGATTCATAAAACCAACATTCAGACCAACTCGATTCAGTACTTCTTCCACAATTCTGGTGACTTGATAACGTTCACCGCCATGATTATTACGTAATCTGGCTAGAAAGTCATCAGCATTTTGTCCACGGGGAACTACATAAGGATTTTCCCTATTAACAACATCATTTTTATTTTGAAATATATTTTCGAATTCCTCATTATTTCCCCTGGCATTATGCCTTTCACCATCCTCATAATCTACGATTCGAGCAATCTGTTGGACTTGTCTAGCAAGACGTTCGAATTTTGATTCGTGATCAGCCATCATTAGATTTAAAATTGTGGTCATTTGTTGAGTCAATAAATTGACTAAGTCATGATGACTTTCCTCTACTTGTTGTCGATATACTGCCATTGAATTTGCAGCATTCGAAGTAGAGCCCACATTATGATCATGAGAATACTCGAAATGTTGTTGTGAATTTTGAGAGTTATTCCCTCCATTTATACTCCCGAATTGAATAGGAGGAACAAAATTACCCATTGGTGGGGTATAACCAGGAGGAAGACCATAAGGAGGCCAACCAGCGGTTAATGGAGGCTGAAATGGTGGCAAGGTACCACGTGGACGATTATTACGTCTAACATTTCCAGTATGAACAGTTGTAACTACTATACTCTCACTTGCAATCGCACCTTCCGAACGTGAAGTCACGTCCGCTTGTTGCACAATTACTGGTAGGCTATCACTGGTGGATGAACCACCATTCACATTTGATATTTTCATCTACCATATGAATGATTTTTCCACTTTGTAATCGCATACACCAAATAACGCGAAAAATTTATAAATTTGACACACTTCAAATTTTGAAACTGTCCCACTGGGCGTGCCAATTTGTTTTGTCGATTTTTAGTAAATCGATGATGGTTCGATATCTAGTGGTCTGGGAGTGAAACCTACTCCTCTGTGCAGGTACCAATTTTCTAAAAGTGAATCAAAGTGTCTCCCATTAGACGGGTATTGGGAATAAAGACAAATTAAAATTTATAAAACAGTAAGACAAATGAAAAGATAAAGTTTTCGAAATGAAAATGTGCTGAAAACGGAAAGGTTTGCGTTGAAATTGAAAGAAAGCAATAAAATGCCTTTGACCGTGTCAAAGGGCTTTGACATGAAAATCTAAAATGCAGAAATGTAAATTGGAAGATGAAGATAAAGGACACTTGAAAGATAAATTTGCTTGAAATATAAAGTTTACAAGAAGATAAATTTAAAAGAAAGAAAACGTGGAAGAAACCCTACAGAAAAGTTACGCGATCGCAGACTCAGGAATTCTCTGGAATGTGAGTGTGTTTGAGTGTTTTCTGAGTTAAAGTTCCAACCTTTATTCCCTAAATCTTCTTAGTATTTATAATCTAGTTTTGGTAACTAACAACTAATTACAATTAATTAAAAAATCACAATCTTGAATGCATACTCTTTGACAATTGTTCCCGCTTTCTGGCTGTACACATTTCCCATGATTTTCTCGCGTGATGAAAGTCTCTAACTTCTCCACTACCATAACTGCTCGATCTACTTATTCGAACATCTTGTTCGATTACCTGTCTCGAAAATCTTGTTCGATTTAATAAAGTAAATGTAATCAAATCCATGTCGATAACCTTTAGCCCACGCTTATGCGTGTATCTTTTCGAAAACTGTCTGAACTCTTCAATTTCTTCACCACTTCGAATTACCTCGCCTTAATCGAAAAATAATTTTCCAATCAACAGACTGAATGAAACTTTTATATTGCACTGCACATTCGTAAATCACCAAAAATTAAAATACCAGATTTGCTATCATAAACAATAAAAAATTTGCGCCTAATTTTTTTTGTTATGGAAGTAGAAGTGGTGATATACCTTAACATTGTAATTTTTGGTGTTTTTCAAAACTGTAAAAAGTACATAAATCGGAGAGTCTGATTTTTATACCTCAAATTTTTTAATTTTTTTAGCACAAATCGGACGATCCGATTTGTGTACCTCTCACAAATCGGACGGTCTTATTTCTGTACCTCTACAAATCGGACAGTCTGATTTGTGTACTTCTAGAAATCGGACGATCCGATTTCTATACCTCTAATAAATTAGACGGTCCAATTTCTGTTTCTTTAATTAAACAATTCCACATTTGAGTATAACACCCCAACAATTTACATTTTAAAAAAAGGGCAGTGCTATGGTGCTGAAGTAAATTTTTTTCAGCACCAACTGAAATGAGGTGTCAACAAAATGAGTTATACGCGTGTTATTACTTTACTTGCAAGTGTAGATAAAACTGAAAGAGTAGCAGTGGGTGTAAGATTGTGTCGGTTTGTGTTGGATTAATTATTTAATAAAGTATATTAATTTAGAAACATAAACACATGATTAAGAAAGATAATATTTTTGTCTATTTTTGTTGATAATGGGTATGGACATGCTGTTTCTTTTTCAGGTGGGCTGTTGTGAGAATCTATGGCTTTGAACAAAAAATTATTTTGGGTTGGGGTAATAATAATAATAATAATAATAATAATAATAATAATAATAATAATAATAATAATAATAATAATAATAATAATAATAATAGAAAATTTAATTCCTCTCCTTTAAGAGATGTTAAAATAATACTCCTCTCTCATTTATTTGTAAAATATATATTCTCCTTCCTTATAGCTTTTAAAAAACCTCTCTTTAATCCATTTTAAATTTTTTGTATTAACTAATGTTAACTTTATCCATTTTTTAAGAAAAATAATTTTTTTACAAAAATACTCTTTAACAAAAATTTATTTTTGTCATTAAATTTTACTTACCAAAATATCGTTTAATAAATTATTTTTTATTAATTAAATTATATTTTTATTAAAATATTTTTAAAAAAATTAATAATTGAATTATTTTTTTCTAAAATACCTTTCAATAATTTTTTAATTATTAAACGGTGATTTAACTAAAATTTTTGTTAAAATTTATTTTTATATTTTATTATTAATTTTTCAATATCAATATATATTAATTTAACATTAGATAAAAAAATATTACCACTTTTAATATGTATAACCGTTAATTTATATTAATATCGAAAAATAATCTTACTAAGATTTTTTTTTTATTTATGATTATCAAATTAGATATCTAAGTGTAAAGCATTTAAAATTTAGGATCTAGAATTTATGGTCATGTAATTAGAGTTTAATCATTAGAATTTACATTAGATGAATTGGCTAACCCTAAACCTACAACTAAGACCCTAAACCCTTGTCTTAAAAATTGGCTTAGCAACATTAGATAAATTTCTAGTTTTCTTAGTGTAATTATGGTATCGAAATATAAATTGTTGTATAATTTAGTAAATTGCATTCTGCACCATCAAAAAAATTAAACTCTATTAAAATTTGTAATTATGATAGTTGTGTATTATATTTATCATTAAAATTTTCTTAAAATATAATATTTAATTTATTATTGACATGAAAAATATATAATAAAAATAAAAAATATATCATATTTTATTTATTATGTGTACTTTATTACAGTAATTTTATTATTATTTATTACCAACATAAAGTACTTTAATATTAAACATGAAAAATTAAATATTTTATTTACCATTTATACAGTAGCATAACATATTCATTATTTTTTATTGTTAAGATAAAAAATATATCATATACTATTTATCTTTTGTACAGTATCATATTATTTTTATTATTATTTATTGTTAACATAAAAATATCTAATGTTAATCATAAAAAATAAAATATTTTATTTATGATATGTACACAATATTAAAATAAATTTAATTATTATTTACTATTATAATAAAAAATATAATGTTTTCAAATATATAGTTTATTATCGACCTAAGCCTAATATATACCTCTCAATTTTTTAATTCTATTTTTCGCAAATTACATCTTTAATAAAAATAAATTGTTCTCCTAAAGTAGAAGTATGAAAAAAAAGATAAAAGTATGAAATTTTTTATTATGTATTTTCTAAAGTAAAAATATGACAAAAAAGATAATTAACTAACTAAATTTATTTACATAACTATTTAAAAAAGATAACTTTTAAATATCTATTATTTAATCTCTTATTTCAATCATTATTCTATATCATAAACTCTAAATTTCAAATTTTAAATTATAAATTCTACTAACCTAAAATAATAAATTTTAATTAAATCACAATTTAATAATTAAAAAATTATTGAAAGGTATCTTTAAAAAATAATTTAATTATTAAATTTTTTAAAAATATTTTGATAAAAATATAATTTAATTAATAAAAAATTTATTAAACAGTATTTTAGTAAAAAAAATTTAATGACAAAATATAAATTTTTTGCTAAAGAATATTTTTATACAAATAATTTATTTTTTTTAAAAAATGGATAAAGTTAATATTAGTTAATACAAAAGATTTAAAATAGATTAAAGAGAAAGCTTTTTAAAAGCTATAAAGAAGGAAAATATATATTTTACAAATAGAAAGGAGAGAAATATTATTTTAGCATCTTTTAAAAAAGGAGAGTGAATTATTATTATTATTATTATTATTATTATTATTGTTATTATTATTATCCCAATCCAAAATTATTTTTTGTTCAAAACCATAGATTCTTACAACAGCCCACCTGAAAAATAAACGGTATATCCATACCCATTATCAACAAAAACAGACAAAAATATTATCTTTCTTAATCATGTGTTCATGCTTCTAAATTAATATATTTTATTAAATAATTAATCCAACACAAACTGACACAATCTTGCACCCACTGTTATTCTATCAGTCTTTATCTATACTTGCAGGTAAAATAATACTACGCGTACAACTTATCTTATTGACACCTCATTTCAGCTGGTGCTAAAAAAATTTACTTCAGCACTATAGCACTGCCCTTAAAAAAATATCACTACTACTCCAATATTAAAAATAAAATGTTCCCATGTCGTTGCTTCAAAGTTGGAATAATGAAATCGATTGGGTGCAGTACTTTTGATTGGACTACGAGATATGTTAGTATAGTCTGCTAAAATCATTCTTGGAAAGAGAACCCCCCAAAGAAAATAAAATAATATAAAAAAATCCCTATGATTTGATCTGCCACTGCCTCAATCTCAAATCTTTAATTTCAACCAACTTGGACAAAGTCCAAAACAAATATGCGGTTCATAACATGAAAAATGAAAACCCGATCGAGGAATAGAATGTTTAGAGATATTTTTTTCTGTCAATCACTGTCTTATTTCTAAGTAAACATGCTTTTAAAATGTGTTAAAGGTAATAATTAAAAATATTAATTATACAGGAAGGAAGAAAAATCTTCTACTTAAATAGTGAATATACAATAAGACTAAGAAATTATGAATGGTTCTTAACATTATTTATAGAATTTCCACCTATGGTCCCCACCATGTTGAGATTTGCTTGGGACTACCATAACCAATCCAATCCCCTAGATACCCCTGTCAAGTGTATGACCAATCTCAATAATAAATTGCATCGTGAAAAATGTGATTTGACAAGTTATTTAATAATGGATACTCCACTTTTCCATATTCAGATTAATTATACGTATGAAAAAATGTTTTTTAGATTTTGAAATTAAGATCTTAAAACAAATGAAGAATGATAGAATAGTTGCATTGGTCTAAATAATATCACAATTGAAGTTTAAAAATGTTAAAAAAAAAACATCTAAAAAAATAAGAGATATATAAAATTCTAAAACCTACATAAAAATCAAATTCATGAATGATACGATAATGCATTAAAAAAAAGTGATAAAACAAAGGTTAAAACAAAAGATTTATGTTTTGAAAAAATAATTTGATTTTATACCAGAAAAATCTATCATAGAGACTACTTATTAAGAAAAAAGATAGTCACTAGAATAATAAAAAAAATCATACATAGTATTTATTGACTTAAAAAAAATATACGATAAAATCTCAAACGTAAAAAATTGAGATGTTATACCACATGTGAAGATATTTAAATATTTTGCTTGCTTTATTTAGTATAATAGGACAATAGAAGATTATGTGAACCATAATATTTAAGCAGATTAGTCAAAATGGCATAATGTTTTGGGTTTTACATGCAACAAAAAGTAATTTTAAAATTTAAGGATTAATTTTCACGCACTGTCATTGATGCATCAGCTATTCTAGAGGGAGTGGAGTGTTAGCTTGTAGAGGGTGAATATGAACATAAGTTTAACATGACCAAATTGGGGATGATTTCATAAATGAATAATCATATGTACATGAACAGAATAAAGAATGAGGATCTGAGAGAAATGTTAGAGTAACACCCACCATTGAAAACATAGTGGACTCATGCCTTAAGTGGTTTGAACATTTAGAAAAAAAAAATCGATAAAATATCTATTGAGAAGAGTGAATCAGGTAGAAGAGTTAGAGGCAGATTTAAAAAAACTTTACATGAAGTGATTAGCAAAATTTCTGTATAAATTATTTCATAATAATAATAATAATAATAATGACATCATTTAATTTATATAACTGATTTCACATAGTAAGATAAAACTTTGTTACTGTTATTATCGTGTTTTGTCATTCTATCTCTATGCAATTATTGGATCATTGCATGAATATCTCTCATCATCACTCCCAACTCATTAAGTTTTAAAATAAAATTCAGACAAAAAAGTTTAAAATAATTTATAATCCCAATTAACAAGTTTTAAAATTATTAAAATCCCTGCCCCTGTCACAATAAATTCCTTAATTCTTTTTACTTTTTTTTTTAAAAAAAGAAGGTAGATAAGCGTTAAAGAGTGATGGTTAAGCTTTTGCTAGTTACAATTGAGATGTAAAAATTAGTCATATAGTTATAAGATATTGACTGCAGTATATAATAGATTTTGACTTGTATAAATAGCACGCAGAGTCTATATATCTTGAGCTACTATTAACGAAATTAAGTCATATTTTCTCTCAATTTTGATTCAAACGCCTCCAAATTAAAGTGAGTATGAGTTGAATAATATGTAAAATGCGTGATGAATGTAATATGATCCTAGCAAAAAATGTAGCTTTCGAAGATTTTCTGCTTCCCAACATTTCGCAAAGGGTGGCTCGTATAGCTGTATAGTAAACCTGAAGCCAAGCAAATTTATTTCCATTTTGAAATGACAAATGATACTTTGTCGTTGTCACATGTAAGATGATATAAATTAAGGGCTAATTTAGAAAAGTTACGATTTTGTTTTCTCTCTTTTATATATATTCCTCTCAACTTTATGGAAATTGAAATCATTCCATGTTCTAAGAGCGTACAATTCCCCTGATCTTTTCTTTGCTGTGATATGATATGATATGATTTGTCTTTTGTTTAATTTGATGAAGTCTTATGTGCTATGATTCTGAATTTGCGATAACATATTTACGCATTAGGTTAACAAATTAAAAGGATAAACTGCACCAGATTTCTTGTCAAAAATAATATTTACTTTTGATAACAATAAAAATGTGTGTCTTTAAAATATTATAAAACGTGACAAAGAATTTAATATTAAATATATATTTAAAAAAAAAGCTTTAGAAGTGTATTTTTATTTAATATTTTACAAACATGATTAAATAAATAAAACAGTTTTATTCTTAAAAATTAGTAATTTTATTCTAGGTGAAAAATTTTTGCAATTTTTTTATCAATGACAAAAAATAAAAAGAATTTTTGAAATCAAATTTTTATCTGATTTTTATATGTATTTTTTAAATAGTTATCTAAATATTCTTATAAAGTTTTAGATAAAATACAATAGCAGTTTGCTAAATATAAAAATCGATTGCTACTTAATAAAAAATATTTTTTGTATTCTTTGTATTTTATAATAATATTTTAAAGATATTTTTATTGTTACAAAAAATAAAAATTATTTTTATCAGCATTTAAAAAAATCAGGTGCAAATTTAATAGTTTAGTAGTGTTAAATCCGTACGATCCACAGTCTTATATTTTAATTTGACATATTAAATCAAAAATAATATTTTAAAATCATAAATTTTTTGAGTTTAGTATAACATTATTATCATTATTATATAATAAATGTATTAAAAATGCTGTTTTATCTTTATTCAAAGTAAAATATAAATGGAACAATTTGAAGTTATAATATTTTTTAACCATAAAGAAAGAGACCTAAAAAAATAAGAATACATATAACTGTAATAGTAGCATGTCAGTTTTACATTAAACTTTATATCAAAAGGCTAATGAAAAGTTATCGATAACCTAGTATTTTACTAACTTCATTAGAAAAGTAATTGCCATATGATGTTATGCTTTCTATTACACATGTCATTTCAAGTATAAAAGTAGAGTTATAGATAAATTAGTTATATTTATAGTAAATATTTGTATCAAAGTGTAATCATAATATATTATTAAAAAAATTTTGAACACAACATTTATTATTGATAACTTTGGATTGCCGTCTTCGTCCAGAATTAGAACCTTGAGGCTACTGCAACTCTTAACTCTTGATAAAACAACATAAAATTGTCCATGGATTGACACTAATTTTGGCAGGTAAAACCCTACATGTGATAATGATTGATCCTGATTCTTGTTAATGGTCATTGCAAAGCACACTGTTAATGGAAATTATCTCCCTTGAAACTTAAATGGCAATCGTGAATCTAAAGGGATCAAGTTCATTCTTGGAATGTACACTTTGTCACCAATATTTTTACCGGTCACTATCGTCACTCCAATTACGTTGTTGCCAAGTTCGTTAACTATTAACCTTATCCTGTTGCATAAACCTAAATTTTGGTCTATGTTTCACAATAGCATTACAGTGACTCCTAGCTTCAAAGTCAACTTGTGGTTGGGTAGTCTCGAATATTTGATGTCATTTAGGAACTCAGGTGTGAACCACTCTTGTTGTACATCTTCATTCTCATCAGGTTGACATGTTGTGTCAGAACTTAAATACTCATTTTTCATCCCTGGGAAGATTGTCAAGACGAAATCGTTTACCTTCTCGACACTCTTCCAAGCATGGGTGCAAGAATTATCCTACTCTAGAAATACCTATAATCTGATATATTTTGCAATAAATTTGGATATGCAAAGTCTACCAAATGAAAGAAAGGGTCATCAGTAGTTGTAATCAGCAGATCATCTAAAATTTCAACTTCTGACTCATCACCAACAGCAGAACCAAAATTTCTATTTTCAATATCAAGTATCCAATTAGCAAGTCTCTTCATTTGACCATCATGTTGATTCGAAGAAGACATTAGAAGTCTCATGTTCGTATGCAACTTCAGAACCTTACGGAACAACCACAGATGGAATGAGTTAATAGCTGATGACAATATATCATGTCTACACCCTTTTAAAATCACCGAAAGTATCTATCTGAAATCACTTCCTAGAACCACAACTTTACCACCAAATGGTTGATATGTCTTATATTGATCAGTAACTAATATAAGATCTCTAAACGCCCAATCAAGTGCTTCAAATCACATTTTATTGAGCATTTGAGCTTCATCCTAAATTATTAAGCTACTTTAGATGAGCAACTCAGCCTTCAAACTGTCATGCTTGATGTTGCAAGTAGATTCATCAGTAATTATAATGGTTATTGTAAATCTAGAATGAGCCGTTCTTCCACCAGGTAGGAGTAAAGATGCAATTCTATTGAATGTGACATTTAAAATAATATTTTCTCTAAATCGAATAGCAGAAGAAAGTCCATTCTAAATAAATATCTTACCACACCCACCATGCCCATAAATGAAGTAAAAACCACCAGAGTCTGCAATAATAGTATTGAGTATCTCATCGAATACTAACCTTTGCTCATGAGTCATATGCTAACTCCTCCTCTATTAGCTTATTCTGGAAAAGGAAAATATCAGATAACTTAGGATATGGCATTAATATATAGTATCTTAAAGATCTCGCATTGCTGTTGAGTATCTTCTCAATCTCAATAAGGTAGAGGTTTTTTAATTCGTCATCAATAATGTTTAGTCCTACCAAAAGCACATGATGGTTTATAAAATATTTAATAAGTAATTTTAAAATAAAAATTATTAATATTATTAATAAAAATAAAAGTAATAAAAGAATACAATCTTGATACAAAATAAAAGACATAGTGAAATATCTTAGTTTTTTAATGCTTTTTTTCTTTCATATAGTATCCCGTCAGCTAATAATGTCTACGTTGCATTCCAAACACAATCTGATTTGCTAACGCTATTAGATATCAGTAGCAACATAAATAGTTTTCTCAATTGATGACCAGATGTAAGTTCAGCTACCTCATTAATAGTTGCAATGAATTTTCTATCATCATACAATAGTCCTATGGAATAGCAAGCATCTTGGAAAATAGAATATGTAATCCCATTAACTGTCCTAATAGACTCATATATTGTGCAGCCTCTCTGAACAATTAACAAAATTCTCATATAGTAGATATTACTTGTACTTGGTGGAACATGGTTTGACCTCCCGATAGAATACCATCTTTTGCGTGGATATCATTCCCTTGTTTCTCTATCATAAATAAATTGGTTTGGAAACTCAGAATATGTCAAAGTTTGACCTGCTTCAAATTTTTTGTTGGCCTCCATCCATACTAAGAACATCGTACATTTTCCTTCCTCGTCTTCCACGATCTCCTCAAGATCGTCATCATCTTTAAAGATGATATTTTGCTCTTTAGTCAAATGAAAGGTTAATCTCATCATTGAAGACCACCTCTAATAAATATCATAAGCCAAAATTCTCTACACAGCTTCACATGCAGACAAATACCTACAATCATAAAATTGTTTGATCTCATCAATAACTTGAGCATTGTTTCCATTGGAAGTGTCATTTGAAACTCCAACTGCTACCCTGTCTAGACCTTTATTCACGTACTTGAACAAATATTTGATATACAGCATTTGACTTATTGCAGTACTCTACATGAATATGCGCTTGATAAGGCATTAGCAGATATACACTGTATGGAACCGCATTCCTATTTTCCATATGAACTTCCTTCTTCTCAGTAACAACTTCAGTGTCTTGTCTTATATATGATGGGTATCCACTATCATCGATAACTATGGTGCTACTGAATGTTTTGGGATAATATTTGATGCAGTACACATCTTTCATGCAGGGAGATTTTGAGAAATCTCTACCACATGGTCCATGAATCATATATGTAAACACAACTTTAAATAATTTTTGGTATCGAATAGGATCGGGCAACTCTAACAATATTAACCAGTCAATTTGAGTTGTCGTTGTTATCTTGTGGCCTTCACTCGACTATAAAAGAATTTGAGCATGTGGCAGACCTATTTTTTAAAATTCCACCGTGTACATCCCTTATAACAAAAGACAACAAAATAATATGTTATTAATAAACTATCTATTTTATATATGTGTTTTGATAAATTAAGGGTGATAATAAAAATTAATAATATGTTAAAAATAAAAAATATTTTGCCATTTAAAAAATATTTTGCTATTTGATGATTTCGAAAGTCTGTGCACATCGGTACGTTGGTTTAAATTCACCACATACTCATGATGGTCTTAAAGTTACCTACATTGCGGCTAACACCAAAATATGTGATTTGATACACCATTCATTCTCTTAGCAAATTCATGAATCGAGACATAAGAGCCTTCTTAATTGAGGCATGCATTTTTCTCCCTAGAATTGATAAATAAAAATCAAAGTACCGTTAAAATGAGGTAAATAAACACATTTGAAATATCAATAATATAAATTTAATATTATTCAAAAAAATAGAAGAAAACACACGTCTTTATCGGGTCAAACCACCTCAATTGAGTATGACAATAGAATATTTCCGTAACTCGGTAGTGTGCATAACTTTATCACTCGTACGGTACAAACAAATTATCAGCTGCAAGATTGATCTCAACAATTTTGTGAATACAAATCGCCATTATTAAAAGATAGAAAAATTTTAAAAGGAGTAATTAATTGTACTAAGAAAAAGAGGTATCGTGCTATACATCTCTAATTCGTACTTTTATAGTTAACTCATAGTTAAAATTTTCTAAAGCGTAATTGACTTTGATTTGAATTTAAAATGAAAATCCTAACGACTAACTAAAAGATTATAATGTAAAAAAATTATTATTGTTACACGAAAAATAATTGAATAATTATTAATTATTATCGTTGTTACGTGAAGACTAATCCACACTTAGTTATAAATTACAATAATTACATGAACTTATTAGTTTAGAAATAAATTTGAATTAAAATAAATTAATTTTTTTCAAAAATTTTAATTCATGAGTAAGTAACTTAAAATTAAAAAAAATAACAACTTAAGTAAATAATAATAATACACAATTATTATTATTACACGAAAACTAATTGAATGATAATTATTATTATTGTTATTATGTGAAAATTAATCCGCACTTAATTATAAATCACAATAATGATGTGAACTTATTAACTTAGGAATAAATTTGAATTAAAATAAATTTAAATTAATTTATTAAAAAATTTAATTTATAAACAAATAACTTAAAATTAAAAAGTAACAACTTAAGTAAATAATAATAATTTATAATTTAAAAGAATAATTTATAAATAACTTAAAATTTAAAAAATAACAACCTAAACAAATAACTTAATTAAAAAATAACCATCTAAGTAAAATAATTTAAAATTTAAAAATAACAATTTATATATACAAAACAACCTAAGCAAATAACTTAAATTTAAAAAAAATAATAATTTAAGTAAATAATAATTTATTTTTTATAAATAAAATTTTAAAAATTTTCAGTGACAACACCTAAGCAAATAATTTAAAATTTTAAAAGTAATAACTTAAGCAAATAATAATTTATAAATATAATTCTAAAAATTTCTAGTAATGACACTTAAATAAATAAATTCCTAAACTCAACGTATGAGCGCTACTTAAACATAAGAACTTACTATTTATATTACTATAAAAGTTCTATTAACAAAATAAATTATTGGCATTGTCAAGTATACATGATTTAATTTCATCTCAGAAACAAAAAGTATAGATGTATTAGTATTTTTTAGCCTTAAGTAATATATATAATAAAGAGGAGCGCTACACATACAAGTCATTTGGTTTACAAGTCATACGAGTTGAGAGAAACTTAACAAAAAGCACGCTGACCCATATACGATTTTCATGGCGTGCTTCGCGTTCCTCCTTCTCCTCCTCCTCTTCCTTCTTCTTCTCCTTCTTCTTCTCCTACTCTTCTTCTTCTTCCTCCATGAAAACGAGTTTCTTGCCAAATTTGATCTCCTTCGTGCGTTCTCTTTTTGCTTTTTCATTCGTTGTTTTATCTGCGTTTATCACTGGTATTCTTGCTTCGTTTTTTTTTTTTCGATTTTCATGGTTTCTGAAATCAAGTTTTGAAGATAATGGAACTTCAGAAATACACCCAAACGGTTACAGAAATACACCCAAACGGTTACAGGAATTCACCCAAACGATTATAGAAATACACCCAAAGAATTACAAAAATACACCTAAAGGATTACAAAAATACACCCAAAGGATTTAAAAAATACACCCAAAATTCGTTGAAGTACACCTTATGCATAATTCAGAACTCTTCCTCTTTCTCCTCCTCATCTTCTGCTGCTTTTTTTTCTTCATTTTCTTATTTCATATTCTCATAATTCTTTTTGGGAGGAAAAAATTAAACAAAGAAAAAAAAAAATACATAATGTTACAAAATCAAAAGAAGAACGAGAAAAAACACGAAGATAAAGATGAAACACTTCAAAAACGAAGAAGAAGAAGGACAAAAAAAAGAGGAGGCATGGAAAAAGAAAATGATAAATAAATAAATGACTTATATGGAAAAACGCTTGTATGTGGAGAATTTCTCTCTAATAAATCAATTATTCACACCGGTTCAAATCAATAATTCCATGGCTTTTGTTTGAATTAGGATAAATAGATTAATCTAGTCCCTGGTTTACAGTAATTTCTATTTTTGTTAAAATATCATCTCAGTATCGTGAAATAAAAAATTTAACTAATATGTATATATTATTAGGGACAAAACAATGAAAAATTCGATGAATCTCACCACCTTTATCGAATTTCCGCCATCGGAATATGGATATGTCTTCCTTTTTTTTTTCGCAATGGAATATGTATATATGTCTTTAAATACTTTTTAACATTTCTGAAAGCATCCTTTACCACAAAAAAACTATATAGTCATAGAGATATCGAGAATCAAAATAAGAGGTAAACGATGAAAGAAAAGAAAGAAAAAACATAAAGCACACGAGGTAGCACGTGCAGAAGATCACTTCGAACAAGATTAGCATCGTTATCTTAATCTTTATATTACAAAACCCACCAAAGGACACACTCTGCCTCCTTTGTATTTACCTTTGTCGTTTTTCACGAATCAGAGAAATTACTCCGTCTTTGGCTCTTTGGGTTGGTGGGATAATAATCAGAGAGATAAAAAAGGTGAGCGTAACTCCTTAATTAATTCCAGCAAATTTCAAACTAAACTTAGGTAGTTTACTCTTATATTCAAGAGAACGTGTTCCGTTAATATCTGCTACTAATTACTAAATGAACTCATGAAGTAAAAATTGATTGTATTTTTTAAATAAAAAATATTATTGTTCGTAAGATTAGTAAACTCACCAATTAAGTAATTCGAAACCTCATTCACTCTATACGAATATTTTAGAGTTGATACCTGCAAAAACATTTCGACATTTTAAAAAATAGAATGAGATTTTGTAATAATAATCAAGTAAAAATATTATATGTACCCCTTTTTTTGTCTCCTATTTATAAGATGTGCACCTTCATAACGGCTTTAGGCTTTTATGAGTTTTAATAGACATACATTAAATATGAATTTATAAAGTTTTGCGATTAACCATTTTGATGATTTTATATATTTTCTATAATTTCTGCCACATCTCTCTATTCTTGAGATTCGATTTATGTGGGCCGACCTGAAGATTTGATGTTGGGTTTAAATAAGTGTTTAATCTATTTAGGATTAAGGGTTGTTCTATCCATTGGGGGTACCTAAAATTGGGGATTATCCAATCTACTGTTCAAAAAAAAAAGTGTTTAATCGTTGTATGAACTTGAGTCTAGTATAGAACATTACTTTAAACTCGAATCATCGTTACTGCCGAAATATCCGAGTTGTTCATATGGACCAAGCCTTTTTCCTTTTTGGGAATTTGGATCTTTTAAATTTTTATTTTAGAGAATAAAATATGATCTTTTATCTTTAAATAGTTTTTCTTTCATATTTTTTCTTACTCCTACTTATGAAATAAATAATAACAAATCATACTTTATCCTATAAAATAAAATTCAAAGTTTAAAGATCCAAATCCCTTCTTTAATGCCCAAACCTTTCAGTTTCCACTTTTGAGTGAACTACCAACCCGGTCCCTATCAATTTCGCAGAATGACAAAGCAACCCGTAACTAATAAAGTAATCCACTTTGGTTCTTGTCTCATACTTCTGGGACACAAGGCGGTCTCTGTGGGTGAATCTCCGGTAACTACGAACGGAAAACGCTGAGCTGTCACGGTGAGCGTGTGTTAGCTTGCTGATGTGGATGAATGCTGCAGAGGTGGACACCTCAAATGGTCAGCGGGTTAATTGTCCCCATCCACCTCAAATGGTCAGGGGTTAATTGTCCCCATTCACGTCAATCAAAACGACCTCCCTCTTCTATCTTCGCTCAACTGCTATGCCAGAATGGAGGAATCGCCACCACCGCCCACCTCCGCTATCCCCAACCAACCTTCGCCATCCTCAGCCATAGTTGCCACCATGTCGAAGCCTGTATAAGACCAATACACAACCGCAGAAACATTGAACACTCCCTTCATCCCCATAGGGAAGAATGGCATTAGGTTTGAGGCTTTACCGTGAACAAATACAACTACGATGATGAATACAATAACAAGCGTAGTGGCAATGGAGCTAAGCCAATTCAGGATTGAGGTATTCCTAGTGCACCTCATTGCAACACCGTTGACGATAAAAAAATGACAACAGCAATTGGATCCAGCATATTGAACCCTTCTTGGAAGGAATTCACCAGGATCCGAAAGAAATTCATATCGTTCTTGATCATACTGGCAAAATAAGAGTACCACAAATGGCCGAGGCCGGCAATGCCTACAACAGCCTCGAGGAGGATGTTTCCGGCGGTAAAGAAGGCAATGAAGTCACCAAGCTCGATGCAAAGGAAAGAGAAAAAGTCGCCGGCGACGGGACATTGACTGCGAACTCGGTGTACTAGAGGGCGGAGAAGCCAGAGATGGCGTAGGTAAGAATGATGGCGGGACCGGCGTCAGTGCGAGCCTCCTGGCTAGTGATTACGAAGATTTCGGAGCCAACAACGGAGCCGAAAGCAAGCCAGGTGAGGTCCCAGGTGGTGAGGCAGCGGCACATGGGATTCTTGCTAGCGTGAGGGAGGATGTTGAGCTCATTCTTGTCAGAGGAGCGGCTGAGGAGGCGATCCTTAGACGAGGGCACGTGGAGGCAAGGGCGGCCCGGTAGGTGGTGAAGCTATAGAATGAGGGCTCTGCAAAGAAGTCTTGCTTACTCCACCGCCAGTAGCTCCGGGTGTGGGCGTTGGGGATGGCGGAGGTGGGCCGGTGGTGGCAGTTCCTCCATTCCGGCATAGCAGTTGAGCAAAGATGGAAGAGGGAGGTCGTTGGGAGCAATTGACCTCGTGACCATTTGAGGTGGATGGGAACAATTAACCCTCTGACCATTTGAGGTGTCCACGTCTGCAGCATTCATCCACATCAACAAGCTAACATACACTCACCGGGACAGCTCAGCGTTTTCCGTTCATAATTACCAAAGATTCACCCATAGGGACCTCCTTGTGTCACAGAAGTATGGGACAGGAATCGAAGTAGATTGTTTTATTTATCAGGGGTTGCTTTGTCGTTCTACAAAATGAATAGGAACCGAGTCGGTAGTTCATTCTCCACTTTTTGAAGAAAACGTTCCATTTATTAATTTAAATTTTCAGCATAGTTTTCAAGCAGTTCATTTAAAACCCACTTCATTAACTTTTCATCAATCACATCATTCTTTCTTCTCTTTGTATTCACTCACCATTTCTTTTTATTCTAATTTTTCTTCGTCTTTCTCCATCTTTTCTTATCTTTATCTCTATTTTTTTTCGTCTATTTAAAATTCAATTTAGGCATACTTCATCCTTTTTATCTATTTTATATATTTAACTTTTTATTTTGTGTCCCAAAATCCAATTTGACTTCTTTTGTACCATTTTTCTTGAAATTTGTGAGAAATATCATTTTTTGTTTGTTCAAATGTTGGGTTCATTTTTTTAGATATTGAAAAAGATTTGGTATCATGTAATATTAAAAGTTAAGGTATTTTACAAAATTCTGGTAGTGGTAAAATTTGCAAAGGACAAATTGTCAGAAGATGAATTTTATTTTTAAATATTTATAAAGACGATACACAGAGAACAGATTTGGTTTTTAAATATTTATAAAGCAATACGCAGAATGCGTATTGTATTACTTAAATATTAAAATCATAATACACATAATGCGTATTGTGAAGACACAGATTGCGTATTGTCATTTCCTGAGTAAAATATTATAACTAGACTATTATAAAAGGAGGATCGGTATTAGGCTGATTGAGTGTGAGAGTGCTTTATTTTCTTGAGAATGTAAGAGTATAAAAATAGAGAGAGATATTAGTTTAAAGATATATTATAATAGTCAAATCTTTCTCCAAACATTTGAGGGTATGAGTTTTATATGTGAGAATTCATGTGATATTGTTATTCTTTTTGCAATAACATATAAAGAATTTAAGAGTATACTTTGTGAATGTATTGATACTCAAGTATTAAAGAGAGTCATAAACATTCTTTATAGACAGTCTGTTTTAGTGTTAGTGATTTCGTTTAGTTTCAAATAATGCATGTGGTTAACGAAGCAAGTATGCAAGGGATGTTTTCGATCTACCAGCAAACATGGGCACAAGTGTCTGTTATCAAGTTGTATGTTGAGTTTGAAGAATTAACTGAGGTTGGTTTACCAGAGGCTAACATTGACTTGACAGTTTATAACACTAAAAGTGAAGAGAAGTTTGAGGGCACTTACCATATTGTTGGTCCAACTGAAGAAGTGGGTGAAGATGATATAATAGTTGAGTCTAACATTGCAAATGTGGCAAATGCACTAGCGAGCCAACATCCATCTGGAGAGCCTTCTTTCATGCATGCTTTGGATCTAGACGCTATGAATGCACCATAATTTCCTGAGTATGTCAATTCAGGTAAGTAGTCTTTTTATTATTGTTATGGTTATTTTTGTTGTTGTTGTTGAATCATAAAGCAATAGTTAGAATTTTTTTTTTGTTATTATTGTAGATCCTGTTGTTGTTATGGACGATGAATTTGTTATTGGCATGAAATTCAGTTCTAGAGAGACTATTACTGCAATAATTAAAGATTATACCATTCGTAGGGGAGTGAATTATCGGGTGTGTGAATTTGAGCTAACCACTTTTTATACCAACTACTTTTTATGCTAAGTTGTTGGCATGAAATTCAGTTCTAAAGAGACTGTAAACTGAATTTCCTTTTGACCCTATCTGATGCATGCCATTCAATATACTCAAATGATATCAGTGGTATGGTTGCACTCCATGTTAAGCGATGTTGCAAGATTTCATTAGGAACTATAATGTTTCTCATACGTTCATGACTGTACGGATTCCACACAAACTGTAAAAGCATAACAAAACAAACATATAAATATAAATACAAAATAATGCACAATAATGGAAAAAACTAATAAATATAATAAAAAAACTTACCCCATCTACAGGAATATCATCTATTAACTGCCTGAGATGCGAGATGCTCCATTTTTTGTATCCATGAAATTGCGAGCACCAAACAATTCAGCTGAAATAAAATGAAACCATATTATTCTAAACCAATATATTTAAATAATATATTTGAACAATACATATTAAATAATTTATAGTAACATGTTATATTAAGAAAAGTAATTTTACCTACATGCAAACGGAAAGCTTGGCTGCGATCGCACAGGTGCTAGGAACGGTAACTGTTTCTAAGCCCATACACAAAATAGCGCCAATGGACCATCCACATCTTTACAAGTATAACGTGATGTTCGACATAGTGTCCTATACAAATGTGTCAAGCAAGCGGAACCCCAACTAAAGTCCCTAATCTCAGCAAAATTTCGGAGCAGAGGCAAGAACTTTCAGTGGACTGTCAATCCTGACTTGTCACAAAATAAATTTGTGCCGAACAACAATAATATATGAATCTTTACGTACATTTGTCTAGCGAAGGTGTTATCTAACTGCATGCGCCGCTTTAAGGTGTGAAGTCATGCAAGTTTGACACCACTTCCTTTGTGATCAGGTGCTATAGGTATTGTCGCAAATTGTATCATGAATTCATTTTCGAGGCTACTACTACTGGTATCTGTAAACCCTGACACCGATAAACCATTTGTCGGCAGTCCAAAAATTATTGTAACATCTTCCAAGGTAATCGTACATTCACCGCGTGGAAGGTGGAATGTATGAGTTTCTGGGCGCTATCACTCAATCAAGGCATTGATAAATGCATTGTGTAAAATAAGTTTTTCAAATATCTGAGACATGTGATAAAATCTACTATCCCAAAACTCGATTTCAATTCGGGGATCATACACATTTTGGTGGAGATATCTTGATCCCAAATCTCTTGAATTCTAAACAAATTGAAAATAATAATAATAATAATAATAATAATAATAATAATAATAATAATAATAATAATAATAATAATAATAAATAAATAAATAAATAAATAAATAAACAAAGATAAATAATAATTACATTTGGTGAATGGCCAAGATATTCAACAATATGATCTTCAAAATGCGTAATGTCACGAACCATATTCTGCGTTTATTTTTAAAAAAAAAACATATTATATAATGTTTATTAAATCAGAATTTAAATATTGATATTTAAATTAAATTCAAATTTAAATATTTATATTTTATTTAAATTTATTATATTTAGATATTTATAAAAAATATAAAATATATTTGATATGTTTAAAATATATTTAAATTCAAAAACGTTTGAAATCAAACTTAAATATATATTAAATTAACAATTAAAAATATTTTCAGTTTTAAATATATATTCAAATTAAAAATATATTTAAATTCAAACTTAGATATATAGCTAGATTCGCAAAACGTTTAATTTATATCTAAATTCAAATTATAAATATATATTTAAATATATACCTAAAACTAAAATATAATTAAAATCAGATTTAAATATATATTTAAATTCAAAAAATATTTAATTTTAAATTATAAATATGTATTTTTATATATTTAAATTTTATTCAAATTCAAGTTTAAATATTTAATTAAAACCGAAATATATTTAAAGTTATATTTAAATTCAAAATATATTTAAATTCAAATTTAGATTTATAACTAAAATCAAAGTAAATTAAAATTTATATTTAAATATATATTTAAATTCAAAATATATTTAAATATCTATTTAAATTTGGATTTTTTAAAATAGAAATTAAATTCACAATTATATTTATTTTTAGATTTAAAATATATTTAATAATACTAATCACTAATTAACATCATCATTATTTATCTAAACAAATAATAAAACTATAATCTCCAATTATGTATTACTATTTTTTTTCTCACTACTAATAAACACTATTTAATTTACATAATAACTATAAATATCATTATCATATTATTTCTACTTCAGATTAAAAAAAATACACAATTAATCTACTAATTACATTACTATTATTAAAATAACTTACTTATTAATTTTTGGAGAGAAAAAATGCTTGGCAAAAGGATATGAAAGCCTCATGCAGGAACTATGGAACTATGAAAGCATTAGAGAGTAAAAAAAAAGAGTAGAAAGAAAGAAAAACTGAAAGTGTGGAATTGTTAGTGAGAAAAGTGTAACAGTCCACACCACCCGCTAGCACAATATTGTCTGCTTTGGCACATAAGGTCTCACGGTTTTGCCTTTGACAATAGGGATGATAGCCGTAGCTCCCCACACTTACTCGCCAAAACGCGTCATGCTAGGGAGAGGTATCCACACCCTTATAAGGCATGCTTCGTTCCCCTCCCCAACCGATGTGGGACCTTACAATCCACTCCATAAGGGAGCCCAGCGCCCTCGCTGGCACATCGATCCGGAATCCGTCTCTGATACCATCTGTAACAGCCCAGACCACTCGATAGCACGATATTATCCGCTTTGGCACACAAGACCTCACGGTTTTGCCTTTGACAATAGGGATGATAGCCAAAGCCCCCACACTCACTCGTCAAAATGCGTCATGCTAGGGAGAGGTATCCACACCCTTATAAGGCATGCTTCGTTCTCCTCCCCAACTGGTGTGGGACCTTACAATCCACCCCCTAAGTGAGCCCAGCACCCTCGCTGGTACATCGATCCGGGCTCTGGCTCTGATACCATCTGTAACAGTCCAAACCACCCGCTAGCATGATATTGTCCGCTTTGGCACACAAGGGCTCACGGTTTTGCCTTTGACGATAGGGATGATAGCCGTAGCTCTCTACACTCACTCGTCAAAACGCGTCATGTTAGGGAGAGGTATCCACACCCTTATAAGGCACGCTTCATTCCCCTCCCCAACTGATGTAGGACATTACAATCCACCCCCCTAAGGGAGCCCAGTGCCCTCGCTGGCACATCGATTCGGGCTCCGACTCTGATACCATCTGTAACAGTCCAGACCACCCGCTAGCACGACATTGTCCATCTGTAACAGTCCAGACTACCCACTAGCACGATATTATCCGCTTTGGCACAGAAGGCCTCATGGTTTTGCCTTTGACGATAGGGATGATAGCCGTAGCTCCCACTCTCACACATTAAAACGTGTCATGCTAGGGAGAGGTATCTACACCCTTATAAGACATGTTTCGTTCTCCTCCCTAACTGATGTGGGACCTTACAATCCACCCCCCTAAGGGAGCCCAATACCCTCGCTAGCACATCGATCCGGGCTCTGCCTCTGATACCATCTGTAACAGCCCAGACCATCCACTAGTACGATATTATCCGTTTTGGCACATAAGACCTCACGGTTTTACCTTTGACGATAGGGATGATAGCCGGAACCCCCAAACTCACTCGTCAAAACGCGTCATGCTAGGGACAGGTATCCACACTCTTATAAGGCATGCTTCGTTCTCCTCCCCAACTGATGTGAAACCTTACAATCCAGCCCCCTAAGGGAGCCCAGCGCCCTCGCTGGCACATTGATCCGAGCTCCGACTCTGATACTATCTGTAACAGCCCAGACCACCCGCTAGCACGATATTGTCCGCTTTGGCACACAAGGCCTCACGGTTTTGCTTTTGACGATAGGGATGATAGCCGAAGCCCCCCACACTCACTCGTCAAAGCGCGTCATGCTAGGGAGAGATATCCACACCCTTATAAGGCATGCTTCGTTCGCTTCCCCAACCGGTGTCGGACCTTACAAAAAGTGTATGCGAATTAAAGAGAGAGAGAGAGTAATAATGCACTGTGTTCACGGGCCTGCTGGGATTCGACGCATGTTGACCATGCAAGCAATACGTGCTTTGCGTATTGTCAGAAGAATACGCCTTTTGTGTATTGTGCATTCCCAAAAGCACGCCCCCAGATCCATGTGAAACACCATTTCTTCTAATAATAAAGTAAATCTCACCTTCTTCTTCAATAATGAAATAAAAAATTCTAAATATTGATGCTCCCCTTTATATATATATATATATATATATATATATATATATATATATATATATATATATATATTACTTTTAGTATTGTTATCAAGATATGTTCATAAAATCTATTTTTAACAACTTTACTTTTAACAACTTTCTTATCTACAAACGTTACAAGAAATTTTTTCTCCACCTTTTTGCTTCTGTTTTTTTGTTTACATAAATTTGAAAATATTAAAGAGGCAAAGTAATAATGACATTTTATTGATTTTTTTAGAAAAATGGTGCAAAGTATACCTTCCACAAGCCGTCAAAGCAACTTTACTGTTGTCCTAACCTGGGTTTACCCTTCTTGTGAAGTTACAACGCCTCATGGGGTGAATCTTTATATTTGGGTTTTAGCTGAGATTTTTGGAACCCCTTCAAAAATTAATTCTGAATATCTAGAAACCCTGATGCTGATGTTTCTGAGGTTGGAGCTTACCGTTATGTCAAGGATGGAAAAATCATGGAGTATTCATAGATTTCTCTTATACTTTTCCTTTCATATCGTTATATCATCTTCTTTGTATTTATATCTTATTGGAAAATTTATATATCTTAGCCTTTTTAGCAATTTTATGGATATTTATTCTATTTTATATGGGTAAAAGATATCGGCATTCTCAAGTAAAGTAACTTTTATTGATATAAAAAAAACTATTACATAAAAGATTTTGGACCTCATTAAAAACTCTTGGAATCACTTTAGCATTGTATATTCTTTCTACCCATCGCTTGAGTGCTTACTCCGCCAAGTTTTTCATGGTGCATATTTTCTATAAGAGATCCTTCTCTACACCAACCTCGATATGGCTACTTAAGAGTACTCGAGGGTATGGATCCCCATTTTGATCGGTATTACAGTCTTTCCCTATTGTTGACTATGGGATTGTTCCATATGACCATAAGACCTCAGTTCATGTTCCCATAATCCTTTGGATTTTGACGAGTGATAAAGTGCCAGTATAGAAATTCATAAGTTTAAAAGGTTTAAGTTCGTTATAACTCTAAAGTGGTATTCAACACCAATCAAAGTTTAGTAAAAGTGTCACAAAATTTCAAAACAATGACCGCGAGTTCAATCTCGGGTTGTTCTCCCTTGGACTTGCAATAAGGTGTACAATTATTGGTTATGGAAATCGGGGGGTTGATCGCAATTACAGAAATATAAATTGACTAAAAATTAAAGAGCAATTAATAACTAAATTGCAAGGAAATAAAATCAACGAGCAAGTAAAGGGCTAACTAATCAGGGGCGAAGCTACATGTCTGGGAAGGGGGGCAATGCCCCCCCATTTTTAATTTTTGTTAAAAAAAAAAGAAATAATAGACATAGTTTCAATTTTTTTTTATTTTCTAGCCCCCCTCTTTTTTTTTTGGAACACTTTTTTAATCCTCCTTTCATTCATAAAAAAAAATCAGTCTATTTTATATAACATTAACAAAGTATAATAGTTTTAGACTTAGTCTAATAGTTTACTTTATTTAAAAAATAAAATATACATTTTTTTCTCTCAATATCTTCATCCACTCAAATTTCTCACTTTTACTTTGCAGACGTAATAATTTTAGTAAATTATTAAACACCGCCCCCCTAAATAGTTAGTCTAGCTTCGCCCCTGTAACTAATCAAGTATGGAATAAAAGAACAACAATTAAAATGATAACTATACTAGAAAATAACTAAATTAAACTAAAAATGATTAAAGCAACTAACTAATAAAAGGGATGGTCAAGTGCTAAAAAGTCTTGGTTAGGGTTGAGAATCAAAGATCACTATCCTTGTCATTAACCAAAAATATGGAAATTATTATGAGTTAATCCCATTTCATCAACCTCTATACATTAAGAAAAGTTAAGTAGACATAATTAACTCTAATCCACAAGTCTTAACTAACTTACTAATTGAATTAGTAAAAGATTAGCGTTAGTGAAAATAAAGTCAACTAACAACTCTAAATTACCAATAAAAAATAGACATTAATGACTCAAGATCATCCAATTTCTCAACTACAAGCCAAGAAAAGAAAAATCTACTCCATAACTAATGTAAGCATTTTATCAAACACTTGGTGTACATAAAAGAAAAGCATCATAAATGACAAGAATTAACAAAAACTATAACTAACCAATGCAAAAATTCAACACTAACAACTCAAATAAACATAAATAAAACATAAAACATAAAATTCATTCTTAAGAAATCAAAAGCGTTTACATAGTCACAAGATTAAAAAAGGAAAAAAAGTACACTAACAAGAGATTCCAAGTAAAATAGTGTAAAAAGCAAAAAAATAAGATCAATACTATAATTAAACAAGATTGAAATCTAAAACTAGAAGCAAAATAGAGGTAAACCCTAGATAACCTAGAGAGAAGTTGAACTTTTCTCCTTTATTTTGGCTTTCAAATACCATTAGTTGCAGCTGCTAGGGCCCCTTAAGAAGCCCAAAACGTGAATACACATGCTTCATTAATTAAGACACATAATTCGACCTCGTGCATGCGAGAATCTCACTCAGGAGATGAAATGGTGCTCGCACAAGGATCTTACTTAAGCGAGAAAATATTACTCACGAGAGAATCTCGTCTAAGTGAGCTGGCAGACAACTTTCTCTTTCGAATTGCTTTCCGAATTCGTTTTGTCGATCCATTTTTTTCGATCCTTTGACACCGTTGATATACCTTAATCCTGAAACACTTAAATAAATTTCATCACGACATCGAATGGTAAAAAGAGATTAAAAAATTAATAATTAGAAGCACAAAAAGCATATTTTTCACACACAACTTCATCAGAAGCAAGATTTGAAAAACTCAATTCATTAAGCCAAAATTGTGTAAGTTAGTTGATAAACTCCATACTTTTAACACAACTTAGAATGATAAAATGGAGTTTATCAGGTTCACTTAACCTTTTCTTCAAACCATTCAGGATAACTTTATTTGCTGGCTCAACCTGATCAATAGCTTGAGAATACCAAATCGAGTTAGTACTTGATTTCACATGAATTTTCAATATTGTGATGTGTTCATTCGTGATAGTGGACTTGCCTCAATCCACAACAACGGTGAGGAACTTCAGATGCCCAGAAGCCATCGAAAATGGACCTAATAAATCTATCTCCTACTTTGCAAAAGCCTAGTGGGTATTACCAATATTAACTCTTGTGGAAGTGCTTGATGCAACTTTGCATGAAATTGACATTGAGGGAATTTTTTGACATATTTAATGGAATTTCGAATTAAGATTGGCCAAAAATATCATGCCCTTATGACCTTTGGAGCTAAAGCCTTCCCTCTAATATGATGTTAACAACATCTTTTATGGAATTATTCTAAGATATATGTTGTTTGGCTTAGACCTAGGCATTTCAATAAGGGTTGTGAGGATCCTCCCTAATAAAGTTGCCCCTGTATCAAAGTGTAATGTGAAGCCTTTATCTTAAGCTTAGGAGCTTTTTTTGGATTTGAGGGTAAAATTTTCCTTTTTAGGAAGTCCACGATTAGAGTAATCCAAGTGCTAACCTCTCCCACACACACTAAATCTTGAACTAGCACTATAGTGGGCTCATGAAGCACTTTTTGAAAGAAGGTCTTGTTCTAAAATCCATTTAAATAATAAATAATTAACTAATAAATTAATTATAAGCCAAAGAGATTAAGAAATAAAAAATTTATA
Organism: Arachis hypogaea; assembly: GCF_003086295.3. Taxonomy (NCBI): domain Eukaryota; kingdom Viridiplantae; phylum Streptophyta; class Magnoliopsida; order Fabales; family Fabaceae; genus Arachis; species Arachis hypogaea. The sequence continues at coordinate 30,366,586 of NC_092050.1, forward strand.
ATTTAAGAAAGTGAAAATAATTAGGATTCGCATTAAAACGTTTATTTTAAAGGTTTTGGCCCAAAGTTGGGCCAAAAGGGCTAGGAAAATGGACTTGGATCACACTTGGGCCCAAGGCCCACTCACTAACACCCATAATCAACCTCACTTCAGCACTCCCCCCCCCCCAATTCATTAAAACATTCAGCATTGCCCTAAGAGAGAAGAGAGAAGTCACCCAATCACTCAAATCCACATCACTTTTAATCCGAAGCTTCAATTGACAAGCTGTTTGTGGCCACGCATTTGTCTCAAAATCCTCTTCAATTCTATTTGAATATTATGGTTATTTACCAAGGATTAGAACACTCGTTAAAATGATTATTAAATGATTATATAATAATTAAATGATTATTTACCAAGGATTAGAACACTCGTTAGTGTGTGACCCCATAGGTTCAATACTAAACGGGTTGTAAATTAGTCATACTAAATTTATTAATCAAGGTTGGCGTCTAGCAACGCTCCTTGACGACCCAATAGTATGAAGTAATAATATTTTTACTAAGAACCCAAGATGAACAAAAAATACAACTCCTTCCATCTTTTCAGCTCTTGGCTAACTTTTAGAGTACGGTTTAATTGTCAAATTCTAACTTGTTACCATTATTATAATGAATTATGAATGACTTAAGAAACTCATTACCATAGTTGATGGATTCCATTTTGACTAATCATTAATTCTACAAGTATTTAAATCATACCCAATGTCCATTCAACTAACACCGTAGGGTGTTAGGTGTCCGAAATCAAAGTATAACAAATACATTGTCAATCACTATGATAGTCGCAGGTCAAAGGAAAATTCTAATATTATGTTCATCATAAGAATATCCTATTGACAAATATGCGATAACTATAACCATTAGGAATTCTTAGAGTGAGTTAGTTCAATGGTTATATCTTTATATATACCATTTATATATATAATTTAATAAATGAGATCTATTAATCTTCATCCAATGAAGACTATTATATATATATATATATATATATATATATATATATATATATATATATATATATATATATATATATATATATATATATATATATTAATCTATCCGAATCACTAATGTCCCATTTTTAGTGATTCTACGATTAAGAACAATTTAAACTAAAAGTACTCAAAAACATATATCTCATTATTACGATCTCTATCGTAATTATTCGTTTCTAATTTTAATTAATGACACTATCATAAATTATAGAATTTTATTCTTATAAAAAGGAATAATAACAATAATAATAATTCATGATAGTATTTTATTGTACATACACACTTATCTCCAATAATCTCCCACTTGCACTAGAGCCAATGACAGATTGGATCCAGGACATACATGTATTTCCAACAAAATCTCCTACTTGCACTAGGGCCAATCAGTCATATATTTCAATCCCAATTCCCACATGTGCTTATCAAACTCTTTTAATCCAAGTGCCTTAGTGAATGGGTCTGCTGCATTATCCTTCCCAGCAACCTTTTGAATTTCAACGTCTCCACGTTCAACGATCTCTCTTATCAAATGATACCTTCTCAAGATATGCGTAGATTTTTTATGTGATCTTGGCTCTTTTGCTTGTGCAATGGCTCCATTATTGTCGCACAGTAATGGAAGTGGTTCTTTAATTGAAGGCACCACACCAAGCTTGTTTATGAACTTCTTCATCCACACAGCTTCTTTAGCAGTCTCACTTGCTGCTATGTACTCAGCTTCAGTCATTGAATCAGCTACAGTAGCTTGTTTGGAACTTTTCCAACTCACTGCACCACCGGTTAAGGTGAAAACATAACCTGAAGTAGATTTTCTATCATCTTTATCTGAGGCAAAACTTGCGTCAGTGAACCCTTTTGGTATAAGTTCAGAATCTCCATAGATGAGGAATTGGTCTTTGGTTCTTAAATATTTAAGAATGGATTTAACAACCTTCCAATGTTCCTCACCGGGATTTGCCTGATATCGACTGGCTACTCCTAGCGCATATGCGACATCAGGACCTGTACATGTCATGGTATACATGATAGCTCCCACTGCACTAGCATATGGTATTCTACCCATGCGTATTCTCTCTTCAGAAGTTTTAGGACAATCCTTTCTGCTGAGAGTAATTCCAGTGCCTATTGGTAAATAGTCCTTTTTGGAGTTTTTCATGTTATACCTTTTCAATATGGTATCAATGTACATAGACTGTGAGAGTCCGAGCAACCTTTTAGATCTATCTCTATAGATCTTTATTCCTAGAATATAGGCTGCTTTTCCCAAATCTTTCATAGAGAATTGTTGAGATAGCCAAATTTTGGTATTTTGCAATGCTGGTACATCATTTCCTATTAGTAATATGTCATCAACATAATAAGTAGAATAAATGCCATTTTTAATATTAAAATAAAAATAACGTTTGTCCAACATAGAAACAGAAATAACATTTGCAACAAAATTAGGAACATAATGACAATTCTCCAATACTAATGTCTTGCCCATAGGCATTGCTAAAGAAATAGATCCTATAGCTACAGCAGCAACATTTGCTCTGTTCCCGACTTGAAGGTAAGTTTCTCCCTTCTTCAGCCATCTACTTACTCGTAGTCCCTGCAATGAATTGCAAATATTATGAGCAGTTCCGGTATCTAATACTCATATAGAAGAATTAATAGTAGCTAAAGAAATCATGAAAACTGTTTTCAAGCATGTCTTACCTTCCTCTTTGGTTTTCAAAGAAGCAAGGTACTCTTGGCAATTTCTTTTCCAATGACCTTTGCCTTTACAATAAAAGCATTCAGCATCATTTTTGTCAGCCTTTTCTTGTTTGCCCTTGGGTTTGGTTACACCATCCTTAGGTGCCATGGGTTCTCTTTTAAAATTATACTTTCCATTTCCTTTTGCTTTCCACTTTTCTTTCTTCTTAGAAGAGCTGCCAACTACCATAGCAACTCCTTTTTTTTTCTCAGATACAATTTGATTCTCATAATCAATTAGCATGTTGAGCATTTCATGAAGATCATAGCTTACTTTAATCATATTAAAGCTAACAATGAATTGTGAAAAAGTTTCTGAAAGAGATTGCAAGATCAAATCTTGTGAAAGTTCTTAGCCCAATTTGCATCCTAACTTCTCAAGTTGTTCAATAAGATCAATCATCTTAAGAACATGGGGTCCAACAGGAGAGTCCACATCAAGTGTGGATCTAAACAAAGTTTTGGAGAATTGATATCGGGCCGTCTTACTTTGTGCACTATACATCTTTTTAAGATGTTCAACAATAGTTGGTGGATCCATATCCTGATGTTGCCTCTGAAGATCAGAACCCATGGATGCCAAAATGATGCATTTGGCAGTAAGACAATTTTTCAAGAACTTCTCATAAGTCTTGGTTGCCTCATTATCAATACTTCCATCCTCTTTAGGAACTGGGGCCGTAACACCAGGCTTATTGATTATATCAATTAGCCTTTCATGCATGAGAACAATTCTCAAATTGTGATACCAATCATCATAATTGGCTCCAGCCAATTTGTTATTCTCAAGTATACCACGCAGTGATAGAGCAGACATATTATTCATGAATCTAAAAAGAAAAAGTAAATATAAGTACGTATTCACACATACAAATAACACTTTCTACAATAATTATTATTATAGAAAATTAAGAAATCTTTATTTCTTAAATTAAGTGTTAAAAAAATATTTAAAATCATGAATGAGTATCTTGGTTGTCAAGTCATTACTCATACATTTTAAATAGATGATTAAATGTATCACATACAATTTTAATCCCAAATAATTACCTGGTTGTCAGGTTATTATTTAATTGAATTATATTTTATACCCTAAGTTGTCTAGGTTCAAGTAAAAATTAATTCATTCCATGTATCAAATGCATATATAAATTTTATCCTTGAGTACGAATCTCCTGGTTGTCAGGTAACTCCTCGTAAACAAAGTATAAAATTTATTTATCCTTTATTCCTTTCAGTTTTATTTCATAAATAAATAAAAATAATAATAATAGTATGTTCCTTAACATACATATAATTTTATCCCATATAAATTTATAATTTTAATAATAGCATCCCATGCCATAATTAAGAATCACATTCACTATAATAATAAAACTTAAATTAATTCTATTAATTCTGTAAATTTTTGTAATAAAACTTTAAACACAAAAGGACCATAGCTCTGATACCACTGTAGGATTACAAGTGTTCATAACACGCAATGGAAGTAATAAAGTAATCCTATTGATCTATTTTGTGCTTAAAACTTTATTGAAATAAGATGGGTTAGATGCCAATACATGAGTACCCTAGTGAATGAAAATTTTCTCCTTCGATAGTGCGAAGGTACTATGTATATCGACACCGAGACTGATCCTTGTTGTCAACTCATTGACCAATGCATTTAACTGAGAAATTTCTTGCAACTCCTTGCACCAGCAATTCTTCACTAAGAATTGGAATATTTGTGTATGTGGAGGTAAAAGAAAAAACTTGTGTTATCTTTCTTTTATCATATACACATATATATATAGTATGAGATTGGTGACTGATTTGTGAATCAAATTACAACTTAATTTGAAATAGAATCAGTTAGGATCTTATCCATATTTAAAACTCATCATAGAATAAATAATTAATTATTTAATATTCTCAATTATCATATTATTATATTCATGGTGCTAGCAAAGAATATAATAATATTCCATTTGAATTAATATAATTATTTATTTGATATAATCAAAATAATAATTAAATGATTATTTACCAAGGATTAGAACACTCGTTAGTGTGTGACCCCATAGGTTCAATCTAAGCGGGTAGTAAATTAGTCATACTAAATTTACTAATCAAGGTTGGCGTCTAGCAATGCTCATTGACGACCCGATAGTATGAAGTAATAATATTTTTACTAAGAACCCAAGATGAACAAAAAATACAACTCCTTCCATCTTTTCAGCTCTTGGATAACTTTTAGAGTACGGTTTAATTGTCAAATTCTAACTTGTTACCATTATTATAATGAATTATGAATGACTTAAGAAACTCATTTCTTAATTCATTCAAACCCCTTGGCCAAGGCATTGTTTATTTCATTCATTATAATCGTAGAGCTCAAACTCATCACCATAGTTGATGGATTCTATTTTGACTAATCATTAATTCTACAAGTATTTAAATCATACCCAATGTCCATTCAACTAACACCGTAGGGTGTTAGGTGTCCGGAATCAAAGTATAACAAATACATTGTCAATTACTATGATAGTCGCAGGTCAAAGGAAAATTCTAATATTATGTTCATCATAAGAATATCCTATTGACAAATATGCGGTAACTATAACCATTAGGAATTCTTAGAGTGAGTTAGTTCAATGATTATATATATATATATATATATATATATATATATATATATATATATATATATATATATATATATATATTAATCTATTCAAATCACTAATGTCCCATTTTTAGTGATTCTACGATTAAGAACAATTTAAATTAAAAGTACTCAAAAACGTATATCTCATTATTACGATCCCTATCGTAATTATTCGTTTCTAATTTTAATTAAGGATATTATCATAAATTATAAAAGTAGTTTATTCTTATAAAAAGGAATAATAATAATAATAATAATAATTCATGATAGTATTTTGTTGGACATACACACTTATCTCCAACAGATGCAAAGGTGTGGTTTCCCCCACTTGCTCCAGGTTGAGGATTGGAACTCCCTGGATAGATGCAAGGGTGTGGTTCACCTCATTTGCTTTGGGTTGATATTGAGACTCTATGAGTAGATGCAATGGTTCGCCCCACTTGCTCCATGTTGAGACTTGAAACTTTGTTGACTCTCCGTCGCAAGATGTGGTTGGACACTTATACCTTTCCTGATGATTCCTCCAAGGGAAGTGAATATCTCTTGGGGATATGCGCACTGAGGGACTTTCCAGGATTCGCTACCAGAACATGTCGGGTTTGGCTCTATAACCGACAGATGAGCTCATTGGCCATAAGGCAGACATGCATCATTTGTATTTGTGTGTATTGTTTGGGTATGCATATTATATTTGGCTTGCCTTATTGAATTAACTGTATCAATATGCTATTTGATATAAATACTCTATCTGTTCTCTCTACTTGTGTATATCTTGTATTGCTTTGTGTGTGTTTGAACAATTGAGATATCCTTATGCTGGCGATGGTAATGAATGTGGTGATTGGAAGTTGCGAAAAACTTATTCTTAATACTGAATTATTGAGTTGGAACCATTGTGATAATAAGAATACTAATGATCTGTATTTAGAGGAATTGGAAATTTGAGATTACTTATTAGCTAAGATTTAGTTGTTGATTACCTTGTTTGGTTTGGAAGGACCCTAGGCTTAAACTTGGTTGACTGTAGTATAGGATTGCCTAGCGGATTCATATCTTTTTACATTATCTCTATTTAGAATTATTACTCTATTGGAAATCTTTTGGTTCTCACCCGTTGTGGATTTTGTTTTCAGATGCAGGACGTGATGCACCTCGTTGAGCGTACTGTTTTTCTCCCGGAAGTAAAGGCTCTCTTTTGGGATTTTAGTTTGTGTTTAGCATATGTATATTTATGTTCTCTATTTTTGTATTTTAACTTGTATATCCCAGTTAGAGATTGATTTTGGAGAAACAAAATTTATATTTATGATAGATTTTAAGATTATATATATACATATATATGTATTCTAGCCGACCTCTATTTCGCAAGTAAAGACTAATGACTTAATATGTATCTACTTTACATTCTTATATATATAAATATTTTCATAATCTAGTGGGGCTAAGTGCCTCCCTAATTTCTACTTGAATCCCTCCCTATTTATTTATATCATGTTCGACTAACTAATAACTAACCAGAAAAAAAATAATGTAAGTAACTAACTGACTATTATTTTTTTTTTATCGATTTCTTTCTCTTCTTGACAACCAATCTTTGCTTTTGTTTTAATAAAAATTAGCTACCAAATTAGTTATCATCTATTTGTGTATAAATTTAAGTATTATTTTATTTATTTTTAATATATATTTTATATTTTAATATATTTTTTAATATTCAAGTTTTGAATGTTTAAAAATTTTAATACAATAATAAAAACATCTATTTATATTTTAAGTCTATTTTATATGCAGGAGAATATGTCAAAATTATTTTAATATATTATATTATCACTCTTTTAAACTATTAGAATTAGTCAATAAATAAAGATTTAGATAAGATTCATGAAATTCTAAATTCAAATTCTATTGAGGTAGACCATCACTCTATATTTTGTAAATTATTATCAACTTTTGTATGTGTACAAATTAATAAGCATAGTATAAAGCTCTAGAAATCATAATAATTTTGTGGTTGATATCCGGTATATTATTTCATTATTTAAATTTGGAATTCCATGTTGGACTTTTATTTCTTCCTCAAATACCTTTCAAATTTGCATTGGAAACGTTAATCTCTTTTAGCGAATATTTTATTAATACACAAAATTTTCGATATTTTATCAGTTTGTGCACACACTTGCATACACAGATAAATCAATTTTATTCGTACCTATATATTATATAGAATGTATACACATAAATTGATAGAAACATATACATATAAATCGTTATATTTTACATCCCTTTTATATATTAGAAAAATTAGGAAGCATCTAGCAAAAATCTTTCAAATAATTCGCAATTTTACTATTTTTGTCTTTTTTTTTTTCTCTCTTTTGAAAAAGAAAGATTATTTAAATCCAATGAAAATATCCAAATATTAGTAAAATTAAGGAAAGGAGATGTGGTCGTGAAAAATAGTGGTTAAATTTGGAATATCACCTGTTGACGGAGTTAAGTAGTGATTTGACGGCGCAGTGGAGGATTGACCTGCGGTCAACCCTATGCTCTTTCCCGACCATTCACTGTGTCGCATCGTTCACAAATTCCAAATATTTGACCAAAATTCTTAGTGAATCATCGACGAAATGTCGTGTTTCAGTGTTTTTGGAAAAGATTGTTCATACTAGTACAAATCTACAATGCTATGTACGTGTTGTTTTTCTCAGTAGGCTTCAATTCAATATGATTCATCAAGCTAAGCTAAATCAACATCTCACTATAGTGAGAGTCCAATGTATATAAAGTATACGAAAACTTTTAAATTATCGATATACTAGTATTTTAATAATTTTTAATTGTTGATTTTAATTATTATAAAAAATATATATAGTATATATAATTAAGATCAATCTCAAATTCTATATATAAATTTTTCTTTTGGTGTCTAGATATGGATTTAATTTGTTAGTAAGCCATTTATATTAAATTAAATTTAAATAAAATTATACTAAAAAATTGTTAGTTTTTTTTTTTTACTAATAATAATTGTAGAATAACTTACAAAAAATCTAAATTTATAAAAAAAATATATGAATAATGTTGTGATAAGAATGAATACATATTTAATGGACGATTCATTTTTTCAATAGTAATAGTTTATTTTATCAAGAAAGAATGAAGTTAATGAAATTTGAAAATATAACTTTTGTAATTTGTATAGACATAAATAAGTATGGACTGAGGCTAAAGATACACACAATACTAATATAAAACACTTCTCTCTCTTTTTCTTTCTCTATCTATTTATCTCTTTCTTTCTCTATAGGTATATATTGCAACATATAATAATAATAAATATATATCAATCATCTCAGTTATATTGAGATAATAATATGAGTGAATATTAATACTAGAGTTCTCTATTTACATTCTTTTATTTTATATTTATTTTCTCTTTTTTATTTATTTATTTCGCAACACATTATCAGCACGTGGTTTTGATCAAAATTTAGGAAGACTTAGGTAATAAATGTTCATTATGTCAAAACTCTCTTATATTGAATTTAATGCTCTTGATATATCTAGAAATAACTACTTATCATGGATATTAGATGCTAAAATTTATCTTAATTCAATAGATCTTGGAGATATCATTAAGGCTAAAAATAAAGCGTTTTAGAAGGATAAAACCAAAGCTAAGATCTTCTTTCGTCGTCATCTTGACGAAGGATTGAAAAACGAATATCTCACACTAAAAGATCTTGCAGATTTGTGGAAAAACCTTGAAGAAAGGTATAATCATCAAAAGATAGTGATACTTCCTCAACCCCGATATGAGTGGACACACTTGCGTCTACAGAATTTTAAATTCATAAATGAATAAAATTCAGCAATGTTTTGAATTACCTCACGAATAAAATTATGTAGGAAAAAGATAACTAATAATGACGTCTTAGAGAAAACTTTATCGACCTTTCATGCCTCGAATGTGCTCCTACAACAGCAGTATCGAGAAAAAGAATTTAAAAAATATTTTGAACTAATTTCTTGCCTTGTTGTTGAATGAAACAATGAATTGCTTTTAAGAAATCATGAAGAGTGCCCAACTAGCGACGCCCTATTTTCTGAAGTAAATGCGGCAAATTATAACTCTAGAAGAGGTAAATAATGGCAAAGCTTTGGTAAGAAGAAAAATTATGGAAGGAAGAAAATTATGTTCACAAGAAAGGATCTCACCAGAAGTGGGATAAAAAAATAAATCAAACATAGGATAAATCAACATAGGATAAATGTTTTTATGGAAAAGGGCCATTAGTCATGTACCTGTTGTACTCCAAGGCACTTAGTTGATCTTTATCAAACATCCTTGAAAAAGAATGACAAATAAAATGAGACAAATTTTGTTTCAAAGGATGTTATTGAAAATTACACCACTCAATATGAAGTATCTGATTTCTTTGAGGATCCTAAAGAAAATATTGATCCTTTAATCAATGATGAAAAAGTTTAATATTTAGGTTCGTTAAGTACTTATGTAAATAAATAATGTAAGAAACTTCTTATTAAATTTTATTTCCTATGCATTTAAATTTCAAGTACGATGTTGATGCGCGGATAATTTATACGCTTTTTGGCACTGTTTTTAGGTAGTTTTTAGTATGTTTTAGTTAGTTTTTATTATATTTTTATTAGTTTTTAAATAAAAATCACATTTCTGGACTTTACTATGAGTTTGTGTGTTTTTATGTGATTTAAGGTATTTTCTGGCTGAAATTGAGGGACCTGAGCAAAAATCTAATTCAGAGGCTGAAAAAGGACTGCAGATGCTGTTGGATTCTGACCTCCCTGCACTCGAAGTGGATTTTATGGAGTTACAAAAACCCAATTGGCGCGCTCTCAATTGAGTTGGAAAGTAGACATCCTGGGCTTTCCAGCAATATATAATAGTTCATACTTTGCTCGAGATTTGATGGCCCAAATCGGCGTTCAAAGTCAGCCTAAAATTTCTGGCGTAAAATGCCCAAATTGGCACCAGAATTGGAGTTAAACGCCCAAACTGGCACAAAAGCTGGCTTTTAACTCCAGGAACAGCCCAAGCACGAAAAAGCTTCAATACTCATTTCTGTAAACCCTAGGTTACTAGTTCATTATAAATAGGACCTTTTACTATTGTATTTTAATCTATCTCTGGATGTTTAGTCCTTAGACCATGGAGGCTGGCCTCACGGCCATGTCTAAACTTTTCACTTATATATTTTCTACGGTGGAGTTTCTACACCCTATAGATTAAGGTGTGGAGCTCTGGTGTTCTTCATGAATTAATGCAATTACTACTGTTTTTCTATTCAATTCACGCCTACTTCTTCTCTAAGATATTCACTCGCACTTCAACCTGATGAATGTGATGACCCGTGACACTCATCATCATTCTCACTTATGAACGCGTGCCTGACAACCACTTCCGTTTTATCTGCAATAGCTTGAGTGTGTATCTCTTGGCCTCCTGGTTCACGACGCATGGTTGCCTCTCCTGACAACAGAGCCTCCCATTCCGTGAGATCAGAGTCTTCGTGGTATAAGCTAGAATCAATTAGCAGCATTCTTGAGATCCGAAAAGTCTAAACCTTGTTTGTGGTATTCCGAGTAGGATCTGGGATGGGATGACTGTGACGAGCTTCAAACTCGCGAGTGTTGGGCGTAGTGACAGACGCAAAAGGATCAATGGATCCTATTCCAACATGAGTGAGAACCGAAAGATGATTAGCCATGCGGTGACAGCGTATTTGGATCATTTTCACTGAGAGGACGGATGATAACCATTGACAACGGTGATCCCCCAACATACAGCTTGCCATGGAAAGGAGTATGAATGATTGGATGAAGACAGTAGGAAAGCAAAGGTTCAAAAGCAACAAGCATCTCCATACGCTTATCTGAAATCCCACCAATGAATTACATAAGTATTTCTATCTTATTTTCTGTTTTAATTATATTTTAATCATCAAAACCTCAAAACCATTTGAATTCGCCTGACTGAGATTTAAAAGGATGACCATAGCTTGCTTCAAGCCGACAATCTCCGTGGGATTGACCCTTACTCATGTAAGGTATTACTTGGATGACCCAGTGCACTTGCTGGTCAGCTACACAGAATTGTGAAGAAGTCTTGAGATCACATTCTCCCACACCAAGTTTTTGGCACTATAGCCAGGGAGTGAACAATCACAATTCCGGCGTACTAGATGTATATAAATAATGTTTAATAAAATATTAATGTTTATGTTTAAGAATTTCAAAATAATACATGTGTCAAATTCCATAATAATAATAACAATAAAATTTTAGTATATGATACTATTTTTATGTACAGTGTAACACCCTACCACACAGAGCCTTATGCTTAAGTCGTAAAGCATAGGTGGCGAGGTATTACAACCTCTAAAAGTAAAATACGTACATAAATGTAGTTGAAAGAATTCATATCTAGGAGCCTTGAAGAAGAAGTTAAGCAAAAACGAAAACAAAAAACCATGTCACACTCGCATGAATAATCGTAAAACGGATAGGTAAGATCAAAAGAAGGCTAAAGACATAATATAGAGATCGAAGTTCCAAAATACAAATATCAAGCTCCAGGCTCAACCTGTGAAGCTAAGGCCGGCAAGAGTACGTAATTATATATATATTTATACAACTCAAAATATAACTCAAACTACAGAATAAATACTTGTTTCTCCAAGTTAGCCTCTAGGAGGGACAAAATACAAAATATACATACGGAGATTGTATATACATATATACATAACCTAAAACAAAATATAGCAGCCCAAAAGACAGTTCGCTTGTAAGGAGGGCCTCCAGAGGCTCAACGAGGTGCCTCTCGATCTGTATCTGAAAAACAATAGAAATATATATCGAATGAGAACCGGTGGTTCTCATCATGGTAAAGGTGCCCGCATGGTTAATATTAAAGGTCTCGGAAAAGCCAGAGCATTCCTAAAACTCCGACACTCGGATTTCAGCTTAAAGATCCAACTAAACCAGAAATTAAGTAAGTTATCTAAGGTATTCAAGTTCTAAATCTAACTTTAACTTAACACTTCACTTTTTGTCTCTTCCAATCCTCTGAATCACTGGTGGAACACCCCCGTCACACCTTTACCAAGAGGGGTTTCTAAGAAAACATACACATACAATTCAAGTAAGGAAACACAAATAGAGGTGCAATTACAGCAAGTAGAATAAGTAGCAGATAAGCAGAGTTAAGCAATTAAGCAAACCAAAAAAATGCATACTCAAGAAAAACATACAAATGCACATGATATATGTCTGTCCTATGGCTGATGAGTCTCATCTGTCGGTTATACAGCCAACCGGACATGTCTTCGTAGCTAACCATTGAACAGTCCATCTGTGCGCGCTTCCCCAAGCTCAAAAATAATATCCATGGAGTCAAACTCCAAGCTAAAATATAATATTCCATGGAAAAATTCCAAGCTCAAATTTATATATATATGCATGCCCATGGGGGAACCTGGGAAGTTAAACTGCCCGGTCACATCTTGCAACATAGGGTCAACAATTAATCTCAAAATATACAAGCCACATAATAATCTCTTTTCTTTTTAAAATAACACTTCAAATCAAATCTTCAATTTTTATAGAAATTTCGGCAACATCCTCTAAAACTCAAACTTCTGTCACCTTTTAAGGGTTCCAAACACTAAACCAAACACCTCTCAGTCATTCAAATAATTTTCAGTATCAAATTATTTCAAAATCAAACCAATTCCAATATTAAATCTTTTTCCAAAATCAACCAACTCAATAACAAATCACTTACAAAATCGAACCACACATCTTTCAACAAATCCATTCAATTCAATTTCACAAACTCACCATCAATCTTCAACACATCAACAATCTTCATTAATTTTTTATACACATCAACAATCTTCATTATTTTTTTATACTTATCAAAGACATAATCCAAAACATACAAATTCATTCATCCTTTATACACACATCATATACCATATACATAATCCATCAATAATTCATTCAGTTCATTCCTATCTTAAGGTCTTCTAGCCTAAATTTTTACGTGACAATAAACATTAACTAAGAGAAACCAAAATCATACCTTGGCCGATTCCTTCCTAAGCTCGGAACACCTCAAAAACCTCTATTTTCACAAGCTCCAAATCAAACTCCAAATCAACCAGAACACAATCTAAATCGCACAATATCACTATAATCATCATAAGGTTCACTAATTCAATGATTCACAAGGGTTCAACAGTTTTTTACCTTACCCGCAGATCAATTGGATAAAACCCATTAATTACCTATTGCTAGAGTTTACCTAAACCACCAAAATCATTCAATTCCTTAATACCTAAACTCAAAATTCATGAAATTGAGGAGGGAAAGAACTGGGAGATAAATGCAAATTTCTTACCACTTTGTTCGGATAGAATTGAAGAGGATTTTGAGACGAACACATGGCCGCTAACGGCTCGTCAATCGAAGCTCCGAATTGAAATTTACATGGAATTGAAATGTTTGACGAGGGTTTGAGGTTTCCCTTCCCAATTCGATGCCCTTCGCTCTCTCATTCTGCTAGAGCATGATAAATGAAATCAAGATGGCTGGACGTTGGTCTTTATATATGGGCCTTGGGTTCGGTTTGGGCCTGGTCCAATCGGTTCGGCGCGTTTGCTCAATTTTGGCTAATTATTTATTAATTTCATGGAGTTTACATCCTACCCACCTAATTTAGAATTTTCCCCCAAAATTCATATTCAGTTACCTAAAAATAGGTGTGGGTAGTCTTTTCTCATTTCTGATTCATGTTTCCAAGTGTGTTCCTCAATTCTAGCTCAACTCCAAGCAACTTTTACTAATGAGACTTCCTTTCTGCGTAATCGCTTAATACTAGTATCGTCAATTCGAACCGGAGTCACTTGAAGTGTCAGATCATCTTTCACTAGAACTGATTCAAGTTCTAAAATGTGGCTAGCATCAGAAGTGTACTTCCGAAGCTACAAAACGTGAAATACGTCATGTAAGTTCGAAAGGTGTGGTAGTAAAGCTATTGATAAGCCACCGGCCCAATTCTCTTTAAGATTTGAAACGGACTGATAGAACGAGAATTCAATTTCTTTGCCTTGATCACTCTACCCACTCCTGTTGTTGGAGTAATTCTTAGGAATACATGATCTCCTTCATCAAATTCTAACAGTTTCTGTCTCTGATCGGCGTAGCTCTTCTAGCGACTCTGAGCGGTAAGCATTCTATTGTGGATTTTCTTTATCTATTCTGTGGGTTCAGCTACTAACTCAGGCCCCAATAAAATTGACTCTCCAGATTCATACCAACATAGTGGAGATTAGCATTTTCTTCAATACAGAGCCATTCTGATGCTCGCATGGTAACTGTTGTTGTACGCAAACTCCACTAGCAACATATAACGATTCCAGCTTGCTGGTTGATCCAGCACACAAGCCCTCAACATATCCTCTAGGGTTTGTATCGTCCTCTCCGATTGACTATTGGTTTGAGGATGTACGTGGTACTTAAACTCAGTTGAGTTCCAAATGCTTTCTGAAACGCTCCCCAGAATCTTGAAGTGAAACGAGGATCTTTATCAGAAACTATGGTTGTAGGAACACTATGCAGTCTTAGAATCTCCTTGATATACAGACGGGCTAAGTCCTCCAGGGTATAATTCATCCAGACAGGTAAGAAGTGAGCAGATTTTGTCAATCGGTCTACAATCACCCATACTGCGTCAAATCCTACCCTAGTCCTCGGCAATCCAGACACAAAGTCCATTGTGATACTTTTTCATTTTCATTACGGAATTTCTAAAGGTTGTAACGTTCCGGATGGTCTCTGGTGTTCAATCTTAACTTTCTAACAAGTCAAACATTTTGAAACATATAATTCCACATCATTCTTCATTCCCGGCCACTAGAACAATGCCTTTAAATCATCATACATCTTAGTACTTCCTAGATGAATCGAAAACTTACTCCGGTGAGCTTCTGTTAACACATCTTGCCTCAAGTCTCCTACATTCGGTACACAAATCCTTCCCTTGTACCTACAAACTCCTTCTCTATCTTTACTAACTTCTCCTTGTTTCCTGTGTTCAATGACTTGCAACATTTTCTGCAGCTCCTGATCGTTCTGCTGAGCCTTCTGAATTTCAGCCTTGAAATCACTGGAGTATTGAAACTGATTTAAGCATATATTCCTAGCTACCTCTTTAACACCCAAGTTTAGATTCTCAAATTCACTCAACAATGTTTCTTCTTTTAGCATCATGCAAGCAACAAATAACGATTTCCAACTTAAAGCATCTGCCACGACATTAGCTTTTGCTAGATGGTAACTTAGTTCGAAATTATAGTCCTTTAGCAACTCCATCCACCTTCTCTAAAGCATGTCAAGCTCTTTCTAATCAAAGAAATATCTCAAACTCTTGTGGTCAGAGAAGGCTTGAAACCTAACACTAAAAGGTAGTGCCTCCACACTTTTAAGGCAAACACAACTATAGTGAGTTCTAAGTCGTGAGTCGGATATTTTACTTTGTGCGGTCTCAACTGTTGTGAAGCATACGCCACAACATTGCAGTGTTGCATCAGCACACACCCCAGACCCTTCAACGAAGCATCACAATACACCTCAAAAGGCTCATTAGGTTCGGGTAACACAAGCACAGGTGCTGTAGTCAGTTTCTACTTCAAAGCTTGAAAGTTCTCCTCACATTCTAATGTCTAGACAAATGGCGCATCCTTTTAGGTTAACTTTGTCAAAGACAATACAATTTGTGAAAATTCCTTGATATATCTCTGATAATATCCTGCTAAACCTAAGAAGCTTCTAATCTCTGTCACTGATGTAGGTCGTCCCCAGTTCATCACTGCTTCTTTAGAATGATCCACAGTTATTGCCTGCTTACTCACTATATGACCCAAAAATTTCACCTCATTCTTCCAGAATTCACATTTAGAAATTTTGGCGTACAACTTTCTCTCTTTCAGAATCTGCAACACGATCCGCAAGTGTTCTGTAACACCATAACTATCAAAGCTCACGCTTCCGACTGCGCAACTCTGATAGCTCGGACATTACGACGACTCTTATACTATTTAATACTAAAATATGAGCCTGTTTAAAACTTTAAACCGCAATACCGCTCCAAAAATACTTTTGTTCGGTAACGTACATCCATACATACCATACAACTTACAAAACTTGCAAAGAGTACATATATATATATAACAAGCATTAACGAATACAATTCCTATCCTTCTTACAGAATTGTATAAAGATAAAGGCGAGGGAATAATAAATAATAACTAAAGTAATACAGAGCATCTCAACAAAAACTAAATAAACTCTTCGTGACTTCTACGTCCATATCCTAAAAAGGGAAATTTGTAGGGGGGTGAGAACATCATCCTCGAAAGGGTTCTCAGTAGAGGGTTTTTGAGGATTACTATAATAGGATACGCGAGATGAAATCATTTCAGTGATTAATAACCGCCTTATGCATCTTTTCAAAAGTAAAAGGTTTACTATCAAGAAAATCTGAAATCTTTCTGAAAGAGGAAACTGTTCATGTAACATAAAATTCAAAAGCCTTTCAAAAGGTTTATATATGCTGAACCAAATTAGCCTTTCATACTTTTCCAAACCAGAAAATATCAACCAGACATGGCCTTCGGCCCACCTCATGATCAACCACGGCCCTAGGCCCAAACAACCCAACCAACAACCAATCACCACAGTCCAACAGAGTCTCAATCGCAAGCACAAATAGGAAAGTTCAAGCACAAACAAATAGTTACTGCAAGTAGAACAATTAGCAGTTAATCACAAGTAATCACAAAGCCAAACCAAGTACAATATGCACACCCAAACAATGTCACATAGATGCATATGATGCATGCCTGTCCTAGTGGCTGATGATATCATCTGTCGGCTATAAAGCCAACCCGACAAGTCCTGGTAGTTAACCATTGGACTATCCCTCTGTCGTGCATCCCCAACTCGAGTTATACTCAACATAAATCATAATCTCATATATATCCAACACCCTAAAATTCATTATTTTTTTATACATATCCAAGACATAATCCAAAATATACAAATTCATTCATCCTTAATACACACATCATATACCATACATAATCCATCAATAATTCATTCATTTCATTCCTATCTTAAGGTCTTCTAGCCTAAGTTTTCACGTGACATTAAATATTAACTACGAGAAACCAAAACCATACCTTGGCCGATTCCTTTCTAAGCTTGGAATACCTCAAAAACCTGTCCTTTCACAAGCTCCAAGCTTCCAAATGTCAATTTCTCAAACTCAACCACCCAGATTTCGTTAGAAACTGCTAAATTGAACTCCAAATCAACCAGAACACAATCTAATTCATACAATATCACTATAATCATCATAGGGTTCACTAATTCAATGAATCACAAGGGTTCAATAGTTTCTTACCTTATCCGCAAATCAATTGGACAAAACACAGTGATTACCTGCTGCTAGAGTTCACCTAAACCACCAAAATCATTCAATTCCTCAATACCCAAACTCAAAATTCATGAAATTGAGGAAGGAAACTACTGGGTGAGAAATGCAAATTTCTTACCACTTTGTTCGGATATTATTGAAGAAAATTTTTAGACGAACACATGGCCATTGACAGCTCGTCGATCAAAGCTCTGAATTGAAAGTTACATGGAATTGAAATATTTGATGAGAGTTTGAGGTTTCCCTTCCCAATTCATTGCCCTTCGCTCTCTCATTCTGCTAGAGCATGATAAATGAAATCAAGATGGCTGGACGTTGGTCTTTATATATGGGCCTTGGGTTCGGTTTGGACCCGATCCAACCGATTTGGCCCGTTAGCTCAATTTTGAGCCAAAATCTTAAAAAGTTGTATCAAAATTCGTATTTTTAATATTTCTACTCCTCTAGATTATAAAAATTTAATTTTCTAATTTCTTTAAATCATAATTAATTTATTGGCTAATTATTTATTAATTTCACAGAGTTTACATCCTACCCACCTAATTTAGAATTTTGAATTATTGATTGATGTTGTTGAAGTAGGTTTAAAATTGAGTTTGATGAGATTGATTGCTTGAATTCTGGATTTGTTGATTTTCTTGAGTTGAGTGCTATTGTGATAATGGTTTATTGGAAGTGATTCGAATTATTGATTGATGTTTGGTATGGTTTTGTTAGAATCCTTGAAGGGTGGCAAAGTCCGAATTTTAGAGGAGATGTTGCTAAAATTTTTATAAGAAAAATTGGAGATTTAGTTTGAAGTGTTATTTAGAAAAGTTTGGATTCAAGAATTATATTATTCGATTTTGATTTATTAAGAAAAGAATTAAATTATGTTTTGGAGTTTTATTCATTAAGAAAAATATTATGCCTTGAGTTTTGTTGAGAAAAGTATTATGTTTCCGATTCATTAAGGAAATGATTATATTTTGAGCTTTATTTATTAAGGAAAGATTATGTTTTGAGTTTGATTTATTAAGAAAGGAATTATGCTTTGAATTCGATTTATTAAGAAAGGAACTATGTTTGAGTTTTATTTTTTAAGAAAAGGATTATGCTTTGAGTTCGATTTAAAGAATCATATTTTGAGGAGTTTTAACAAATTTATAGTATTTGAATTTGATTGGCAAAGAGAAATAATTTTGAGTCTTTTTGGAAAATCATTACACTCGAGAATGAAGTTGGAAGTGAGTTTTATGCAATTAATTTGAATCTACGAGTTATGCTTTTGGGAACTTGAAATGGGATTGAAGGATGGATTGTTGAAGTTAATTTGAGAATTTTTATATGGTGAGGATGATAGTTTTGTCCCGCTCATGTATAGGCAATTTGAGATTGAGAATTCTTTTTCTTGCTATGATAGACAAGCTGAGTTTGAAGATTCCTTCTCTTATTATGGTGGATAAGCTTAAGGTTGAGGATTCCCTTACTTATCACATCGAAAAGTTGGATAGAAGGTCAAGGATTCTTTTGTATTCAATTCTGTATTATTAATTAGATTCTTGGTTATGTTTGATTGAAATGAGATTTAAATTGATGTGGTGAAGACAGTGGCTTTGTCCCACTCACAAATAGGCAAGTTGAGATTGAGGATTCTCTCTCTTACAGTGATAGACAAGTTGAGGTTGAGGTTTCTCTCTTTTGTTACATCGGGAAATTGAATGGAGAAGGTTGATTATTCCCTTCGATTCAATTTCTGGCTATGGTATGAACGAGTTAGGTTGAGAATTTCTTATTGTTACATCACAGTCTCTCTCAGATTAGAAGGTGTAGGATTCCCTCCTGGAAGGTTGAGAATTCCCTTCGTGTAGAGAGACGATATCTGGGTTAGCTACCAAGTTTGTCAGGTTTGGCTGTATAACTGACAAATGAGCTCATTGCCTATAGGACAGGCATGCATCATTTACATTTGTGTGTATTGTATTGGGTGTGCATCTTGTGTTTGGCTTGCCTATTTGAATAATTGTATCTATATGCTATTTGATGTAACTGTCCTCTCTGTTTGTGTATTCTTTGTATTATTTTGTCTATGATTGAACAACTGAGAGATCCCTCATGTTGGTGGTAGTGACACTGAGGGTTGTTCCTGATTATGTTGCCTTTCACCGTTTGAAATATGTGATTGATTTAGTTTGAGAACTAAGTATTGATGAATGAATTAATGACGGTGTTGATTATATGTTGGGCTGGAAGCTGAGATTTGATTTGAGTTGGGCCGGAGGCTATGTTTTGACTTGATTTGGGCTGAAGGCCAAGTTGATCTGATTTGGGCCGGAGGTCGTAATGAGATTTGATTATATGTTGGATCAGAGGCCGTAATTGATCATATTTTGAGATATTAATTGAGTTTTGAAATTCTTTTAGCTAAAGAAGTGAACTTTGAATTTTTGGATAATAAATTGTTAATGTTTTGAATAGATTTATAAGATGAGCGATAATCACTATTGTTGAAATCAATTATTTTCTTATACGTATCCTCTTATGACAATTTTAAAAAATTCCTTACTGAGAACCCTTTCGAGGACAATGTTCTCACCCCCTACAGATTTTCCTTTTTAGGAGGGATAAAGAGTTTAAGTAGTTTCTATCAAGCATCTGATTGTATTCTATATTATTGTATATACAATTATAGTTTTTTCTTGCCTTTATTATTATATTTGTAAGAGGCATTGGAGTTGTAATGATATGTATGTATATTGTAAGTTACTTGTATAAGAAATTTTGTATGTATTATATATATATGAGGATTGTGATTTAAATTGGGTTATATATGCATGTTTGATTGAAATAAAAAGTATTTTCAATTTTTCAAAGAAAACAGCGATACGGATTCGAGTTAAAGGCCCATTCTTATTATTAAATATATGGAAGTCGTTGTAATATTCTCGTTATTAGAGTGGCGCAGTGGTAAAGAGAATTTTAGTGTTGATCTACATTTTCAAAAAAATAGAATTCCTTCATTGCAAGTATAGTCCAAACCAACAACTAATTCTCCAATCAAATTTTAAATTCAAAAGATGTCACGATTCAAAACAAATATAAATTGAGAGTATTTAAACTCCCGAGTCGTCTTCCCTAGGAGTTGCAATGAAATGATCAATTATTGGCTTTGGGGGATTTGGGGGTTTTGATGGCATGAGACAAGAAGTGTAAATAGCAAGAAAATAAAGATGCATGCAAGGAATTAAATGGAAAGCAAGTAAAAGCAATGAAAATGGAAATTAAATGGTTAAAAGGACTCTTGGCAAGAATTTGGGAACTAATGATTCCTATCCTAGATATGGACTACAAGCATGGTAATTGTGTAGAATTAATCCCAATTAGTCAATCCTAACATCGAGAATTAGTCAAAAGGGCATAATTGATCTCAATCCACAAGTCCTAGCCAACTCTATTAATGGAAGGCTTAGAGTTAGTGGAAACCAAATCAACTAACAATCCTAACACAATTTGGAATGGACATCCACAACTCAAGTTCACCTAATTACCCAATTTTCCAACCAAGAGTGTGAAAAACTAGGCAAAAATCCAACCAAACATTTTATCAAACACTTGGAAGGCATAAAAAGAAAGCATGATAAAATAACAAGAAATAATAAATTTTACAACTACCAATTGCAAGAAAACAATAATAACAACTTAATTAAGCAATAAAGAAACATAAAACATAAATTGAATTAAATAGAAATTAAAATAACAAGAGTGTTCATCAACATACAAAATAACCAAAATGAGAAATTAACAGGGTAAACTAACAAAATTAAGACAATAGAACAAAGAAAAGTAGAAGAAACTAGATGAAAATAAGAATTAAAAAGAGAAATTACAAAGAAATTAAACTATAAACCCTAATTTCTAGAGAGAATGGGGAGCTTCTCTCTCTATAAAATAACCTACATGATGCTAAACAAACCCTAATTGCTCCCCCCTTTCACATGGAATGATGGCCCTTTGATATAGCACTCAATCAGCTTCAGAAAGTCCCAAAACTGGGCTCTGGAGGCCCAGAAATTGCCCCCAGCAATTTTCTTTAAGTGATTCACGTGCGCTGAGTTGTGCGTACGCACAGATGTGTGCATACGCACACGTGCTGAATTTCCTCTTGTGCGTACGTACAGTCTAGTGTGTGCTTCTCCTTTGTTTTCTTCATGTTTTCTCCCTATTGCATGCTTTTCTTCCACTCTCATCAAGCCATTCCTACCTATTATACCTAAAATCACTCATCAAAACCATCAAGGCATCGAATGGGATAAAAGTAATTAAATTAAGCACAAAATAGCATGTTTTTATAATTAAGCTCAACTTAGGGAGAGAACACAAAAGCATGCTATTTGGATGAATAAGTGTGGGTTTGATAAAATCCACTCAAATCAAACCAAAATATATTGTCAAATATGGGATCATCACGCAGCCGGTAGCGTGACATTCTGGTAGTGAGGGTGTTACATTATGGGTGTCTGACTATATGATTGCATACTCTGGGTGTCTGTCATATTATAGGTCTTGTCCAGATGACGAGAGTTAGAGCTTTATGCACATGACTGTCTACGGATTAATGTTGTTAGTATATCATTGTATACTTCATGGTATTATATTTGGCTTACTTAAAACTAATGACTTATGTGTATGAGAATACTAACGGGTTATCATAGACGAGATAGAAGGACTAGGTGACGTTTATCACGGGGTTTAAAAAACATTAGGAGTTGCATCTCAAGGTTGCTCGGTTACGTATCTTGTTCTTCCATGGTTTTTCTTGAAGTTTTTATTTGAGATTTCTTTCATGGAAAGTAGACTGATTATTCTCTAACCCTGTTCTTTTGTACATATGCATTCTTGCTGATCTTAACTGCATATGTCTGCTTAAATTCCTTAGATATTTGCCCTGCATTGTTTAAACTCCTCTTCTTGACTCATGTATTCTTTGATGTAACTTTGGACTTATTTGATACATCAAAGTGAATCGTTGAAATCTTTGTGAACCTTGTCCTTGTTTCTTGGTGCGTGAATTGTGAACTCGCAGAACTTAACCGGCAAGTGCACCGGGTCATCCAAGTAATACTTTAGGTAAGTGAGGGTCGATCCTACGAGGATTGTCAGACTGAGCAAGAAATGGTTGTCCTATTGGACTTAGTCAGGAAGATAGAGAAGATGGTTGTTGTTGAAAACACAAAAAACAAGACAATAAAGAAAGCAATAAGAGTTTGATGTAAAAACAGTATGAGGAAATAGTTAAGGTCTCAGAGATGTTTATCTTTTCCAGATTAAAACTTCTTACTAACTATTTTAACAATGAATGATTCATTCTATGGAAAACCACTAGTGATTAAACCCTAATCTCTTAGCAATTTAATCTCCCCTAACCTTCGTCAACCGCTACTCTCATGGTCGCTTAACTCAGATTAGAGGGTGAAGTTCAGAAATCCAGTTTATACCACAAAAGCCCTAATCACCCCAATCCCGGATGAATAGATATTACTTATCCCTATTAGGTTGTGTGATTAGCCGTCTAGGAGGAATATTTTCAAGCTGTACTTCAAGCGAGATAACTCTCTCGATAATCACAAAAACTCATTTAGAAAAGGGTTATACTCTCGTTCCACCCAGTTCATAAGATTAAGAACGAAAATAATCCTTAGAATTGAATCAAGGATATATTAAAATGGAAGAATAATAATCTTAATCCATAGAAATAAACAGAGCTCCTAACCTTAACCAGGAGATTTAGTTGCTCATAACTTACAGAGAAAATAGGATTCTGAAAAGTGCGACAGGAAGAAGATCCTAAACCTAAGTGATCTTTTCCTTTAAATACTAACCTAATTTGATAAGGGAATAAAATAAAATAAAAAATTCTAAACCTAAAAGACATTGTTTGGAATTAAAAAATTACAAAAAGAAAATAAAAATAAGCTAAGAGGTGCAAAATCCACTTGGAGGCTCAAAGAGGTGTGAAATGGGCTGCTGCTGGCGTTTAACGCCAGGAATGGGCATTAAATGCCTAGGGAGGAGACGCATGCTTCTGGTTTGTGCTCCCTGCTGGCGTGAAATGCCGGGTGGGCCTTCAGCACCCAGGGGGGTACTGCCAGCATTATCGTTTCTTGCTTCAGGCTTTTCCACACTACTCCGAATTTTACCTAAAATCATAAAAACACAGAAAAAACTCAAAGTAGCATTCAAAGGTGATTTTTTGCACTAAAATCAAACTAAAAACACTATAAAATTAACTAGAACAAGGGTATAAGATGCTCACGCATCATTGCTTGTCCTTTCTCTAAGGTATTGTATCTTTTTAGCGACTGAAGATTTGTTTTGGTGTCACGTACGACCATTATACATAGCAAGCGATATGTTAATTCTTTAGGACGCGTTTCGTGAACACAGAAAGTGAAGATTGTAAGTACGCGACGTCACAGGCTGTTGTGGAGTTTTAATTCTCGCAAAAGAGTTTATCGATGTTGAATCTATGACTAGTAGTAAGCTTTACAAAGTGATTGACGAAGTTGAGAACCCTCGAATGAGCTGTTCGATGAAGTACGATTGAGAATGGTGGAGATAAGTTATGTTGATGTTTGAATAATTGAATCTTTGAAGTTGGTGCGAGATTAGTGTGCGAACGTTAATCATGTTGTTTTAATGCCAGTCTGTTTTGTAATCTTTTGCATCAAGCCTGTCTTATAGCTTCTGTTTCGCATCACACTTATACCCTTATATCTTTATGACATATGAAAATTCTAGTATTTGAAACTATATGTATATATGCTGAGTTTTTTTTTATTTATTCTTAAATGTGTTTAAAATGTGAACTGATATAAAATCTCATTCATTTTGTATCAATTTTTGAGAATAAAAATTTTTATAAGGTGGGTAGAATGTAAAACCTAGAACTTTTGGAAAATCTTATTATGAGTCAATTTTAATTTATTTATTCATTAAAGACTTTAATTTCAGAACTCATTTTATTAAAGCTAATTAAATCAAGTTTTTATAATCGAATTAGAATTTTTATCTAATTTTAAAATTATTGGACAATTTCTATATTTAAATTATAAAATCTAGTAATTTTAAAATAAGAAATTTTTTATGAATTGATTTTAAATAATTGAGATTCTGGAACTTAATACTTTAATTTTTATGAATAAAAAAATTAATTATATTATCTCTAATTCTTGGATTAGAGTATTTATTTAAAAATAATTTGTACATAATTGAATAAATAGTATTTTTATATATAATTATTGTTGGATTAATATTGGTTTTTAATTACTATATTGTCCCTATTTTTATTTAAGATTACCAAACTACCCTTAAACCTAATTTTACCCAAACCCTAGCTGCCGCCCCCTAACCCAGCTATATACCCAACAAAAACAAAGAAAGAAAGAAAAGGGAAGGAGCTGCGCACAGCATAGTTATTAAAACCGGACCAGATCGACCGGTTCGACCGAAAAACTGATGAACCAGACTTTATACCGTTTCGGTCCAATATTTGGACTGTACAAGGCAAAGAACCGGAATAAATCGGTCAAATCCAAAGTGAACCGGTAAAAATCATTCAAACTCAGCAAAGACCGGTCCGACTAAACTGCTTGGAATTTAAAATTTTTTGAAAATACTTGAGATAGGGTTTGAACCCTTGTCCTCAATATGAGAAATGTCTTTCGCATCCATGTTTTTTGTTAATATACATGCAAATTATAATACATATAGATATCTTTCATCAAATAGTTTACTTCTATTTAATAGATTTTAATTTTTGTTATAAACTCATTCATTCTTAAATTAATTATATTTTTATTTAACAATAATTATAAACTCACTTATTTTTTTATTTTTATAATTATATAATATCTATTAATATTATTTTTTAATAAATACTTGTAGTATATAATAGCATAATAGATATAAACTAATTAATAAATTATTAAAATTTGAAGATAATACTTATTTTAATATAAAAACTAAATAAAAATATTTATGATAGAGTAAAATTAACAAAATATTTATTATTCATGTTCCATATTGTTTTAGAATAGTTAGATATTTTAAAAATATTAGTGTAAATATGTATATTAAATTTTAATTTTAAATTTTTTATTATTTTTTATTTGCATAGGACCGCTTCAACCAGTGACCCACTGATTGAACCAGTGACCCAGTAACTTGACTAGTTCGATCACCGGTTTGGTTCTCACAACTATGGCACACAGAGAGGGAAGGAAGGAGGGAAAGGGAGACAGCGTGGGCGGGGCTAAGTGCCGCTGTCGCCGTCATCGTCGTTGAGTTAGAAGAAGGGAAAAAGAGAGAAGAGAGGGTCACGACGTGAACGGAGGAGGAAGGAGGAACTTTCGCCGCACCTCGCCGCCGTAGTGCTTGCAGCCGTTGAGAACCGTCGTCGCCAAACACGAAAGAGAGAGAGCCAGACGCGAAGAGCAGAACACGATGGCGTGGAGATGGGCCCGTGCTGCCGTCGTCGCGCTCGGCTGCTGCCGCGAGAAACTGCCATTGTCACCGTCGCGGGTGTGGGGGACCGTCACGATTGCTGGTGGGGTCAGGCCCGTTGCCAAACTGAGCTAAGGGAGAGGAAAACGCGATGGAAAGGGAGCCATCCGCCACCGCGCCTCTGTCGCCAGAAAACGGCGTTGTGGTCATTGAGAAACACTACCGGAGTCAGCCATTGGAGCTGTGATTACTCTGTTCTTGGTTCCTTCTTGGTCCAGTAAGTCATTTTGCTCTGAAAACCCATCTTTGTCGCTGTTTTGTTGTAGATTATTGAGTTTTATGCGACGTTAATGTCGTAGGATTGAGCTACGGTTCTTACGTACTGTGTTTAAAGGTTGTGGCTGCTGCGAGATAAGAATAGAAATGCAGTTTGTTGCATAGTGAAGTCGTGAACGAGGTAGAGGCGCTCTGCTTAAACTCATTTTATTTTCAAGAATTTTTATAAATTGATATCGATGCAAAAATATATTTTTGGTGATTATGTGGGTCTTATGAATTGAACTGAGTTATTTTGGATGAATAAAATTGTTTGTTTGGCTGATTTATTGATTGATCGAGAAAGCTGAATATTCTGATTAGTTGACTGATGTTGTTGAATTGGTTGTTGTTGATATACTAGAAGAGATTTAATATTAGAATTGGTTTGATTTTCAAAAAGATCTAATGTTAGAAGTGGTTCGGTTTAAAACTATTTGAGAAGGCTGAGAATTCTGAATTATTGATTGATGCTGTTGTAGTTGGTTTAAAATTGAGGTCGATGAGATTGATTGCTTGAATTCTGGATTTGTTGATTTCCTTGAGTTGAGTGCTGTTGTGATAATGGTTTATTGGAAGTGATTCGAATTATTGATTGATATTTGGTTTGGTTTTGTTGGGACCCTTGAAGGGTGGCAAAGTCCAAATTTTAGAGAAGATACTGTCGAAATTTTTATAAAAAAATTAGAGATATGGTTTGAAGTGTTATTTAGAAAAGTTTGAATTCAAAAATTATATTATTCGATTTCGATTTATTAAGAAAAGAAATAAATTATGTTTTGGAGTTTTATTCATTAAGAAAAGTATTATGCCTTGAGTTTTATTGAGAAAAGTATTATGTTTTGAGTTCGATTCATTAAGGAAAGGATTATGTTTTGAGCTTTATTTATTAAGGAAAATATTATGTTTTGAGTTTGATTTATTAAGAAATGAATTACGTTTTGAATTCGATTTATTAAGAAAGGAACTATGTTTGAGTTTTATTTATTAAGAAAAGGATTATGTTTTGAGTTTGATTTAAAGAATCATATTTTGAGGAGTTTTAGCAAATTTATAGTATTTGAGTTTGATTGGCAAAGAGAAGTGATTTTGAGTCTTTTTGGAAAATTATTACACTCGAGAATGAAGTTGGAAGTGAGTTTTATGCAACTAAGTTGAATCTACGAGTCATGTTTTTGGGAACTTGAAATAGATTTGAAGGATGGATTGTTGAAGTTAATTTGAGAATTTTGATATGGTGAGGATGGTGGTTTTGTCCCGCTCACGTATAGGTAAGTTGAGATTGAGGATTCTATCTCTTGCTGTGATAGACGAGCTGAGGTTGATGATACCTTCTCTTATTGTGGTGGATAAGCTTGAGGTTGAGGATTTTCTCACTTATCATACTGAAAAGTTGGATAGAAGGTCAAGGATTCCCTTTTGTTCAATTCTATATTATTAATTTGATTCTTGGTTATGTTTGATTATGTTTGATTGAAATGAGATTTGAATTGATATGTTGAGGATGGTGGCTTTGTCCCACTCACGAATAGGCAAGTTGAGATTGAGGATTCTCTCTCTTGCTGTGATAGACAAGTTGAGGTTGAGGATTCCCTTCAATTCAATTTTTGGCTGTGGTATGAACGAGCTAGGTTGAGGATTCCCTATCGTTACGTCACAGTCTCTCTCAGATTGGGAGGTTGAGGATTCCCTTCATGTAGAGAGACGATATCTGGGTTAGCTACCGGGTGTGTCAGGTTTGGCTATATAACCGACAGATGAGCTCATTGTCCATAGGGCAGGCATGCATCATTTGCATTTGTGTGTATCGTGTTGGGTGTGCATCTTGTGTTTGGCTTACCTATTTGAAGAATTGTATCTATATGCTAATTGTTGTAAATGTCCTATATGTTTATGTATTTCTTGTATTGTTTTGTCTGTGATTGAACAACTGAGAGATCCCTTATGCTGGCAGTGGTGATGCTGAGGGTTGTTCCTGATTGTGTTGTCTTGCACCGTTTGAAGTCTGTGATTGATTTAGTTTGAAAATTGAGTATTGGTGAATTAATTGATGATGTTGTTGATTATATGTTGGAGCGGAGACCGTGATTTGATTTGAGTTGGGTCGAAGGCTGTGTTTTGACTTAATTTGAGCCAGAGGTTGAGTTGGATTGATTTGGGTCGAAGACCATAACGAGATTTGATTATATGTTGAGCCGGAGGCCGTAATTGATTATATTATGAGATATTAATTGAGTTTTGAAATTCTTTTAACAAAAGAAGTGAACTTTGAATTTTTGGATAATAAATTGTTAACGTTTTGAATAGATTCATAAGATGAGCGATAATCACTGCAGTTAAAATAAATTCTTTTCTTGTAGTATCCTCTTATGAAAATTCTTAAAAACCCCTTACTGAGAACCCTTTCGAGCACGATGTTCTCACCCCCTACAGATTTTTCTTTTTAGGACGGACGAAGAGTTTAAGGAGTTTCTTTCGAGCATCTTATTGTATTCTATATTATTGTATATACAATTACAGTTTTTCCTCACCTTCATTATTATATTTGTAAGAGGGATAGGAGTTGTAATGATATGTATGTATGTATATTGTAAATTACTTGTATAAGAAGTTTTGTATATATATATATAAGGATTGTGATTTGAATTGGGTTATATATACATGTTTGATTGAAATAAAAAGTATTTTCGATTTTTCAAAGAAAACAACGATACGATTTCGAGTTAAATGCTCATATCTTATTATTAAATATATAGAAGTTGTTGTAACATACTAGCTATCACTACAAGAAATTACCGGAATAGCGACGATTTAACGACCGATTCTAGTGGTCGCTAATTAGAAAATAGCGACCAACTATTAGCGACCGATTTTTGAACAAGGCCACCAACCCTCACCAAAGAGTATTAGTCGCTAACATAATCGGTCGCTAAATGGTGACCAAATTTTCCGTCGCTAAATGACGACCAACTTTTTTGGACGCTAAATCGGTCGCCATGAAATCGGTTGCTAAATCAGTCGCCAATGCTTGATTTGAAAATCTAAAATCGGTCGCTAATTCCTGAACTAAAAATCTAAATTAGTCACTAAATCGATCGTTGTTCCTAATTTTCTAATTATAGATTTTTACTAATTTCACATTTACCACTATTAGAACTTAATTTTTATAAATAATTATATTTTCACAAAATATAAAAAGAATCAAGCATAGATTAATTTTTCAAATAAATACCAAAAACATTCACAATTTATACAGAGAAATGTAGAATTTAAAATATTGAAAATTCCTAAATACATCAGATTTATGATCCACAATCTAGACTAAAATATGGTAGAAATAATTCTTAAACAACATAACTCAACTCTATTCAATATCTACTTAGACCAAGCAACTGTATCTATCTTGGCTTGTACACTTCGGTATAACTCGAGCCTCTTTCAAGGGCACCACGTCTTTCAATGATCGTAGGATCCTCATTCAGCAATGATGACAACCGCTTTTGCTGTAAAACAATATATCAAGATCAAATGAAAAACAGAATAAGAGCATTAAAAAATAATGTTAACTAAAATACATGAAAGTATTGGAAAGAGATGGATATCTTACAACCATTTTGCCTAGCCCGATGAAAAATTGATCAAGTAGGCTTCGTTTTGCTTCCCGCAAGCTTGCACACACCATATTGACAGAAGACAAAAATGTTGTTCCTGTTTTTACAGAAAGATGGGCACATTCAGTACTTATATGCATTTTCAACATAATAAGAACTAGGTTGTAATTACGGTATTAAAAACGGAATTAGATACTCTTATTTTTTTGGTAGAACTTACCAATTCTCCTTAGATATGAATCATTATATCTATAAAAAATTGAGTGGATAGGATTGAGAACCTTGTCAACATCTTGAGGAAGCTTCTGAAAGAAATCGACTGTTAAATAGCCACACTCCATGTCAAAAATTGGTAAGCATATTGATAAGGGAAAAAATTAAAGTACTGTTTTGAAAGGAAAAAATTAAATAGAATATATAGAAAAAGTACTTTTTTTTTGTTTATTAAAAGGTAGTGATTAGACTTAGATCAAATGTGAATAATAATTTTACTATTTGCAAATTCTATACCTCTATTGCAATGATCCATTAAGGGCAATTGGATCCATAAATGCCACAACAATCACCCTTATGGTAAAAAAAAAAAAACAAAAATAATAAAATTAGATTATGAATTCACATGCAATGATTCACATTAAAAACTATCAAGAACATTGTAAGAGCAATAAAATATTGCATACTCACAGGATTAACACCTAGGCTTCTCATGGTAGAACTCCATTTGGATAGAAGCATCATAAACCTCTTGATATGTGAGCCATACATAGGGACCTGCCTCCTAATTCACCTCAATTTTCTTAGTATATTCTATGGGTTAACAAAAATAACAAATTTTTTTATTAGGTAAAATCGATTATATAAATTATACAAATTCATAAACTTATAGTACCTTGGATTCTATTTTTTGACACCAGCCGAGCATTCGACAGTTGGAATTCCTCTTAACAGAGTCCCTGCCAAAGGAAACATTAAAACTGCTATGGAAAGTTCTAAAACCAAATATTACCATTATACTATTTGTTCCATGAATCTTCTTCAAATAAACTGCTATACTTGTTATGTTAATCTTGTTTTCAATCAAAACAAATTCATTATTTATGTGGCAACCATTGTTTAGCGAAATTCCAAGGTGATTTAGTTAGTATATAATAAGATAATCTGGATAGATTATATCATTATTAGAATGAATTAGCATTTCATTTAATTGATAAATTGATGTATTAAAATCAAGAAATTAAGGAT
Source organism: Arachis hypogaea (assembly GCF_003086295.3). NCBI lineage: Eukaryota > Viridiplantae > Streptophyta > Magnoliopsida > Fabales > Fabaceae > Arachis > Arachis hypogaea. The sequence goes on from NC_092050.1 coordinate 30,398,205, forward strand.
ATATAAAACTAACATGCGCATTGATACAAACTAGTTAATTAAAGCCAGTAACATTGGCATATGCTTGTTTTTTTATAATAAACTTGATATTCATAATAAACTTCTGTCTTACTCTGTTGTGTTGAAATTTGAAACCATTAAAATGTGTACGAAGCATTGATTTCAATAGCAACGAAGAATTAGTTCTCAAATATCCAAACCTGATAGCCCAAGTACATCGTCAGATTCGTTTTTAAGGTCCACATCAGTGCAGAACTTGCAAGAAATTTTATCTGGTTTCAACTGTAAACATTCATCGATCTTTTCCTCTAACCAAGCAAGTCTTCTTTGGAGCTTCAACACAGCAACATCCATAATTAGCATGAGCAACATAGTCCAAGGCACCTGATATACAAAATATCATTGAATAAGAATTGATTTTAGAATGAGTTATTCACAATGTAGCTAGTAAACAAGGACAAACATTTCAAAACACTTCACGAGTTGACAATGACAAATATACTCGCATTTGATTAAAAGTGAGAATAAACATCCAAGTCCAATCTACAAGCACTGCTCATGTCCCAAAGACAAGAGATCATGACCAAAGGAGAAACTTCCCTCATGATGAACCAAGGGAAAGAAGAACGAAGTTGAAAGTGGTTACGACATATTCTAATTCTAAAACTTGTGTGTGGCAAAATTAAGGATCAATATTACAATTATTATAGCTAGGATTTACCTCCAATTGTTCAATTTGTTCCCAAGGAGTTTAAATTCAGGTCATTGCGTGAGGGAAATCGTTGGTATATAATTTTCACAAAATAAATCTCGTCGAAGTATAGATCTAAACTGACAAATAACTCTCAATCAAAGTTTAATTTATTTGTCACTTAAGTCAAACCCAATAAAAATTGAGAGTATTTAAACCTCAGGTCGTCTCTCGAGGAATTGCAGGGAAGTGTGCATATTATTGGTTATGGGTGTATATTTTAGGGTTTTCGGTTTGATAAACAAGAAAATAAAGTAATAACTAAGAAAATATAAATGCTAAAATATCCTCATAGCAAGGATCAAGTGTCAAGGTTTCCTATCTTGGACCATTGACCACAACATGGTGATTACAAAGCATTAATTCCACTTAGTTGTCCTCTAACATCGGAGGGTTAAGTCAAGTGGACATAATTGGTCCTAAAACCAATTAACAACCCTAAATCACTAATGAAATTGGACATTAATAATCTCAAGGGACCTAGTCCTCAATCACAAGCCAAGAGTACAAAAATCTACTCTAAAATCCAACCAAGCATTTTATCAAATACTTGGAAGGCATAGAAGGAAATCATAGTAAATTAGCAGGAAATATAAAATCTACAACTTAATGCAAGGAAATAAAAATCCAATCAACAAGAGTGTATGAACATAAAAGTAACAAAATAAAAGAGATAACAAGTAAAACTAAAAGAACAAAGATGTAAGAACAATAAATTGCAAGGAAACTAAATCAAGGCAAGAATTAAGTTCTAAACCTAAGAAAAATCTATCCTAAATCTAACCTAATTCTAGAGAGAAGAGAGAGCTTCTCTCTCTAGAATATAACCTAAAGCATGTTCCTATTCTACTCCTAATTGATCTCCCCTTGTTCTCTCTTGAATTCTGCTTCAAATAGCTTCAGAAATGAGTTAGATTTTGCCCTGATGTAGCTCAGAAATTGCCAGTCAAGTTTTCTTTAATGAAATCACGTGCTGCTTGTCATGCGTACGCATAGGTCACGAGTACACGTCGCCTTGACAGATTCCCTTCTCACGTGTATATGTAGCCTTGAATTCCACAAATCCTCATTTCTTCATAAATTCTCTACTTTGCATGCTTTTTCTTCACTTCTTCAATCCCATCCTTACCTTATAAACATGGAATCACTCAACAAATATATCAAGGCATCGAATGGAATTAAAGTGAATTAAATTTAGCAATTTTAATGCTTAAAAAGCATGTTTTCACTCTTAAGCACAATTTAGGAGAAATTCACAAAATCATGCTATTTCATTGAATAAATGTGGAAAAAGTTGATAAAATCCACCAAATTCAATACGAGATAAACCATAAAATTGTAGTTTATCAATCTCTCCACACTTAAATCAAGCATGTCCTCATGCTAAACTCAAGAATGACAAGAGAGGTATTACTTATTCAATGCAAAATGTCTAAATGCAAACTATCTATATGCAATGCATACAACTACTTGGTCAAAATAAATCAATTTTCAAGAATACATATATGAACACAAGGGCTAAAGCAATCAAATCAAATCCACAATTGAATTGAGTTATTGAAAAGAATTATAAACTTGCAAGAAAAGAGATGATCATAGGTGAAAACATGTAATTGAGCGATCGAACCCTCACCGAATGTGTATCTGCTCTAGTCACTCAAGTGTATAGGGTTGATTCACTCAATTCTCTTCTAATCATGATTTCTAAGATTTGTTTTTTATCTAACAATCAACAATTATTTAATGCATTCATACAAATATCATGAGGACTTTTCAAATGTTGTAATGGGATTAGGGTCAAGGTAAGGATATATATGGTTAAGTGAGCTTAAAATTTGCATATTTGATTAACCTAAGATCTTACCAAATACATATAATAACCTATGCAATTCAAATGCAAACTTAACTACCCATTCTTCACTTTTTTCCACACACTCGTGCATTCTCTTTTTAATCACAACACATATGCATTGTAGTTATTACTTTATTTTGGGGCATTTTGTCCCCTTTTTATTGCTTAACTTTTTCTTCTTTTTTTCTTTTTTTTTTAATTTTTATATATTTTTTCTTTTTCTTTTTTTATTCAAAATAAAATATATACAATAGTATCAATGCATATGGTTTAAACATTTAATGCATGAGTATGTACCCAATTCCCAAGATCTTCATCAAAAATACAAAAATACACTTTTATCTCAACCAATGTTTTCAAATTTCCCTACACTTGAATGATACACACTCTCACTAGCCTAAGCTAATCAAAGATCTAAATTAAGAATATTTATTAATTTTTACTTAGGGTTAGTGATGTGCTAAAATTAAGAACAAAAGAGGATTAACATAGGCTCAAAGTTGGCTAACAATGGTGGATAAAAAGATAAGGCCATTTGGGTAAGTGAGCTCAAATGAAATCAAGGCCTCAATCATATAAATACATTCATACATAAAATAATGGACATAAAGAATCAAACAAATCAAAGATTACAATCAAAGAAAGAGAATAACACACACAAGAATGAATATAGTGGTTATATGATGCAACTACACAACTAGGCAAAAAAACTCACAAGCTTATGTGTTCTTAGCTCAACAATATGTTCCACAATATATAATTCAAGCAAGTTCAATGAAAAATTTTTACTCAAATCAATTGGGGTGCCCTATAGATAAATTTCTTGAAAAATTTTATTATTTTGACTAAGCTTATTATATATATATATGCAAACTCAGAAAATACAACTAAAAATCCTAAAAGACCTAGTAATAACAGAAAATAAAATGTGAAATTGTTGGGATTAGAAATTTGTCACCCAAAAATGGCCGATAGGTCGAACGACCTCCCCACACTTAAAAATTTATACCGTCCTCCATGCATTCCAAAGATGTGCAAGGGGGTACGACGATGATACAGATTGCCACCTTCATCTGGTGGATCAACCGGCTGCTGCATGTTCTTTCTTCCACTTTCTTTGTTGCATATGGTAAATCATCCTAAAAGATAGAAAACTGGATATAGTAAGATGAGTAACTGCAAAGATAAGGAAGCATAGATTGTTGGAATGAGGTGAGTGTCACTAAAATGAAGTGAGTGAATCAATGTGTGACATGGATAAAAATTGTGCGTGAATTCTAAGTTGCATGCGGAATAGAATTCACACACTAGCATTTAAAACCTATGTCACAACTACACAAAAGAGGTATGTACTTCACTCATTTAAGTGTGCTTGAATCACTTTGAAGGAAACTTATAAGGTTAAGACAAACAAACAAGTAGTAAAGAAGCATGAAATCATTCAAGCAAGAATCAAGCGATTGTGAAATGGATGATGAATGGACATTAATTGATGTGCAAGAACACTTAATGAACCAAAAAAACTATGAAAATCACACATCAATCAATGACACACTTTGAATTTTGGTTCGCATCACCTAGTTGACATAAAATGGGAAACATGGGTGCTATGCAATTTAGGAAAAGAGAAATAGAAGTTAAAATCAATCACATAGCAAGCATGGTCCATATAGCTTGAGAATTTCCAAAATATGTCCCTAGGTGGGCTTACAATCCAATTTTAGAAACAAAGTATTATGCCAAAATGACTAGTTTCAAGTATGTGTAGAGCACATAATTAAACAATTAAGGGTCAACATGTCACTGAGGCACAAGCATAACATATGGTTGCATTTGATCGAGCAACACAATGCATTAAGATAAATGCACATCATCCAACATCAAAGAATTGCCTAGTCATGGTTAAAGAATTTAAATATCATGGTGGTCAAATCATGCAATTTAAAAGATTTAGAAAGCTTTGAAGATAATGTCATAAATACTTGGTATGCACAAAAATTAAGCATGAAGAATTCAATACCAAGCAACAAAGTATATCCTCAATAAAGAAATCCAACAATGAAAATCAACAATAATTATGTTAAAATAGCATCAAGGTAATAATTAGTAGCAATAAACAGCAAACAAGATTAATAATCCAACACTTGTCACCAAAAACAAAAATTAAGCTAACTAGCTAACTAATTAACTAACTAACTAACTAACTAAAGGAGATTATGGTGGATGATAAATGGTGGTGATGGATGATGGTTGGAGAAGGGGAGAAGAGGGAAGAAGAGAAAAGAAGAAAAGAAATGGTGAGAAGAGAAGAAAAGAAGAGTGGTGAAACAGTGCGTGGGTCACGCGTAAGCATGACATAGGAGAATGGGGTGCGACACGTACGCGTCTGGCAGGCACACGCGGGAAAGGGGAAATAGAAGGTGACGCGTACGCATGAGTCACGTGTAGGCGTGGGAAGAATTTGTGCTAGATGCACGGTTCCCACACACTATGTGCACAGTTCTCTGTTTGGACCGTGCGATAGCACAGTGCTTGCACAATCCTGGCGCGCTCAAATTATAGGGGTCACGCGTACGCATAGGGCACGCGCATGCGTGACAAGGTGCTCTATTTTTCCAAATTTTCCAACTTCTTGCACCAACCCAAGCGTTCCAAACATCCAAACAGTCATCTAAACACCACCAAACCTTATTTAACATGCTGGACTACCAAATAATCTCAACCAACTAACTAAACATGAAATTAAACTAATTTACCAAGATATCAAAAGAGAAAAATGAAAAGATGTTACCATGGTGGGGTGTCTCCCACCTAGCACTTGTCATGGTGGCTTGTGCTTGTACCCATCCTTGAACTTCCACCAAAGTTTGGTCTTCCAATGACTTCCAACATCTCAAAATAAATTCACCAAGCCTTGATAAAGTTCTTCACAAGCTATGAGCTCCTAAAGTTGGTCTTCATTTTGTAATCCGGGATCCCATATCTTATTTTCACACCCATCTTCTAGTTGTTCATCAAAATTCCATCTGAGTGACATAGCCTTGGAATCCTCACTCAAGCATCCAAATAACTTCCTAGATCCTTCTACTTTAGCACTACACCAACCTTTAAATTTTAACTTTGATTTCTCAACCATAATGAACCTAGAATGGTGTTTCCAATCACTAACCATCTCCCTTTTACTCTTAAAGTCACAAAAAGCTCTAAGTTGCCCATCTATCTCAAGCAAACCATATTCAAGTAGAATAAGAAAGCTTAAGGATAAAAATTTTACCGACTTGAATAAAAGAATAGATGGTGATGGCTTGGGGAGAGGTGTTTCCATTGGTCTTGCAAGCTCCACTCCCTTGTGATCTTCTTGATTTGCCTCCACCTCTTGGTAGCTTTCTTCAAATTCAATTTCTTCTTCATTATTTACCAAGGGTCTTGGAGGTTGTGTATCATCTTCTTTGGCCTCTATTTCATGTCCAATGGGAGATGATTCAATTATAGATAAAAACTCATCGATGATTGAATCCATTTCTTGATCAACCTCTCCAAATTCTTCAACCATGATATACTTTGGGGGTTGTACACCCTCCTCAACATCAAATTCAAATTTCTTGGGAGGAAGTTCTATGACTTGAGATTCCCATGGACTTTCAACATCTCCTAATTCTTCAACCACTTCTTTCTCTTCAACAATCACGGCTTCCTCTATTTGTTTCAATACAAAAAATTCACTTCTTATTCTCCACCGGAGTTTCTAATCTCTCCTTCATACACCGCTCTTTATTTGATTCTCCACATGTGACCATAGGAGTGCTTTGAGTAGATAAGCATTGGGAGGCTAAGTTGTTTACTACCTCGGTTAAGGTAGCCATGAATTCTAGTTGCCTCCATTGAGATTCATGTTGCTTTTGAAGTAATGAAGTAAGAGAATCATCCATTAGTGTTTAAGGTGGATAGGGGGTTCATTGTTTGAGAGAAAGGGTTCATAATAGGAAGGTGGTTCATCTTAGTGAGAGTATTGAGGTGTTGTATATGAGGGTGGTGGTTCTTGGGAGTATTGATGTTGGAATTGTGGTGGCTCTAAGTATGGTTCATATGGTTATTGGTATGGTGGATATGGGTTAGGATCATATAGAGGTATTTGGTAGTATGGAGCTTGTGACTATGGTGGTTGAAGGCTATATTGAGGAAGGGGTTCATAGGCATATGGTGGTAGTTGTTGATAATCATAAGGAGGTCCACCATATCCATTAAATTGATATGCATCATGGAATGGTTCTTACTCATAGTACAATGATGGAGGTTGTTGCCATAAGGGTTGATCATATGCTTGGGGCTCCTCCCACCTTTGATTGTTCCATCCTTGATGCATGTTCTCATTGTAATTCCCACCTCCTACAACATAGTTAGAACCAAACTCATAGCCAAAGTGGTGAGAATTCATAATAGCAAGAGAAAATAAAGACAAAAACTAATAAGAAATAAGCACACAAAGTCCTAGAGCTAGCAAAAACTAACAAACAAGAAAAAGGCAGACATATTCATAATATTCACATATATACAATAACCAATAATAAGTACACATTTTCAATTCCCCGTCAACGGCACCAAAAACTTGCTGTGAGGGAAATCATCGATATATAATTTTCACAAAATAAATCTCGTCGAAGTATAGATCTAAACCGACAAACAACCCTCAATCAAAGTTTAATTTGTTTGTCACTTAAGTCAAACCCAATAAAAACCGAGAGTATTTGAACCTCGGGTCGTCTCTCAAGGAATTGCTGGGAAGTGTGCATATTTTTTGTTATGGGTGTATATTTTAGGGTTTTGGGTTTGATAAACAAGAAAATAAACTAATAACTAAGAAACTATAAATGCTAAAATAAACTCATAGCAAAGATCAAGAGTCAAGGTTTCCTATCTTGGACCATTGACCACAACATGGTGATTACAAAGGATTAATTCCACTTAATTGTCCTCTAACATTGGAGCGTTAAGTCAAGTGGACATAATTGGTCCTAAAACTAATTAACAATCCTAAATCATCAATGGAACTGGACATTAATAATCTCAAGGGACCTAAGTCCTCAATCACAAGCCAAGAGTGCAAAAATCTACTCTAAAATCTAACCAAACATTTTATCAAACACTTGGAAGGCATAGAAGAAAATCATAGTAAATTAGCAAGAAATATAAAATCTACAACTTAATGCAAGAAAACAATAATAACAACTCAATTAAGCATAAAAAAACATAAAACATCAAATTGCATTAATAAAAATCCAAATCAACAAGAGTGTATGAACATAAAAGTAACAAAATAAAAGAGATAACAAGTAAAACTAAAAGAACAAAGATGTAAGAACAATAAATTGCAAGGAAACTAAATCAAGGCAAGGATTAAATTCTAAACCTAAGAGAAATCTATCCTAAATCAACCCTAATTCTACAGAGAAGAGAGAGCTTCTCTGTAACACCTACCACAAAGGTGATTGCGTACGCAGGAACTCTGTTTTCAGCAAATGAACTTTTGTGTTTTTCAGATGCAGGTCTAGAGGCATCTCGCTAGGCGTCTGGAGTTCTGCAGCGAAGTGGATTTTAGGGCTTTATTTTGATGTATAGTTTATATATGAGCATATGTATAGAACTCTCCTGATAACTTGTGTTATTTTGCACCTTCTAGAGGTTTACAGAGAACTAGGATTTATTATATATGTATTTTGGGGTTTGAGTTAAATATATATGTATGTAAATATTCTCCGGCCAGCCTTAGCTTCGCAGGCTGAGTTAGGAACTTGTTATTTTGTACCTTAACCCTCTAATCTTGTGTTTTGTATAAATATCTTTATGAACCTTAGCACGCAAGTAATTCTTGTTTCCTGAGCATTGCGCTTTTTAATTTTGTGATTATTGTTCTACCGTTTTTCAAGGCTCCTCGTATAGTATATCCTTTCTAATAAACGGATATTTTATACCCTTTTTGTCACTATTTTCTTACTGTTTTTAGTTATAATTTAGCAAGTTTTACTATGATTTAATACAAAATTCATATTTTAGAAACTACTTTGAGCTTTTGTGTTTTTCTTATGATTTTAGGTGATTCTTGGGTGAAATTGGCAAGTTTTGGCAAAGTCTGATTCAGAGGCAAAGAAAGGATAGCAGATGCTGTCAAATCCTGACATCCATACATTCAAGCGAGCATTTCTGGAGTTACAAAGGTCCAATTGATGCTCTCTCAAAAGCGTTGAAAAGCTAACTTCCAGGACTTTCCAGAAATATATAATAGTCTATACTTTTCGTTGGAGACAACAGCCCAAAACGGATGTTAAACACCCAACTTACCCCCTTTTTGGCGTTTAACGCCCAAACAGGACCAACCTCCCAAGTTGAATGCCCAAACTGGTGTTCAACGCCACCAAGGGAGCAAGAAAGTAACGTGGACACTCCCTAGTGGGCGTTCAAACGCCCACTCAACCAAGTTGGAGGCCAAGCTCAACCCAAACACTCACCAAATGGGCCCAGAAGTGGATTTTCGCACCTTTAGCTTAGTTTATCTCATTTTTGTAATTTTTATATATTAGTAATATCTTTTAGGTCTAGCATTTACTATAAATAAGGGACCTCCTTCCTCCTGAGGATTATGCCTCCCAGGAGGGGAGAAGCACAAACACGTTACATTACACCTTCTTAAAGCATGAGTAACTAAACCACCTTGTTAAGGATAGGACCTCTGCTCATTCCCATGGATTAACATTATTACTTTTCTACTTTAATACATGTTTGATTCCATTCTATGATATATTGTCGTTCTTCATCTTTATGAATCTGGGGTGGAACGAGAGTATGACCCCTTATTTTACATGAGCTCTTGCGAGTCCTGACCCGTATAGTATTGAGCTACTGCTTGAGAATACATCACAGGTTCCAACAAGTTATCTGGGCTAATTGAGATATGTGACATATATTCTCGTTAGTCATGGGTAATTGAGGTCTCTGTGGTGCTAAGGCTAGAATCATAGAGCTTCACTCTCCGATCCGGAAGATCCGACCTTGTCTGTGCCATTTTGAGTAGGATCATCAGAGATTGAATTGCGTGAGCTTCACCCTCGTCCAGATTGACTGACCTGTTTGGGCGTTTGGTTTGGATCAGACGAGATTAATGACCACTACCCCTGGCTTAATCACTTACAGCGTTGCCATTGAATGAATCACTCATTGTTAAAGTAGTCAGTAAGAAGTATCAATCCGGAAGAACAAGCATCTCCAAGGCCTTAACTGATCTCTTACTATTGTTTCTACGTTAATTCTTTATTGCTTTCGTTATTGTTTTGTTTATATGCCTACAACAACAACAATCAACTTTTTATTCGCCTGACTAAGACCTGCCGGATAACCAATGCTTGCTCAATCCAACAATTCTCGTGGGATCGACCCTCACTCACCTGAGGTATTACTTGGACGACCTGGTGCATTTGCTGGGGATTGTTCAAGATAGACGAACTACCGGTTGTCTTGCTCCTTAGATCAGGTACTTTTTACTAGTTTTCTTTTAATTTCTTTTCTTGTTAATTTTCGAAAACTTTTTAAAAATCCTTTTCAAAAATTTATCTTTAGTCATCTTTTTCTTGTGTTTGAGTCTTGTGTCAAGTCTTAAGTTTGGTGTCCCTTTAGTTTTTGTTTCTTTTCTTGAATCTTTGAAAATTGTTCTTGTTTTTCTTCCTTTGTGTTCGAATTTTTCTATGTTTTTCCTTGTTTGATTTCAAAATGTTTTAGTTTGGTGCCCTTTAGTGTTTTTTCTTTTTAAATTTTTGACAATTGCGCCATTTAATTTCAAAATTTTTAAATTTTGGTGTCTTTTAGTATTTTTCCTTTTAATTTTTCGAATTTATTGTTGTTTAATGTCAAAATTTTAAGTTTGGTATCCCATTGGTAATCTTTTCATTTAATTTAATTTTCTTGTTTATCTTTGCTATCTTTAAATCTTATCTTATCTTTCTCTTTAAATTTTCAAATTTTTGTTATCTTATCTTTACTCTTATTTCAAATTCAATTTTTAAAAATTTAGTATTTGGCTAGCTTTTCTAAATTTGAATTTCAAAATCTTTTCTTATCTTATTTTAATTTTCAAATTTTCAAATCTTTTCTTTCTTTCAATTTTGAATTTTAAAAGCTTTAAATGTTCAAATCTTATCTTATCTTGTTTCTCTCTCTCTCGTGACTTTTCAAATTTTGAATTTCAAAATTTTTATTTGACTATCTCTCTCCAATTTCCGAAAATCTCATCTTTAATTTTCAATATCTTTTAATTAATTATTTGCTTTATCTTGTTTTAATTTTAAAGTTTAGAATTTCTTTAGTTTTTCTTTTTTTTCTTTCTTTTTGAATTTTGAAAATTTTTAAACCCTATTCTTTCAAATTTTTTTTATTTTTTGAAATTTTCAAGTATTAACTTTTTTATTTTCAAATTAGTATTCTATTTTCTTATTTATTTTCGAAAAAAAAACTTTGAAAATCCTATCTTTTGATTCTTGCATTCTTGTTTCTTTGGGATATCTCACTGGGAGCTCTCTAAACTTTGACATAGAGGCTTCCCCTATTTTTCTGTCTCTTATTTGTAGAGGAACACAAAAATCACTATGGATCAGAATGAGGGTGCTCAACCCAGAAGATTCTTGGGGTCTTATACAGCTCCTACTCCTGACTTCTATGGAAGGAGCATTTGTGTGCCCCTTATTAGGGCAGACAATTTTGAGCTCAACCCACAGCTAATCACTCTAGTGCAGCAAAACTGCCAGTTTCATAGACTTCCACAAGAAGAACCCACAGAGTTCCTTGCAGACCTCCTGTGGATTTCTGACACAATACGAACCGATGGAGTAGACCATGATGTCTACAGGCTGCTGCTCTTTCCATTTGCTGTAAAAGGCCAAGCAAATAGGTGGTTGGATACTCAACCTAAATCAAGCTTGAAAACATGGAATAAGCTGATGGACAAGTTCTTGAACCAATACTTTCTCCCAAAGAAGCTAACCCAGCTAAGACTGGACATTCAAGGCTTCAGACATTAGAGAATGAGTCTCTTCATGATGCTTGGGGGAGGTACAGAATGATGCTACAAAAATACCCCACGAAAATATTTTCAGAATGGGTAAAACTGGATATTTTCTATTACGGACTCACAGATATAGCTAAGATGTCCCTAGATCATTCTGCGGGTGGTTCAATACACATGAGAAAGACAATCGACAAAGCTCAAGAACTCATTGAGACAGTCGCCAGCAACCAGCATCTATACTCATCTAGTGAGACTTCAATGAAAGAAGAGGCCAAGACAGTGTCCACTGAATCAAACCCTCCAGAACAAAGTGAATCACTAACACAGTAGCTACACTCCCTCACACAACAATTGCTAAGTTTGTAAGAAGTGTTGCAAGAAATCCGTGCCTCCAACAAGAATATAAAGGCACGATCGAACCAGGCTGAACAGCATTTGTCCGAACGGATAAAAGAAGAGTGTCTAGCCATCCAATTGAGGAGTGGAAGGACCCTGAACACCCAACCTCAGAATAGTAAAAAGCAGGGGCAAGAGGAAATAGCAGAGTATGAACAAGCAGCACTTCAAGGCACTGTCAGGTGCGTTGAATGCCCAGAAAGGGATGGCATTGGCGTCCAACGCCCAGAAGGGGGTGGTGCGCGAATTTGTGACTTGCACAACAGAACCGGAAAGTGCATCGGGTCATCCAAGTAATACCTCAGGTGAGTGAGGGTCAAATCCCACGAGGATTTCCGGATTGCGCAAGTTGTAGTTATTGGTGAATGGATTTTTGCTAGTGAAGAATTCACAATAAATCCTCATTGCTAGTATAATTTCTAAACCAACAAAGAATCCTTTCATACAAAAACTTGTTTGTCACTAAAGAAAACCCACTAAAAATAATAACCGAAGTATTTAAACCTCGGGTCATCTCTCAAGAAATTGCAGGGAGGTGTAGTTATTATTGGTTATGGAAAAATATATTTTTGGGTTTTTTGAAAGGTTGGACAAGGAATGTAAATGACAAGAAAATAAACTAACAATTAAGAAAACTCTTGGCAAGGTATGAGAACTAGAAGTCCTATCCTAGCTATCCTTATCAATTATGATGAGAATTGTTCGTTGCTCCCACTTAGTTAACCCTTACCAAATAAAGGAAAGTCAAGTGGACGAATCAATTTGATTCCTCAAGTTCTAGTCAACTCCTAAGGAAAGACTAGATTTAGAGGGATCCAAATCAACCAACAATCTTCAATTATCAATCAACAAAGGAGTTTGATAACTCAAGAGTCTCCAATTACTCAACCAAAGCCAAGAATGTAAAAATCTAACTTAAAATCCTCCCAAGCATTTTAACAAACACTTGGAAGGCATAACATAAAAGCATAGAAAAGTAATAGGGAATGTAAAATCTAAAACCAACAATTACAAGCATCAGTGGTAACAATTAAAGCAAGAAACAATAAATCTGAAATACCTCAAATTGCATTAAATAGAAAATCAAGTCTAACATTAGAATTCATAAGCCAAATTGACAAAATAAATAAACCAACAAGAGGAATAGATAAACTAAAGGACTAGAACAAATAAGAGTAGAAGAGAAACTAAATTAAAGGAATATTGAACCTGGAATTGAGAAGAAACAAACCTAAAACTAAGAGAAATCATAAAACCTAGAGAGAGGTTCTCTCTCTCTAGAAAACTATATCTAAAACCTAAATTGTGAATTATGAGAAGTATGAATGAATGAATGAATGTCTGTGATTCCCCCATTCTGCAGCCCTTAATCTGTGTTTTTTGGGCCGAAAAAAGGGTCAAAAAGAGCCCAGAAATCGCCCCCAGTGAATTTTGATACGTCCAGCATGTGCTCTGTCACGCGTACGCGTCATCCACGCGTACGCGTAGATTAAACTTTCGCCAGGTCACGCGTACGCGTGATCCACGTGTGTGCGTCGCCTATCAGCATGTCAACTATGGCAAATTATATATCATTTCGAAGCCCCGGATGTTAGCTTTCTAACGCAATTGAAACCGCCTCATTGGGACCTCTATAGCTCAAGTTATGGTCAGTTAAGTACGAAGAGGTCAGGCTGGACAGCTTAGCAATTCCTTCAATTTCTTGTATTCCTTCCACTTTTGCATGCTTCCTTTCCATCCTCTAAGCCATTCCTGCCCTGTAAACCCTGAAAACACTTAACGCACAGATCACGGTATCGAATGGTATAAAGAGGGATTAAATACACAATTTAAAGGTTTAGGAAGCAAGTTTTCAATTATGGAACAAAACTTGGAAGGAATTGTAAAATCATGCAATTTATATGTATAAGTGTGCAAAGACTTGATAAAACCACTCAATTGAGCACAAGATAAACCATAAAATAGTGGTTTATCAGTTATCCTGCAGATCTTAGTTAGGCGAATAGAAAGATAGTTGTTATTTGTTGTAGGCATATAAACAAGCAATAACAAAAGTGATAAAGAGTTGATGTAAAGATAGTAATCATAGATTAGTTAAGACTTTGGAGATGCTTCTTCTTCTGGATTTACATGTCATGCTCACTACTCCAATGATGAATGATTCCTTCAATTGCAAGGCTGTAAGTGATTGAGCCATTGGTCGTGGTCATTAATCTCCTCAAGTCCAAACCAAACATCCGAACGAACTAGATCAATCTGGGAGAGGGTGAAGCACACGCAATTCAATCTCTTGATGATCCTACTCAAAACACCACAGACAAGGTCGGATCTTTTAGATTAGAGAATGATGCTCTTATGATTCTAGCCTTTAGAGCCACAGGAACCTCAATTACCACTGACTAACGAGGTTTTATGTCACATACCTCAACTAGTCCAGATAACTTGTTGGGACTCGTGATGCATTCTAAAGTTGTAACCCAATACTATCTGGGTCAGGACTCGTAAGGAGCTCATGTAGAATCGAGATTCATAAGGATGAAGAATGACAATGCATCATAGAATAGAATTAAACATAGATTGAAGTAGAAAATTAATTGTATTAATCCATAGGAATCAGCTGAGCTCTAACCTTAACCTAGGAGGTTTAGTTGCTCGTACTATACAGGAAATAATATGTGATATTCAAATGTGGTGGAGAAGATCCTAAACAATGGTGATCTTCCCTTATATATACCAATACTAAACCTAAAGAGACATTAATTATAATTAGAAATTACAAAATTGAAATAAACTAGACTAAGGGTACGAAAATCCACTTCTGGGCCTACTTAGTGAATGTTTGAGTTGAGCTTGGCGTCCAACTTGAAGGAGTGGGCGTTGGGCGCCCACTAGGGAGTAAATATATTGCTTCCTTTCTCCCCTTGTGGTGTTGAACGCCAGGTTTGGGCGTTCAACGCTGGCTTTAGTCCTCTTGGGGCGTTGAACGCCCACTAGGGAGTAGTTTGGGCGTTCAATGCCCATTTTGGGCAGTCCAATTTGAAGAAAAGTATATACCATTATATATTTCTGGATAGCTCTGAAAGTTAGCTTTCGAACGTTGTTGAGAATGCATCATTTGGAACTCTGTATCTCCAGAAATACTCGTTTAAATGCACAAAGATCAGAATCTGACAGCATCTGCTGTGCTTTCCTTGCCTCTGAATCAGACTTTGCCAAAACTTGCCGAATTCAACCAAAATTCACCTAAAGTCGTATGAAAAACACAGAAACTTAAATTAGAATCCAAAAAGTGAATTTTATACTAAAATATATTAGAAACACTAAGAAAATGATACCAAAAATATATGAAATATCCACTCATCAGGGGGCAACATTGGCGTTCAACGCCAAGAAAGGACCAGCAGTGGCATTGAACGCCCAGATAGGGGAGGCCATGCATGTGCAAGTTTAGGGAACACCTCTCCTAAGCAAGCTGGCAACCCTTCTTCAGTCATTCTGGACACACACACAGCACCACCTAAAGCCTCAAAGTACAAGGCCAAGTTACCATATCCTCAAAGACTTTAGTGGGATGAAAAGGATAAGCAATTCTCCAAGTTACTAGAAGATTTCAAGAAGCTGGAAATCAAAATCCCCTTTGCAGAGGCTCTAGAACAAATGCCTTCATATGCTAAGTTCATGAAGGAAATGTTGACAACAAGAGGGATTGGAAGGCAACAGAGACAATGATGCTTCCTAAGGAGTGCAGTGCAGTCATTTAGAGGAATTCTCCAGAAAAACTGAAGAGACCTCTCACTCTTCCCAGTGACACAGTGCCTACCCCAAGTGAAGAGTGCAAGGTGATCATAATGGATGCTGAATCCATACCAAGGGAGGAGGTGCAAGCTACTAAAGGGTCAAAGGAGAGAGAAGGTCCAGAAAAGGCTACAATTACCCTGTCACACGCTCCCTCTATGAAACCCATTCAAGACCTTGAAACACCATCCCCTCAGAAATCCCAAAAGGATACCAAGGATGAGCACCACTCACAGTTCTTGCAAGTCTTCAAGAAACTGCAAATCAAGATTCTCTTTGCTGGGGTTTTGAAGCAAAGGCCTCTCTCTACGAGAAGAAATTCATTGATGCTGAGAGAGGCAAGTTGGTGCTACAATTGATAAGGATTAGTTGGGTTTCAAGATCTTTAAACCTCCATTAGCCCCTGATAAAGGAGGTACTTTCATGTAGAGTACAATGTTGAAGCCTCCTCCCATGGTAGAAACTCATACAGTTTTCCCAGACATGAAATCTAAGTTTGGTGTTGGGTGTGCACTATCAACCAAGGAGGAAGGTCCTAAGAGAAAGATGCCTAGAGGATGGAGGAACAAAAATATTCCTACTGAAGGCTTCTCACCATGGATGAGGGTAGTATTCCCTACAGGCCCAATCTTGTCTCTTGAGCATACTAAGCTGATCCATGAGAGCACAGGAAGGAAGCTCCCAATGGGGAGTGAGGATTTATTCCTCTATGACTATCTTCCTCCTTGAAGGAACTGACCGTCAAGCTAATGACATTAAAGAAGCGCTTGTTGGGAGGCAACCCAACCATAAGTATCCCATAGTGTTTTCTTCTTTTCTATTTTCCTTTTTTTTGTTATTTTAGTTTGATTTTGTATTATTTCATTTTCTATTATTTTTCATAATTTTCCTCTTTTTCTAATATTTGTGATCATCTGTAGCACTTAAAGTAGAAATAGGAATGCGTAGGAGAGAAACAGAACACCCTAGAGGGTACCCCTTATTGGCGTTCAATGCCAGAAGGGAGAAGAGAGTTTGGGTATTCAACGCCCATAAGGGAAGCAGTTCTGGCATTCAACGCCAAAAAAGGACCAAGTTTTCTTTGCTTGGGACAAGCAAACTTTTTAAGTTTAGTGTTGGAGAGCGAGCTCTAGGTGTATAGTATCATCAATAGCACCAAAGGGAGGTGAATCATCTTCATAGAAGAGCACATCCTGAGCAACCATCAACACTAAGGTGGTTGAGTTCCATTCCCCCTTCCTTTCTATTTTTCAGTATTCTATTCTATTTTCTGTTTTCTATTCTAGCTCTTGCATGATCACTATTAGGATTTCCTTTGCTTTCTAGTCTAGTAGTTCAATTTTGAAAATTTAAAAAAAAATTATGGGTAGAAGATATCTCATGCATTACTCAGTGAAGCTTAAAAAGCAAATTTTTGAAAAAGAAGTAGTAAAATACACAAGATCTTGAGTGATATTATGAGTTATTCCAATTACTTAAGATGTGGTGGCCTTGTCTTTACTTTCTGAATATATGAATTAACTGTGCATAATTGATATTGAAGTTGAGCATATTAGCTTTTGAAGAACAGTAAATTTAGAGAAGTATTATTGATTTTCTGAAAATAAAAAATATTGATTCTTAAAGCAAGAAAAAGCAGCAGAAAAAGAAAAAAATAAAAAAAAATTTAAAGAAAAAAAAAAGATCAAGGATCCAAGACTTTGAGCATCAATGGTTAGGAGGGTCAAAATTGGCCTAAAAAGCTCATTTGAGTTGATATCCCTAACTAAATGCTTGTGGTGTGAAGGTGTCAATTAAAAAGCTTGAGACTGAGCAATTAAAGTTGTGATCCAAGGCTAAAGAATACGCTTAAGAACTCTGGGCACCACTGTCTGGGAATTTAAGCAAAGCTAAATTCGAATCCAAAGGGTTACCCCAGTTAAGTGCTTGTGGCGTTTATGTATCCGGTGGTAATACGAGAAAATAAAATGCTGAGAGTCACGGCTAGGCTTAAAAGGTGCAAAGCACCAAGAGAAGCTGTGTTCAAGAATCAAGAAGAGCTAAAAGAAGAGAATCAATAATATCATCCGGATTCTAGTTCTAAGGGATGCCAATATTTCTGAGCTTCCAAGGAAAGTGAGATGCCAAAACTGTTCAGAAGTAAAAAGCTAATAGCCCCATTCAATTATTTGGAACCGAGCTTCATTAAAAACTCTAAGACTTATTGTATCTTTCTCTTCTTTTTAGTCCTACTTGTTTTTGGTTGCTTGAGGACAAGCAACAGTTTAAGTTTTGTATTCTCATAAGTGGATATTTTATACCCTTTTGGCACTATTTTCTTAGTGTTTTTAGTTATATTTTAGTAAGTTTTACTATGTTTTAGTAGGATTTAGTGCAAAATTCACATTTTGGTTACTACTTTGATCTTTTGTATTTTTCTTATGATTTTAGTTGATTTTCGGGTGAAATTAGTAAGTTTTGGCAAAGTCTGATTCGAAGAACGAATAGCAGATGTTGTCAAATCCTGACTTCCATGCATTCAAATGAGCATTTCTAGAGCTACAGAGGTTCAATTGACGCGCTCTTAATGGTGTTGGAAAGCTAACTTCCAAGGCTTTCTAGCAATATATAACGGTCTATACTTTTCTTTGGAGACGACTGCCCAAAACGGGCGTTGAACGCCTAACTTACCCCCTTTCTGGCATTCAACGCCCAAAGAGAACCAACCTCCCAAGTTGAATGCCTGAACTGGCATTCAACGCCATCAGGGGAGCAAGGAAGCAGCATGGACACTCCCTAGTGGGTGTTCAATGCCCACTCAACCAAGTTGGAGGCCAAACTCAGCCCAAACACTCACCAAGTAGGTCCAGAAGTGGATTTTCGCACCTTTAGCTTAGTTTATCTTATTTTTGTAATTTTTAATTATTAGTAATATCTTTTAGGTCTAGTATCTACTATAAATAAGGGACCTTCTTTCTCCTGAGGATTATGCCTCCCAGGAGGGGAGAAGCACAGACATGTTACATTACACCTTCTTAAAGCATGAGTAACTAAACCACCTTGTTAAGGATAGGACCTCTGCTCATTCCCATGGATTAATATTATTACTTTTCTACTTTAATACATGTTTGATTCCATTCTATGATATATTGTCATTCTTCATCTTTATGAATCTGGGGTGGAACAAGAGTATGACCCCTTATTCTATATGAGCTCTTGCGAGTCCTGACCCGGATAATATTGAGTTACTGCTTGAGAATACATCACAGGTTCCAACAAGTTATCTGGGCTAATTGATATATGTGACATATAGTCTCGTTAGTCATGAGTAATTGAGGTCTCTGTGGCGCTATAGCTAGAATCATAGAGCTTCACTCTCCGATCTGGAAGATCCGACCTTGTCTGTGGCATTTTGAGTAGGATCATCAGAGATTGAATTGCGTGAGCTTCACCCTCGTCCAGATTGACTGACCTGTTCGGGCGTTTGGTTTGGATCAAAGGAGATTAATGACCACTACCCCTGGCTTAATCACGTATAGCCTTTCCATTGAATGAATCACTCATTGTTAAAGTAGTCAGTAAGAAGTATCAATCTGGAAGAACAAGCATTTCCAAGGCCTTAACTGATCTCTTACTATTGTTTATACGTTAATTCTTTATCGCTTTTGTTATTGTTTTGTTTATGCGCCTACAACAATAACAATCAACTTTCTATTCGCCTGACTAAGATCTGCCGGATAACTACTGCTTGCTCAATCCGACAATCCTCGTGGGATCGACCCTCACTCACCTGAGTTATTACTACGACCTAGTCCACTTGCCGGTTCAGTTGTGCGAGTTCTAATTTTGCGCACCACTTTCCAATATTATATTACACACACACACACACACACACATACACACACACACACACACACACACACACACACACACACACACATATATATATATATTTCATTTTAGAGGTCATAATACTACACCACCTCTGTTTTACGGCTTAAGCGTAAAGCTCTGTGTGGTAGGGTGTTACATTCTCTCTCTAGAATATAACCTAAAGCATGTTCCTGTTCTACTCTTAATTGCTCTCCCCTTGTTCCCTCTTGAATTCAGCACCAAATAGCTTCAGAAATGAGTTGGATTTGGGCCTGATGCAACTCATAAATCGCCAGTCGCGTTTTCTTTAATGTAGTCACGTGCTGCTTGTCACGCGTTTACGTGGGTCACGCGTACGCATCGCCTTGACAGATTCCCTTCTCACGCGTACATGTGAATCTCGCATACGCGTGGCCTTGAATTCCATAAATCCTCATTTCTTCATGAATTCTCCACTTTGCATGCTTTTTCTTCACTTCTTCAATCCCATCCTTACCTTATAAACCTGAAATCACCCAAAAAACATATCAAGAAATCGAATAGAATTAAAGTGAATTAAATTTAGCAATTTTAAGGCTTAAAAAGCATGTTTTCACTCTTAAGCATAATTTAGGAGAAATTCACAAAACCATGCTATTTCATTGAATAAATGTGGAAAAAGTTGATAAAATCCACCAAATTCAATACAAGATAAACCATAAAATTGTGGTTTATCAATCATAATGCTTCAAGCTCATCTATTACAGCTAGCAATCTCTGTTATTAAAAAATGACATGCAAGACATAAAATCACTAAATACCAAATACATAAATTACTAAATTAAAACAGAGCTAATGTGTGAGGAGAGAATAGAAAGAACAAAGAAGAAGCTTCAAGATTCTGCTATGTGCAGAGAGCTAGAGAGAGATCTCAATCTTCTATTCTTGCCACTAACTAAACTAACTTCTAGATAAATATGGTGCTAAATAACAAAGAGATATATTACAAATTTAAGCTTCATAATAACTTAGTATATTCAAGATTTTTTTGCAGAAGAAAAAAGAACTAGAAAAATTACTGCAAGTCATTTTCGCAGGCTCGAGTATTTTCTAGTGAGAAAATCTAATTAGCAGATTTGTGTGGTTGAAGAAGATTCCAAAATAGATATGGTTAAAAAGCCCTAACAGAATGGATCAGAATTTGGATTAGGGAATAGAGTACCTGCTTGAACAAATTTGGATTAGGGAATAGAGTCGACAAGCCAAATCTTCTTGTGAGTTTCTTCCACTAGAGCTTTTGCCTGTCCAATAAGATAGTGTTCAGAAATATATACATATGTATATAAATTTCATAAAATAAAATGCCATGAAATGAAGAATACAACTCTATCAGATTTTTTTACCTGTTTTGATATCTTAAGTGCTATCAACTCTGCAATACCAGTTCCAGCCGTCATCAACCAAAAGATTAAAGTAAGAAAGGATCATTCATATCATTTCATTTTATTTAATAGGCATTGTATATTCATGCATTCTCATAAAGTTATATATTTCTAAGGTAAAATGAATAGAGCCTCAAGGGAAGGCATAAAAGGTTTTTACATTGATAATAATACATACTAAATATTTTTTCCCTTCTGAAATAATAACAGGACTTTGTGAAAGATAGAAATAATGAAACAAATTTTTCCAAGAGACTAACCTCTCTAGCACCCAAAAGTAAGAAGGTATGGTCAGCCAATGTTCCCCTAACTAATTTTAAGGAAGCAAGAAATCCTGCTAATACCACAGATGCTATATCTTGAAAATAAATCAAGGAATATCAGTTATCAAGTAACCTCAAATTAGAATAAGAAACTGCATTAACATTTGCTACCTGAATATCATCATTGAAAACAAGATGAGACGAACTGTATTTTGCAAGAAGATCGAACGCATTATGATTCGTGAAGTCTTCAAACTGAAGAAGAACGAGGAAAATCAGGAAAACATTTGAAAAGAATCCAGAGATTGGAGTGCTGAATCTAATATACCAACAGTTATTGAACTTTTTGACCGAAGATTCACGAATTGAAAGTCAAACCATACAATGCTTGATTTAATTATAATATCTAAAATATTTTTCAGAGGCCAATGTCTTATTAATAGATTTAAACCTTAAATTATGAATTCAGTGATAAGAAATTTATCCAATCGTGAAAATACAGGGTTGATGTTTAAACATTAGAGTAGCAAAATCGAAACCCTAAAACACTGATGACAAGAATAAAAATCAAACACCTTGTCAGAAGCGTTTTTTGTCCATTTCTGTCTTTTCCTTCTCACCTTGATGCTTTTCTTTCTCTGATCTTTCTCTCCCATTTCTGCACAAAAAAATCATTGGAATCGGGCTTTGAAGAAGGAGAAGGAGAAAGGAAAAGGGAAGGGAGAGATACCTTGATGTAGACATTCTCTTTGGCGTGCTCCTCTTCACTGAGAACCCTACCTTTGTCGCTGTAGAAGTAAGAGAAAGCACCACGAGATGTTGAGTCCAGAAGACAACAAATGGTGCTGAAGCTGGAGAAGACGATGATGACGGCTGCGAGTCTAGAAGATGATGGCGACGGCATCAAGATTGGAGAAAACGGCAGCTGTTTGAGGGGGAGAAGTGTAGCTCAGTAACTGTTTGAGAAGGTGAGAATAGTGACTGGTGAGGGTGAGTTAGGGTTAGTGAGGATAGAGTAATTCAGTAAATATTTTAAATTAGCAACCGATTTAGCGACCACCAGTTTAGCGACCGAGTTAGCGACCGATCTTTTTTAACTTATTTTTCTATTAGTTGCAAAATTAGTCGCTAAATTAAAAAATAGCGACAGCTTTTGTGACCAACAATCCCAAGTGTTACTTTCTCATTTCGGTTCTAATTCGGTCACTAAATTGGTCACTATTAGTGACCAATTTCTTTGGTCACTAAAATTAGTCGCTGATTGTAATTTAGCGACCGATTTAACGACCAATATGTTTCTAGTCCTTGAAATCCTATATCGGTCGCTAAATCTGTCGCTATTAGCAACCAATTTTTTCGGTCACTAAAATCGATCGCTATTCTAAAACTTTCTTGTAGTGTATCAGAGTGGTGTAGCCAAAAGCGTGACATTCTGATAGTAAGAATGTTACATATTGTACTCTTTATCTTTCACTAAAATTTTTTTATTGAATTTTTATTTAATAAAAAATAATTTATTATGTATTATGAACTAACAACAATATGATGGTTTTATTAGATGCCGAAATATTATATATTCGCAATCATAATAAAATTTAATAAATAATATGTATATTTATAACCAAAATATAAATAACAGTCTAAAAATATAATAATGATTGATTACTTTGTTGAAAAAATGTGTAACACAATTCATAAACATATTTAAATAGTATTTTTTATAATAATAATAATAATAATAATAATAGCTGATTTCTAGTGTTTATAAAGTATTTTTTATCTACTATATTGAGATTAACACAGACGATTATTTTAAAAGTCAATTTAAAATTACCTCTTGTTGTTATGAATTAGATTCATAAGATTGAGATACAAAGTTGAAACAAATCTCTTTGTTTCAGGTTGGCATCTCTACAAGAGTAGGATAGAGATGTATTTGCAAAAGACTTTGACACTTAAATCAGTGATAATTTAACAGGTTTAAGAATTAAGGTAAATTATGTACTTTAAATATAAATTATATCTTTTAATTTATAGTACTTTGAGAGTGAATACTAGGAGAATTCAGATAGATTCATACAAAATATTCATAGGATCTTACATATGATCTAGAATACGTTCTTTATGGGTCAATATGTCTTTAGAAAAGATACTTTTGATAAGTCCGTCACGACTAACTAAGTAACTAGGGAAAGTATTTGATGGAGTTGTCCAAAATAGTTCCATCAAATGAAACGGTCAAAAATATTTAAAAAATATCCCATTTTATTTATCTGTATTTATTAATGAGTAACAATATTTTTGAAAATCGCATATGGACTCCACCGCGTCCTTAACTCATGGAATCTTTTCGCCTCGGCCGACTCCTCCAACTTCCCTATCTGGGAGGGTATGGTTCGCGACGAGGTCGTCAAAAACGTAACTGCCATCGTCCTCGGCCGCTTCTGCTTTGGCTGCGAGCTCAAGTTTCATACTCTTACTTACCTCAAGATACTCCGCAACTTCAGCCTCTCTGGTAACCAACTCACCGGTCACCTATTTCCTTCCCTCTTCACCCACCACCTCGATCTCTCACACAACGCCTTCTATAGCCTCATCCTGCACGGATCAATGACCTATGGGGCCTTGTCCATGTCAACCTCTCCCTTAACCACTTTAAGGGTGGCTTCCCCAGCGCCCTCCAAAACTTCCGCAACTTAGGGTCCTCCATTTACACTCCATTGAATGCTGGGATGACATAACTGACGTTCTCGCTGTCCTTCACTATGTAGAACATGTTGATTTGAGCGCAAACTAGTTTTACGGCAGCATCTCCTTTTCTGTCGAAAATGCTCTTCTATTGCCAACATCCTGCATTTCTTGAACTTTAACAGTAATGGACCTTTTCAGTGGAGAATCACATTAGCTATTTTGGAACTTATAACTGATGGATTTGGGGATAACTTCATCACAGGAAAGCTTCCCTCTTTCAAACCGTCGTTGGGTGTAGACTGTAGACCACCCTCTTTTGGAGTTTAAAATTAATTTTCAAATTTTGGTGATTATTAATAAATATAAAAAAGTGAATTGGGACAATTTTGTAATTATCTTTTGTAGTTTCATCAAATGGAACTCTCGTATGCAACTCTATCAAATACTTTGCTAAGTAACTAAGACCCAATCTCTAAAAACAAGAAAGTAACAATAATAAAAAAAATACATGTTAAAAAAAGAATTATATCTCACTTTAAAGTTAAATTTAAATATTTTTGTTATCTATAAAATATTTAAAGTATAGTATTCATAAGAAGAAATTAAAATACTATGAAAGAGAGAGAAAAAAAAGAAAAAGATAAAATGATAAAACATTCATAGGATAAAAAATAACTAAAATATGGTAGATGAGACTAAATTACTCTATATGTTAATACGAAAAAAATAAATAGGACAACCAGCAAAGAGAAGGATAATAATAGTCCCATCAACACCACTTGTTTTTTTTATTTCCCTTAAAAGAAGCGGGAGAAAACTAGCTACAAAGCTAAAAACATAGGAAAATCCAATGTTCTGAAAACTGGTTCGAACCAGCCGGTCAAACCGGTCGAACCGTGAACTGGATCCCAAAACGATTCGGTCAATCAGCAAAACTGCGAAATCTGAAAACCGACGTTGAACCGGTGAACTGGTTGGTAACCGATCAGTCGAACCGAATCGTGATCAGGCCGGTTTTTTGGCAAAACAGCAAAATGCTACCGTTTCTCGCTCTAAAACCCTAAATCAATGTTCTGATCCCTAATTGCCTTCACAAAATCACAATTCTCATCGAGCCTCAGAATCAGAGAACGCCATCACAGTCTCACACGGCCACACGGGTTCGTTGTCGAGCAGTCACCTCCGTCGCGCAGTCTCCTCCGTCGCGCAGTCTCCTCCGTCGAGCAGTCACCTCCTTCAACCAGTCACCTCCGTCTCGCAGCAGCCATCGTTCGTGATCCACCACTGCTTGGTTCACTCGGCGTCGCTGTCTCCCACTCTCCCTATTGCATGTTCTTCCCTTTTTCCTCAGCTTAAGAGCCAACACGACACATCACAACGCAAAAGAGTAACCATTAATCATCCCTGTATACTTGAAGAGGATTCATCTGAAACTATTCTCTTCTCTTCCTCTGAGCTCATCCTTCAACAATGGCGACCGTGATGCAGAAAATAAAGGATATCGAAGATGAGGTACCCTATGCTTTGTCTCTAATGCTTCCTTCCTTCCTTCCATTGTATTCTCAATGGAACTTGGTTGCACGCCTCGATTCGTATCCGTGAAAGTATAACATTTTTGGACTACAAACTAATCCATAAGTTGTTTTCCTCTGCAGTAGTAGGGTTACTACCGTTTGATTACGAATTACGAAATTTTAAAGCCATATCCTAGGATCCAGTTTTAAGGTGTTATTAATACAAATGATTTACACTTAATATGATTCTTAAGAAGCTCTATGCATTTCTAGAGTTGGAATAGAAGCTGTACTTAATTGTGATTAATGTTCCTTAATCGGAATTATTCTCGCCAGAAACTCCTAAATTCTATTTTCGTTGGAGTTCATATTTCAGTACATATTGCAACTTCGTCTGATTAGTGATTATGTTCAATAATATTTAAGCATCAAGTAAGATGAGATTGTAATAAATTCCTTGTTACTCAGAATAAGTGAAGTTTTTATGTTTAGGCTAAAACTAAAACAACTAATACTGTAGATACCTCTAAGTCGTAATTCTGGTTGAATATGTATAGATTGAGTTTGAGAGATTGATAGCTACGATAAGGTTTCATATTATTTCTGTGCATGTGCTTTGTTTCCTTTACTCCCTGCATATGGTAATCAAGAACTAAGGAACTGTATTGATTGTTCAAAGATAAGGTTCCCAAGGTTTTGTATTCTTAGGGACAATTTTGTATGAAAAATTGTCATTTTTTGAGGGGTGTATAAAAATTCAGAAAAGCACCTTGCATCATATCAACTAATAATACACAAGGTTCTGTATTGTTAGTGATTAAATGTTTGTTCTAAACCCTGCTGCTGTTGTTTTTAAATTTATGAGTATGCTATTTTTGAATTTTTGTTGATAGATTTATTGATTTCAGAGTTTAGGGTGATTCATGAAATTGAGAATTGGTTTGTTGGTACTTCTCTATATGTATAATTGTTCTATGTCTTGGTGTTGAGTCTCACAAATCTTCTCAATTACTTACAGGTATGGTTTCTTTCTTGAATGAGATTTTATTTTTCCAAAAGAAATCAATAGAGGATTAGGGTTGTGGATTTTTTAATTGAGTGATGAGTGTAAAGTTGAAGATGATGATGACAAAAGTGTTTGGAAACATATATTTTAAGAGTGTTTTAAAAAAACTTTTAAGTTTGTAAATTGATAAGATCATATAATTTTGGTGTGTGTATTTATATTTTATTTATTATTTTATTATAAAACGATTTTTTCGATTTAACTACAATTGAACCGATTAAACCTATAAATCGATGAACCAGTAACTAAAATGGTTCAATGACCGATTCGTTTTCAGAACATTGAGAAAATCAACTCTATTTTTAACCTATATATAAGCTTATAAATATATAAGCTTATAATTAGGGTTTAACTTTAATACAATAACTATATACTTATTTGCGTGACTATCTACACATAATAATATAACTATATGAGAGAATCAATATATATAAGAAAAAATCACGAGGCCTAACTAAACTGACGTAGTAAGATATAAATGAATTGGTAATTACTAATCACATCTACATACATTAATTAGTGTACGCAATCGAATGACATTTTATGATTATTAATATAAAATTAGATGTTAATTTGCATACAGCAGAATTAAATAAGTAAAGAAAAGATAATGTCAAGAAACAAATATTATCATATAAAATAAATTAAGTTTGACTTCTATAGCAATTATCTTAAAACTACATATGGCATTATTGTATATACATAATTAGTTGTCATAGTCAAAATACATTGGGCTTAAAATGTACCAAAATCAAAATATTAACATAAGTACACATATTTTATGATATGTTTGTTAAAGAAAGTCATTTAAGAACACATCGGGAGTGGATTTCAGAATCTCAGCGACATCTCCTCCAAAAAAATAAAGAGAAAAAGAGCGGATTTTTGAGATAATTTTAGCAAGAGAAAGATTTGATTTTCCAAAAGAGACTTATTTATTCTATTATCATTTCTCTAACTCTTTAGTGTTGGAGATAGAATTAGATAGCGTGACATGGAGGTACGGACAGATAGACAATTATGAATGAAAAAAACGTAACAACACAACACAACATGTTATTACTACACAACAATTAACACTACAAACCCCTGTATTTAAAGATTTTATCTCCCACGTTAAGGAATGCTCTTCCTCTTTTCTTTTCATTTCTCTCTCTACTCTCTCTATCCCTTGTCTCTGTTTTTCTCCTTTGGTTCTTCTCCTTCATGACTCAAGTGATGGAGAGAGACGGCGTCGTTTCAGAAGAAGTTCATGTCTTAGCCGTCGATGATAGCCTCGTCGATCGGAAGGTCATTGAGCGCTTACTCAAAATCTCAGCTTGTAAAGGTAAACACTATAATAACTCAAAAATTTTTCTTTTCTTTTTATGCAGGCTTATTCAGTGTTAGGAATTTAATTTGTTTGATCTGAGATTTTTTTTTCCCTTGGAAAATTGCAGTTACTGCTGTTGATAGTGGAATCAGTGCCCTGCAGTTACTGGGGCTGGACGAACAGAGAACATCTGAATCAGATGATTTTGTGGTATGTATATCAATATCATAGAAAATGAAAATTTTACCCTATGAATAATGGGTAAATATATAAATTAAATAAGAATATAATATTCGTCTTTTTTTATTTTTTTTCATTTCTCTTGGCAGGGTTTAAAGGTAGATCTAATTATCACAGATTATTGCATGCCTGGAATGTCTGGTTATGATTTGCTCAAAAAAATCAAGGTACAAAAAAAAACAAATTAAACACAATCCCAACAAAAAATAAAAAATAAATAAATAATAAAAAATTGCTAATTAAACAATGCTTATTTAATTTAATGCAGGGATCGTCCACTTTCAGAGAAATTCCGGTCGTCATCATGTCCTCGGAAAATATCTTGCCACGAATTGACAGGTAATGTTAGGAGTTTAATTTTAATGTACTGATATTTTTTTTAAATTTTAATTTTAGTTTTTGGTTTTACGTAGTAAGAAAAAATTGATTGATGAGTTGAAAAATGTTGGAATATGTAGATGCTTAGAGGAGGGAGCAAAGGATTTCATAGTAAAGCCAGTGAAGTTATCTGACGTGAAACGGTTGAAGAATTATATGAGCACCGCCAGCAGGGACGTTAGCGCCGCCGAAGCCGGAGGTTGCAGCGGTGGCGGTGGTGGTGGTGGAGGAGGAATTAACAAAAGGAAGCTTTCAGACACTACCGCCTTTGATTATCTGTCATCATCTCCACCGTCCATTTCGTCCTCAATAACCCCCTTATCATCGCCGTCCGAGTCTTCTTCATCGCCTTCTCCGTCGCCATTATCTTCGCCCATCAGATCGCTTGATTCTCCAATCCGACGGCTTAAAATGACCGGCGGAGATTGAGTTTTGCTGTGTCGGCCCCACATTATGTTCCTCTCTCTCTTGAGCACTGCAGAAGTATCTTCTTCATTCCTTTTTTTAAATTTGTTTTTCTGTGGGGGTTGAAACTGCAATTATCCGTTGTTTGTAACGGTTTTTGTTGCATCAATACCCCTGCTCTTTGCTTTTGCTAATTTATTTTGTATGAAGGTGGGTTAAAGAAAGTTGATGGGTATAATATCATAATAAGATTATTGTTCCTCCTCTTATTTTATTTAATTTTATTATGAAAGAAAGGAGATAAATGTTAATCAAAATTCAAAATATCAGTTTATATTTGATTCAGTTCATGACTTGTTTCTGCTTTAAATAAAATATTAAGTTTAAAATAAGTATTGCAAATTAAATAAAATATAGAAGTTATATATTTTTTCTTTAGAATTTTTTTTCTTTAGAAACTATTAAGAGAAAATGGAAAATGTAATACGCAAATAGAGATTGAATATTTGATTCAAAGCTATGAAGTCCCTTGGTACATAGATTCAAGAAGTGTATGTCACTAGAATTATGCATTTTATTTTATAATTAGGGTGCTTATTATTTCACTAACATGATATTAATTTTTTTATATTTTATGAGAATCTTTTTTCTGAAGACCAATTTATCCCTTTACACATGATCAAACTTGCTTTTTCAAAATTGAAGATATGACTATGTCAAAAGATTTGTAGGTCATATATCATATATTAATAAAATGAGTGGAGAATGGAAGAAAGATAGAAATTTATGAGAATGAAGAGGGAAATAAAATAATAGTAATAAAATATAAAGGGTAGAAGAGGAGGCGTGGACTGAACAATGAATTTAGGTGTGGAAATGATGTGAAACAGATGGAATATAAAGGTATGCAAGATCTTGTCTGCTAGAAAGAATCATAATAGAATTGTGGATGTGAATTGGACATGTTTGAAAGTGTCCCCCCTCATATTCATATTCATATAACGAAGAAGGTGGGAAACTTGGATCGACTCGTGGGCTCTTTTCGGGCTCCTATAAAATAACTTGTCTACTTGTCTCTAACGCAGCGTTTGATTTTGGAAATCGGAATTAAGACCCAAAAATTAAGATTCAAGATTGTATTTGATAACGAGAGACTAGAATTAAAATTTTAATTACCAAATATAAAATTTTTGTCTCTTTAGATAGCATTTGTTTTTGAGATACTGAAATTGGGAGACTAAAATTCAATATCATGTTTGTTAGCCTGAAATTGGAACTAAAATTTTAGTCTTGTGACACAAAATTTCAGTCCTTTCAGTACCTCCAAAAAGTAGGAAAACATGAGACTGAAATTTTTGAGATGAAAACTGAAATTTAAATGACAATTTCTAGCCAAAATACTCTCATTCCAATTAACTAATTCTAAATTTACCCTTCGTACAAATCAAATTAGATCTCAGTTCTTCTCATCTGCTCATCTTCTTAAACCTTGGACCAGCATTGAAGATCTCTGGCTGTAGCTGATGGCCCATCGTCGCCGCTAGGACCATCATCTCCTCGTCACCGTCATAGCCACTGTGAGGTAGGTGAGTTGTCCTCGCACATTCATCTTTGTAGCCAATTGCTCTCATCTTCTTAGATGTAGGACCAACATCGAAGACACCCATCTGCATCCTCTACCCTATCGCCGCCACCAAGAACACGATATTGTCGTCGCTGTCGTAGCTACTAGTGTTCTCATATTCTCATCTTTTCACACGCAGGACCAGCATCGAAGACTCCAATTACAGCTTCTACCCTCTTGCTCCGTCAGGACAACCAACTCCTCGTCATCGTTAGCTTGCCACCGTGACCTAGGTTAGTTGCCCTAATCTAAATTTGTCTCCTGATCTACTTATTTTTTTATTGCATAATCTAATTTATGTCCTTATTGCATAATATATGATTGCTTCTTTTTCAATATTTATCATAACATATTTTTAGTCTTTGAAATATTGTAATTTTGTGCTCTTTTGAACATTCTTGCTTGCAATTTTTTAGTTTGACAACTTTGAGTATGATACTAATTTTTTATTGATTTGTGTCCGTTCAATACCAATTTTTGAGTTTGATAACTTTCAGTATTATTTAAATGCATAAACATTTGATTGTTGAATATGAAAGTATGTAGCATATGAGCATATCATCTTTGAATACTAATACACTTTGTAGTTGTGTAAATTTGAGAAAAATGTTTTATTGCAATGAGTATCACAATTTCAAATTTAAAGACAGTTTTTTGTTTATATCATACATTTAGGACTGGTAATATTTTTGGTTTTTGTTCTTGTATAGTTTATTGAAAGGATTCAATAATGTTTTGAAAGGTCGAACATAAGTTTATTTTCTTTTGCATTTTTTGTGTATCGTAGCAATAGAAATGTGTGCCTTACATTTTAATTTTATTTTAATTTCATGAAAACTGTTTGATTGGAAAACTGTTACAAAATATTAAATTCATTTTGATGTAGATTAAATTGAAAATATATGCTTATTTTGATTGAAATAATTATTTTGTTAGAAAAGAATAGAGCATTTGAAGATTATTAAGTGATGTATTACTTGAGATTGAGGCATGATAATTTGATGTTATTTTTTTGTACTTATATTATTTTGTGTACTTTAGGAATAGAAGTAGTGAGCAAGTGTCATTAGACGGAAGAATAAATAGTAAAATTAGATGCGATGCATTAGAGCGTATAGTCAGCGAGGGTGATAGGAGTTGTATTTGGGAGTTGAGAATGAACACAAATGCCTTTGTTAATTTGTGCGAGTTGTTTCGAGTCCAAGGAGGACTTCGAGAGGATGGTCAAGTAAGTTTCGCGGAGCAAGTTGCAACTTTTCTAATTATCTTAGCACATCATAATAAAAATCATAGTCTACAAGTTAGATTTTGTAGGTTTAGAAAAACAGTTAGTAAGTATTTCAATAAGATTTTAAAGGCTGTTATACGTATCCAAAGTTTACTGTTCGCCAAGGCCTCACCAGTTGAAGAGGATTGCATAGACCCAACTGGAGAAAGTTTAAGGTATAGCTAATAGCTTATGTGTGTAATTTATTTTCTGCCTAGAAGGATTGTCTGTCTAAAAGTCAAAATTTTTTATATATTATAGAGTTGCTTGGGAGTATTAGATGATACTTATATAGAGGTGACAGTCTCTGAATCTGATAGGTCAAGATATCGAACAAGAAAGTGTAAAATATGTACCAACATCCTAGGAGTGTTTAACCGAGATATGAGCTTGGTTTATGTACTTAGTAGATGGGAAGGATCGGCATCTAATTTAAGAATACTTCAAGATGCAATCACTCGTCGTAATAGTCTCAAGATACTATATAGTAATACCTAATTTATAAGCCACAAGTTAGATTTTGACATTAAGCTTGAGTTCACAATAGTTGAGCTTACGACATTTATATTTAATATGTTTACGTAATTACTATTTAGTTGATGCTGGTTACACAAATGGTCCTGTGTTCCTGGCACCGTATAGAGACACTCGCTATCATGCTAAAAAGTAGGCCCAAGGAGCATGTGCATCTCACAACTACTAGGAGTATTTCAATAGGAAACATTCTTCTTCTAGGAATGTTATCGAGCAATAATTCAGTTTACTTAAGAAGAAATGATAAATTTTAGTCCTAGCTTTTATCCTAAAAAGACACAAAGTCAGATTATAATAGTTTGTTGTTTGTTGTAAAATTTTATTTGTAAGAACATGGATACAAATCTGGAAGGGCAAACTAGCCTCTAAGATGAATTTCTTCCAGTTGGAGAGGAAGCACCACATGAATTGATTGATGTGGTTGAAAATACAAATGAGTGGACACAATGGTGTGACAACATGGCGATTGAGATATATAAAGAGTGGCAAGCTAGTCATATAGAATAAGAATAGCTTCTAGGCCCATATTGAATTCCACTGTTTATGTTGACATGACTTTTGTGATGTAATGATAAACTATGAAGCATGGATATTTCGCTAAGTTATTGTGTCTACGTGTCAGATACATTTCGGAGACGACACTCACTAACACTCGTTTTACACGTGTGTTTTTTGTGTCTAATCGTGTCTTAATAAAAAATATTTTTTTCTCTGGACATGCTTAGACACACTTAAATACCATCATGTGTAAGCTTGTGCATCCTTATTTTATATATATATATATTCTTGAAATGAGTTTAGAAATAATATATTATTAATTATTAAAATATCAAAATATTATTATAAATTATTTTAAAAATATCTTATATTTATATATACGTCATGTTCCCATGTCTTATAAGAATCTAAAATTCGTGTGTCTGCATGTCCCATATCATGTCGTGTCTATGTCAGTGTTGTGCATCATAGATGGTAAATTTGTGTTTATAAGACTTTCTATTGTGTTGTAAAACCCATTGTCATCGAAACTTATTAATGGTATTGTAAAAATTTTTGTAATTCAACGCATGGTTCTTGTAGCATGGTAATTGAAACTTATTTGGTATTTATAAGATATATTATTTTCGGATATGATGTTTTTGGATTGTACAACTTATTTCTGTTAATCTTTTTCTTAGGTGAGAATGGACAAACGCATATGAAGTGATGCAGAAACTAAAGCATTTTTTGGTTTCATGGAGGAGTTCGTTGTTGATAGTATGAAAGCTTATTGTGGACAATTCAGACTAGGAATTATTGAAAAAACTAGCTTTAAGGATGCTAGAGGCCTTCCCAAGTTGTACGCTAACCGCCAAGCATTTCAAGAATAAGCATAAGCGACCGAAGGAGAAGTATCAACATGCCTTTGAAATGTTGGCTTGCAATGAATTTGGTTGAAATTCTGAAAAACAGTGCGTGGAAGTTGACAAGAAAGATGTCCTTGATGCGTGGATGAAGGTCATTTGTAAATTTAATTCAAGTTACTTAAATTGTCACTTTTGAATATATATAATCACTTCTGTTTGTTTTATCAAAAGCACACTCGACCAAATTCTATACTCATGGGAAGCCGTTACCTTTGTTTCACCAACTGGAGGGTATATTCGGAAAGGACATAGCCACGGGTGTAGGTGCAGTCAGTGGCATTGACGCAAAGGAACAAGTTCATGAAGAAGAGGAAGATCAGAGTCAAGGATTGGATGAATTTAAAATGTCAGCAAATCCAAGCATTGATAAAGGATAAGGAGCAGCTTCACACTATAAAGTTGATGCAAGTAGCATAAGGAATTCTGGTAAGAAGAAGCAAACTGACATTCTAGAGAAGATGGCCGAGCATGCGCAATTTTCAACTGCTGCCTGGGAAAAGTATGTCCCGGTACTTGCTGATGCTATCTCTGGTGTGAATGAAAAATTTAATATTGGTGAGAAGCTTGAACAACTTCAATTGGGAGATGAAGAGGTGATGCAGGTCGGGCTGAAGTTTTTGGATAATCCGCATCTAGAAAAGAGCTTTTGCGACATGACAGACTCTCAGAAGAGTGCACTAGTGCAATCCATTCTCAGATAGAATGATTACTAATTGTCTCAAGTTGTGATATATTGTGAAACTTAATGGGTGAAAGTTAAAGTTTTTGGAACTATGTAAGGTTGAATTAGGACTTACAATGTCCAAGTTAAAGTTAACTTACAATATTTTGCTGCCTAATATTGTTTAAAATCCAAGTTAAGTCTTTGGAACTTAGTTAGATTAAATTTCTAAACATAGTTAAAGTTAAAGTTTTTGTTTTGGATAATATTTTACCACCATCTAGCTTAATACTTTGTGAATTTGTGCTTATATCTCTAACTTTCTGGTGCAAGAAGAATTTGTTAGCAGTAAGGTTAAATTACTTTATTTAATATTAGCAATATGTTCAACATAGCCATAATATCCCTGAAACAAGTCATTTTATTGAAGCTCACTAGCTTTTACAATATATTAGTATGCCTAATATAATCCGAAGCTCCTACTAGAATTTAAAAAACAAGACTATTATTAGAAAAATACAAACTACAAAACTAAAAAAGTGAAAACATGCTAACAATTTCAGAAATAGAATTTTATTCTCTAGTTTTTCAACCTGATCCTTCGGCTTCCACTTGTAGATCTTCTACTTCTAGATGTCATTGTTAAATAAATTATTGTATCTATCAAAGTTGACAAACCACTGAACATCACTCTTAAAATTAGATACAATATTTATGGTCATGAAATAATAAGGCAACTGCAACAGTAAAAATGCTAGGTCTGATATACAGCAGATATATATGTTTGACAGAAGCATAGCAACATGAATATAATTGCAAACCAAGTGAACATCTAGTTTATTTACAATCATCACAGTAATACAAACCACTAAATAAAACATTATGCAGTACAAAAACCCATCAAACCTAAGGCTTTTCCTTTCCAAGAAAACTAACAATTTTATTGGTTCTCTGGAAAAAAGCATCATAAATTAAACTCAATTGACTTTATCCCCATTAAACAATCTAATAATATAAACAAACCACAGAAAATTAGTCATACCAACGTAAGATTATCAAATTGTCACTACTATCAGTCTAATAATGATCATACCAGTTTAGAACTACAAGTTAATATTTAGAACCTTTATATATCCTTGTCAAATTCTATTATCTGCACCCCAACTCTAACACCTTACTATTTCCTTCTTTATGCCAATTTTTATTTCCTTGTATTAATCCCTCTAATTTGTTCTCTTTTCATGAATTGATTAGCATCACCTTGAAAATTCTTTTATATCTTTTTATAGAATTTCAAATAGATCAAATTTTAGTAAAAATTTTTAAACAATTTTTAAACAAATACTATATCAAATTATCAAGGTTGAACAACTAGCAAATAAAAAAAAACTTAGAAGGTTTTGTACCTACCCGGCTAGAACGGTGGCAGTCAAGAGAGAAAGAGAGGACAAAGGAGGAACAACTCTGAGAGAAAAAGCAAAGCGGATAAGGCATGACGGCGATGTTAGCGAGGCAGATGAAGAGGCGGTGAACAACACCAAAAAACACAACCCTCTGGAGTACCTACCGATGCGATTGAAAAGAATTGGAGACACTATGGCGTGCTTTGCTCCATGGATCGTCTTTTACACCGGCCTTGGCAATGCTGCCGACGATAAGGCTGATGGGAGGGTTCTTGCTTTCTTTTCGAGCACAAGGTAGAGAAGAAAAGGGGTTGCTAGATGAAAATTGAAATAGGAGGGGGTTAGGATTTTATTTTAACCTTTAATTATACTTAGGATTTTTTAGTAACTTTACATATTTTAGTCTCTACTTTTATCTCAAACCAAATAAGATACTGAGACTTATTTCAGCTTCTTAATCGCTGTCTTTCAATCTCAATCTCTCTTCCAAATGCTACCTTAATACTTTCAAAAACTAAGGATAGAGGAGACTGGATTTCTTGGGGACATGAATTGAAATTTTAATAATATTTATTTCCAAAAACATCATCATTCTAATTTGTCAAATTTATATTCTACCCCTTCCACCATTCTTATCTCTCCAACCTCACCTCTATTCTACCCGTAATCCATCACCTCACCACCGCACCTACTCCCACCAAAAAAGATATTGAGACATAACTTAGCCATGTATACTTTATATCGAATACAATACAGAGACTTATTTTAGTCTGTGTCTCGGTTTCTATCTCTCAGTCTCTATCTCTTAGACTTAGTAACACCACTTAATGGACCAAGGTCTGGCTGTAGTAACATCTTTAGCTTAATGATTTCTGATCAAGGTTAATAAAGTCAAAAAGACAAAGATCTACTACAAGAAAAATGCCAAGTACCGTCGGATTTAGCGTCGCAGAGTAGTGCCGGATTTACCATCAAATTTATCAGTAGTAACGACATCAAATTCGTATGGTTAAGAAATTACCGGCGGATTTTAGTTTCCGACGGTAAATTCGCCGGTAATATTTGGAGGGAAATATAATTAAATTGGAGCGTCCGTTACCGTCGATAAAATCTTAAAATCCGACGGTAACCCCAATTGGTGAAACGCTGCATTTGGGTGACCCGCAATGGTTTACCGTCGGATTTTTTCAATGGTAAATCCGACGGTAGCAGGTCGTAAATTCAAATCGAAAACCCTCTTCTCCCTCATTCGACATTCACCCTCTCTCTCACTCAACCACCTTTCCCCTCTCCGATCCCCAACACCACCCTCTTCATTCGCCATCGCCGTCAACCCACCCACCGTCGACACCCCTCCCTTCTTCTTCTTCTCCCACTTCTCTCCTTGCCACTTCACCGTTCACCTTGTCCATTCTCAGAACTGCTGCGCCACACCATAGGCCCACCACCGCCATTGTTGGGCTTCACTTCTCTCCCTCTTCGCATGTCGCCGCGCCTCCCTCCACCTCTCCTCTTTCTCTGTGGATGGTTGTTGCTGCTTGTCCCTCGTCGTCCGTGCCTCCATGGTTGTGCTCCCTGCATGCTACCGTGCGTCGTCCACCTTCTGGAAGAGTCTCTATCTCTGCAACAACAGGTAACCATTTTAATTTTCTTCCAGTTATTCTAATATTTTAGAGGCTATATTAATTTTAAGTAGTTAATTCATTGATGTTATTTTTATTATTGATTGGTTTATGATGATGATTAGAATATGGCAGTGGTTGAAATATTGAATTGGTTTATGAATTTATTTATGAATATCAATATGCAGTGGTTTTGATGATTATAAATACGTTGAGGTTTTGCTGATTGTTGAATGGGTTTTATATGAACTCATAATGTAAAGAAAAAATTAACATTATTCTAATTATCCAATGAAATATTTCTTATTTTGAAAATGTGACATTTTAGGAAGAAATATTATTTTATGTATGTGTTATGTATATTATTGAGCCTCTTGTTGATTGTTTTCTTATTTTTAATTCGTAAATATTTTGAAATCATCTTAGGCGCACAAATTGAGTTGAGTTTGAATTTTGAAAGGTGTTTTGATTATTGAAATGAATTGCTGAATATTGTTGCTGGAGTTATTTGAAATTGTCTAAATTACGGTGATTCACTGTGTTACGGCTAGTTTTGCTCTTTTCAACCATGACAACGGGTAAAGGTTTGGCAGATCAGGCTACTGGTCGTAGTCGTAGTTGTGGTCGGGGTAGAGGGAGGGTTTCTTCTGGTACCCCCGAAAATTCTGGATCCTCTTCCTCTACTCTGACTACTGCGGTCGCGGATCAGCCGTTCATCATAGTCCCTAACCCAACTACGGGCCTTCGTCTACGGCAACGACACCACCTCCTACCATTCAGCAGCCCAATGCCACAGCGACGCCACCTCCAGCGATGAAAGCCGCGGCCCCGGAGTCTTCTCACAGAAGTGAGGCAGCTGATGCCCCTCCACCACCTCCCATCGTAAGGTTGACAATTTGGCCTGATGGCGGCACGGGATAAGTATCACTTTAGGTCTTATATATTTTCTTATTATTGTTATTGCTAAAAGTTCTTGAAAATTGATTCTAGTTTAGTGGAATTAGGTTTGAATGGTAAAAAGTATTTATTCTTTCCTGATTATAGAATTACTGAAAGTGTCTAGTTATTGATTCTTGTTTAGTGGATTTAGGTTTGACTGCCTGAATGTATTTCCTATTTCCTGACTATTGTTATTGCTGAAAGTGCCTGAAAATTAATTCTGGTTTAGTGGACTTAGGTTTAAATGGCTGAAAGTGTTTCCTATTTTTTCATTATTGAATTTCTGAAAGTGTCTAGTTATTGATTCTTGTTTAGTGGATTTAGGTTTGATTGTCTGAATGTGTTTCCTATTTTTTGATTATGGAATTGCTGAAAGTGTCTGGCTATTGATTCTTGTTTAGTGGATTTAGGTTTGATTTCCTAAAAGTGTTTCCTGTTTCGTGATTATTGTTATTGCTGAAAGTGCCTGAAAATTGATTCTAGTTTAGTGGATTTAGGTTTGAATGACTGAAAGTGTTTCCTGTTTCCTAATTATGGAATTGCTGAAAGTGTCTGATCATTGATTCTTGTTTAGTGAATTTAGGTTTGATTACCTGAAAGTGTTTCCTGTTTCCTGATTATGGAATTGCTGAAAGTGTCTGGTTATTGATTCTTGTTTAGTGGATTTAGATTTGATTGCTTAAAAGTGTTTCCTGTTTCCTGATTATGGAATTGTTGAAAGTTCCTGCCTATTGATTCTTGTTTATGGAATTGTCATATTGTTTTGTTTGTGGATTGTTGATAGGTTTATGCTGAACAACAACGCATGTACTCAGGAGACGACTAACGTCATCAAGCTGATGTATGACCATCCTTAGCCCAGCTACAAGAAGATCTCCTCTGAGACCAGAGAGCGATGGTTTCAAAAATAGGCGGTAATTACTTTTCTTTTAGGTTCAAACCTTTTTAGCTAGTTTATATCTTTTATTTTGATTAACTAATTTTAAAGTTTCTTTGTGCATCTGAACTTTATATGGGATGTTGTGCACAATCTTACCATCACGAAGATATTCGACCATAGAATGGGTCGGTAACTGCAGCAGATGCTGGAGGATGTTCATGAGAGGCAGGACCACCTGACGACCTGGTTCTAACCAAAAATAAAGAAGACTCTG
The DNA here is from genome assembly GCF_003086295.3 of Arachis hypogaea. NCBI lineage: Eukaryota > Viridiplantae > Streptophyta > Magnoliopsida > Fabales > Fabaceae > Arachis > Arachis hypogaea. The sequence continues at coordinate 30,437,800 of NC_092050.1, forward strand.
TTAGTTCATTGGGAGACCAATGAGGGGTTCAGGCATCGACATCTCACCAACAGAGCTAACAGGATATCGATCAGGTTATCCAAGTATACCGGCAGCTCAGCGACCTTCATGAAGACTAAGGCCAGGCTGGTATGTAGTGTCTTTAGTTTTGTTAATAACTTAGTTATATTCTTTTACATATCATTACTAGGCATACTAATCATATTGTTTCAATGCAATATATATAGTCGAAGTCGTTGGATTGCGAGACGACACTGGCAGAGACGTTTGACCCACATGCTAAAAGAGAACAAAGAGAGATTTGCTGAGTAAACATACATCTGATCTAGTATAAAATTATTAGAGATTAACTATATAGTTGTTGTACTAATCACAATAGCATGTGTTACATAGGAGTCCTACACACAAAGACTAGAGGCCACAACTCAGCAATATCAGCAAAGTGGGGAGGGCACTGTCGATGGCTCTACTGCTTCAGTCATCGATCCCGATGCGGTTTGGCGCAAGACCGCCTCAACGCCGTACAAGAACCCGCATATACGGGCTAGGGTCATTCTTCACCAGCAGCCTCCGCACCTCCACATTGAGGCCATCTTCAGGCTCTGCAACCAGCTGAGAGGTCGAGCTCGAGGAAGGCGTTGATTTGAGGCTGCAAGTGCAGGAGCTCTAACGCAGCCTTCACCAGCAGGCTAAGGAGCTGAACGATTATCCGGAGAGGTATCAGGAGATCCTCACATGCGTGACGGATACGAATAACCTCAGTCTAGAGTGGAGGAAGCAGCTGGAGCGACTTCAGCGGATGGAGGTGTACCAAGCTCAGATGCGTGCCGTTGGTATCATCCCTACTGGTGGTAGCACCGCTGCTGGTGCCAGCGGTTCTGCTGGTGGCACACAGACATCACCACCTTCTGCACCGCCTCCTCAGGGCCACAGGACCAACGACGATGAGGAGGACTACCTGGATCTTTAGTTATTAGTGTTTTATTTTATTGTTTCATTGTATTTATTTATGTACTTGACTTTTAATTTAATTGAACATTATATTATTTATTTTAAATAATATGTTTTTATTATTTATGAATTGACCATTAATTGTGTGTAGAAAATAACATATTTTAGCGCCAATAATACCGTCGGAAAAATCTTCCGATAACCAATTGGTTTTTCAAACTAGTAATCCGTTGCAGAATCCGACGGTAATTACCGTTGGACGAAAAATTCTGACGGTAAACATTTACCGGCGAGATTTATACCATCTGATTCTATCCGACGATAAATCCGATTCATTTTTCCGACAAAAAATCCGACAGTACTCAACGTTTTTGTTGTAATGATCTTAAATCAACATGGGTTGATCTAGTGGTAGTTCAATAATCCGCTTAAGCAAGAGGTCGAGGGTTCAAAGTGTACGTAACAACCCATGACCAGTAGCAAACCATTAAATAGAACTTAGATCTACTGCGAATTAATCATTAGACTTGTCGAATTGAAAAATATCATAGAAAATCCCAAAAAAAAAAAAGACAAAAATCACAAATTTACAAAAAATAAGACGTCTCAATTTAATTTTTTTTAAATACAACTATAAAATAAATTAGTCTTTCTGTTAGTTTAATATGATATATGAGATAAATTATTATGTGACATAATTATCTAACTGATAAAGCTAATTTAATTCATTGTTATATTTTTTACGAATTAATTTAAAATGTGATATTTTAAAAACTATATTGACTCACGTTGAGATTATTTTGATCATTAACTCAAATAAAAAAGTATTACTAGATATAAATTTATTTAAAATATGCATAAAATAAACAAAAAATTAAAGTACTATTTTAGTTTTCAATATTTTTATTTTAAATTATAATTTTATTCTTAACGTTTAAAATGTTCTATTTTTTGTTACAAATATTTTATTTTTTTTATTTTTGTCCTTTAGTCAAATTTAGAATTTTTTCTTCTAAAAATACTACTTTTTCTTTATTAATTAGTATTTTTTTTTATTCTTCTATTATTTTTATACTCAAATTACTATAATTACTATTATGATCACTATAATTATCATTTTTGTTGCTACTTGGAAGAACATCATAATAGAAAAAAACGTATTTGTGGAAGAAAAAAAAATTAATTTTAACTAGAGTATTAAAATAAGATAAAATAAAGCGTTTGAAATAAAAATAAGACTTTTTAAATGTTAAGAAGTAAAATTACTCATGGATGGATATATTTACATAACCGAAGTAAACATTAACCAATGAAAACTCTCCTCTACCTAAAAAAAGCCCTCTGTCATGTGGGAGTGGAACCAGAATATTTGGTTGTTGCTAACTGGACCATAGGCTAAAGAGAGTGGGGGGACACATAACCCCTTGCTCTAGGTTTGGTTCTTTTCATCTTTTTCCTATCTATTTCTCTTTGCTATAACATTTATAAGGCCATGGTTTTTTATTTTTATTTTTTAAAATTTATTTATATTTAAAGAAAATCTCAACACCTTGGAAGAAGAAACAAAGTCACAAAATTTTGTTCTTTCCTGTAAATAAAATATAAAGACGAGAAACATAAGAAACTAAAAAACCTAAATGACATTACAAGTTACTAATTGTCTAAACATAAGTAGTAAGTTTTTCGCTGCATAAACATGTCATTGAATTGTTGGATATCATGAGAAGTAGCCTCAGTCTTTCTCAAATGCTTACTCTTCCCAACATATTTCTATCTTTGGCAGGACAAGATTTTCCAAAATAGTTTCTGAAACTAACAACATGGATTTTTTTGGTGTATGATGAGGGTGACATGATCAATATATCAAAACTGTATAACATTTGCACCTGATTTTCAAGCAAAAAAAAATTAGGATTACAAATATGATGATTACTAGGACTAATTATTCTCTATATATAATGTTTGTTTTTGAGATGCTCATGTCACAATGAGTTATATACTCTTACTATAACATGAACTATATGTGATTAATTGGCACAGTTGAAACTAAATAACAACAATTACTAGATAAGTAGAGAAGAAAGAAAATTTATACTTTTGAACGAAATAGTTGATATATATTAAAGTAAAAATACCATTTCCTACAAAATGATATTTCCTTGATGAAAAATAACACTTTTCCATTGTACGAAATATTTAAATAATACTTTTCATCTCTTTTATTTATAAAATACATACTTTTTTTTTCTGCTATTCGATGTTTAAGTGATACTTTTTTTTCTATTTTATTTATAAAATATACATTCTATCTCATACAAAATTAAAATTATATATATACACTTTAGCTCATTTGACCTAAATACCTTTTAATAAATTTATAATTATATATATGTTAATTAGTAATAATTATTTAGTTTATTTCAAATGACAATAATAATATAAAATACATAAATTTATTATTAATCTAAAAAATTTTATTTAATTTTTTATATTTTATTATTAATCATAAAATATATTAAAAATTATAAAAAATAATTTTGTAACATTAAAATATTTTACATTATATGATAAAATATTAAAAACAAATTAAATTTATTACAATAATAAAATGTATTTTATATTATTATTTGAATCAACAGATAACAATCATTAATTTAATATATATATATATATATATATATATATATATATAATAATAATTATTAAAAGGCATTTTGGTTAAATAGATCAAAATATATGCTATTTTAATCAAGAAAGAGAAAAAAGTGTATATTGTACTTTATTCTGAGAATCAAATTGAATCAGCTAGTTTGACTGAATTAATCATGAATTAGCCACTAAAATTGTCTAATTTAGAATAAAAATTGATTAGCATTAAATCGATCAAAAAATAAGATAAATTGGTCAAAAATTAGTTAATTGATAAATCGGTTCATTTTTTTATAATTAATTGATTTAAAATAATAAAATAAAAAATATTTTAAAAAATATATATTTTTTATATATAAATATATTATTTTATTATATCTAGTTAAACTTCAATTAAACTTTTAAACCTTTAAATATCTTATTATACTAGTTCGATGACCGATCAAGTTTTATTAGAACCTTAATATTTTGTAAATTGAAGAGAAGCTAAGGAAGTATCCTTTAAACATCTCCCAGAAGAAGAAAATGATATTTTCCCTTTTCTAATTGAAGTATTGAACCCTCTATGTGGTACCACATGTAAAAAATTGTTTGGTTATTTCACTCATTCAAAACCTGCCTCTTCTCTCTCAACTTTGTTCGATCTGGTGTCTTTTATGGTCTTCACATTTTGGGTGTTGTAAAGTAGGTAAATATTGTGAAACACCTAGTTAATAATGGTGATGTACGTACCATGTACCTTAACATACACCTAATGGAGGGAGATATATGCATACACCAACCATTGTATAGTAAGGCTATATAGAAACTCCAACTTGGCCTTCGTTTTATAAGAGAGAAGAAAATTAAGTAAAACAAAGAAAAGAAAATAACGACAAAATAATGCTCTTCTACTAGGTGTATTTGGATGAGAATAAAATGTAAAAAGAAAAAGAAAAAAATCGTCAATATATAATAATAAAAATAAAAATATATAATCTAACTAGGGTGTGGGATGATTATGAAAATGGTGCTGGTAGAGTTATGGTGGTAAGTGTGAAGGGTGGTAGGGACAATGCTGATGATAGGTGGCGGCTACAGTGGGTGGTCGTGAGGGAGTCACAGCCAATAGTGGTGGTGACCATGAAGAGAGAAAAAGTGATGATGATGAGAATTAAAGATGTAATTAAAAAAATTAACTAAATATTGACTGTCAAATAATAAATTAACTGTAAAGTAGAATTAAAAATTATTAAAAAAATAAAAGATAAAATTAAAATAAATTAAATGTTAAAAATATTTTTAAAATTTTATAAAAGTATCAGGTACAAATATGGACTTTATATTTTAAAATTAAATACTCGGATATGATAAGTCATTAATCGTATAAGATAAACTAAACTAATACATACTTGGTTAGACCGAAAGATATATTCCTCTCACTTAACCCGTATCCTTGTATTTGAATGTTAAGTATAAATAGTAGTGTAAGAGTTACTCCTTACAAAAGATATGTTACTCAACATAATTTTTTTATTAATTGAAAATATATCCAGTTTTCTTTTCGGGAAAAAATTACCTTCAATATTGTAAATACTAATACAATAAATAAAGTGGGTGGCTATTATTCTCAGTGAAAATGATGTGATTTCTAGTGACCAAAAGAAAATTAAATATTTTTGTGTCATGAAAAGAAAATGTAATTTGAACCCTCATGTCATGGTCGGAACACAATTTCAAGACACGGGTTGGGCCTATCTAGATTAACAAGAGGGTACGAATAGTTCTAATTGGGGGTACATAAATCCCGGGCATAATAGAAGGAAAAAAAAAATAACTAATTGCCCAACAACAAACTTCTAATTGAAATTTCTAACGAATTAGTCTTTGATATGTTAGATAATAAGAGATGCCGTGAAAAAGAAGAAAAAAAAAATAGACAAATCTTGATTGTACCAAAATATTATTGATAAAAGTAGATAGTCTTTTTGCTAGCCAAAAACAATGCCCCTGCTTGAATGGCCCCATTATCCCGTGCCCTTTAGATAAAGGTGGCATGCAGCGTCTTAATCTAGTAGTTATGATCTTTGTCTTGTAATAGATATATTTAGATTTGGGATTTGGCAGAGGCCAATAGGCAATAATGAATAAAAACCCTTAATATTAAGTAAGTGAGTGTGTAGTATAGATGAGTATTGTAATATTTTTTTTGAAAGAAGAGTATTGTAATATTATAATGCTTAGAGTTAGAGACTGTCGAATCCACTCTCTTGACCAAAAAACATGATAACAGGTGCGAAGTGGGAAACTTAATGTCCCTAATGTTTGGCAAAATTGTGGTACCTAAAATCATCTCTGTTTTGTTTGATTCTGCCACCTTGGGATATCTGGGCCTTATAACATTTTGTTGTTATCTTTGAAGACAAAAGGTTAATAATATGGATGGCAGTGTAAACTCATAATCTAAAAGAAAGCTTTTTTTTTTTTTTTGCCTAATTGGGCCAAGTTTAGATGCCGAAATCGGGATCATTATCAGCCAGTTGCCATATAAAGACATTCTACTGCAGCCGAGGCTTGGGCTAGTGGTAGGATCTGCTGCCTCGCAAGTAGCTGCACCCGGGTTCAAATCCTAGGAGAGGAAATATGAACCCTTAAAAAGAACTCATGTAGTGTGTGTGAGTGTGTTGTGTGGGTGTGTAATACATGAGTAATGCCTAAGATTAGGGGCTGTCTAATCCATTTGACCAAAAAAAAAAAAAAAAAGACATTCTACTATGTGCAAACATCTGACGTTCACCAACTACTCTTGTTCATTAATGGATATTTCTTTGTGCTAAAAAAAATGAAAGCAAAATATTTTTAATTTTGTTAGGTAACTAACTAGAATACCAAGCAACTACAACGTGGATCAGAGTAAAAGGTTTAATAACACAACAAAATTCCACAACCTTACCTAAACTTAACTCTATTTTCATGCGTTCATTTTTTCTCTTTCATTCTCCTTCACGTCGTTCAACCTCTCCTTCCTCTCATACTCTAGTCATACCGTTGCACTGCTCCCAACCAATAGTAATCACTCTCCCCAACAAAAAGCCGCGTCTCCTCTTGTCGAAGACAACAACCCCAACCTCCACGATAGCAGCTCTAGAGAGCCGTCACTGCATAGCCCGTCCTCGCCCTCGAACTGGTGTCGAACATTCTCCCGCTGCTGCAAGGAGCCGTGTCCCTTCCTTCGGCCGAACACACATCCACAACTCCCACGAAGGGGTCTCCAAAGCGCCACCACCGCATTGCGCCCACCCATGCCCTCAATCCGCCCTCAGCCGGCCCTCACTCATGCGATTCGTTTGCCGTGAAAGGTACACAAAATATTTCTTGCCGCTGATTGCAACGATAAGGAAACGTCACTTGTATCCGTTTCAGATGATTTTTTTTTGTTATCATTTTTTTTGGGAGGTATTCAGATGTTTCTGGGTTGAGTTGGAACCGGATGTTTCTTTGTGACTCATTTGTATTTTTTTTGTGCTTTAGTGGATGCTTTTTTGTGCTCATTCGGATATTTCTTTTTTGCATTGAGGGATGTTTCTTTTCTAGGTCTGGCAGTTAGCCGCAATCAACGTCAAGTCCCCGATGGCGCAGCGAGAGGTGCGGTATGGAGAGCCACGCGCGTCACTGCGATCAGGATTGGGTGTGGAACTGAACAGCAACGCACTGACTGACGGGTGGAAAAATGCCGGTTAAGAAATTCTAATAAAAGAAGCGCTGTGAGTACAGTCTTAACCGACGAAATTTTCACTCTCAATTTAGAAGATGTCACAATTAAGAATAAAAACTGGGAGTAGAATTCCTAGATCGTTTTCCAACGAGTTGACACAGCAGTGTAAATTATTGATCAGGAATTTTCTGAGAAATTTTTAAGGTTTTAGAACGGAAAAATAAATAACTGAAAACCAAAGCAATGAATAATAGCAAGATGTGTTATGTATTTGAATTAAAAGGCCTTAGCTGAGAGAAGATTAATTGGAGTTTCTATCCTTGTTGAAATTTCTAAGTGTGATAGTAAAAGGTTGTTGCTTCCACTCAGTTATCCTCTTGCAGTTGCAAAGGAAGGTCAAGTGGGTAACACTAACTCTGATTCACAAGTCCTAATCCCTTCCTAGGGAAGGATTAGAGTTAGTGAAAAGTGAGTTAGCCAGCAATTCCCAATTACAAATTATTACTTGAGTATTCCAACTCAAGGGGTTCCAATTAATCAACTCCCAAGCCAAGTTGAGAGCTTTAAATCATAAATGAATGCCATTTTTTAACAACATAGAATAAGAACAAATAAGAGACATGGTAATTAAAATAAATTAATAAAAGAAAATTTTGAAGCTGATAATTAATTGAAGGAAATCAAACAAGAAATGGAATTGAATGTAAAAATTGTTCATTGCATTAATAAATCCCAAAAGTAACAATATCCATATATGACCACGAGAAAATTAAAAGGAAAACAAAAGAGTAGAGTAATGGAAAAGCAAACTATAACGATGAAGACTTCAATCAAAGGTAGAAGTAGCTCTCCCAATATCCAATCCAAAAGCATAAAACTAAAATCTAAGAACCCTAGGAGAAGTAGTGTTTTTTCTCTAAGATTCTAAACTAAAAACTCTAAACAAAGTGAATATGAATGTGTGTTGAGTCTATGCTTGCTCCCCTGGCTCTAGTCTGTGTTTTTGGGCCGAAAACTGGGTCTAAAACATCCCAGAAATTGCCCCCAGCGTCTTCTGTAATTGCAGCACGTGACGCACGTCACGCGTACACGTCAGTCACGCGTACGCGTCGATGGACTTATGCGCGTGTCACGCGTACGCGTCAGGCTCACGTACACGTCAGGCATGCGTGCGCGTCGATCCTCGCTGCTCAGCTCCTTAGTTTCTTGTGTTCCTTCCACTTTTGCATGCTTCCTTTCCATCCTCTAAGCTATTCCTGCCCTATACAGCCTGAAAATACTTAACACACAGATCACGGCATCGAATGGTATAAAGGGAATTAAAAATTGACAATTTAAAGGATTAAGAAGCAAGTTTTCAATCATGGAACAAAATTAGGAAGGATTTGTAAAATCATGCAATCTGTATGAATAAGTGTATGAAGAACTGATAAAAACCACTCAATTTAGCACAAGATAAACTATAAAATAGTGGTTTATCAATCTCCCCACACTTAAACATTAGCATGTCCTCATGCTAAGTTCAAGGAGACCAAAAGAATGAATGGGGGAAATAAGACTCATGCAATGCAGCCTATGTATATGAATGCAACTATATACTAAGATGATTCTACTCACTTGGTTAAAAGTAAACAAGTTCTCCAAGACAAACATAAATCATATTCCACTAATTCAAATCACAAAATAAGGTACAAGTAAACTTGTGAGAAGATAGCTCATGAAAGCCGAAAACACAGAATTAAGCATTGAACCCTCACTGGAGGTGTATATGCACTATATTCGCTCAAGTGTCTAGGGTTAATCCACTCTAATCTCCTCTAGTCATGCTTTCTAAAACTTTGTTCTTCATCTAACCAATCAACAAATATTTAGTGTACAAATGCAAACATCATGAGGGCTTCTCAAGGTTGTAATGGGGCTAAGGTAAGAGTGAGAATATATGTATGGCCAAGTGAGCTATAATTTGAATCTTTGACTATCCTAAGTTCTCACCTAACACATACACACACTCTATACAATTCTAAATCATGCTTAGCTACCCAAATTCTCACTTTTACAAAATTTCACACACTCATGTATCAGTTTTTTAATTCACTACATATGCATTGATCTTTTGGTTGGACTTACATCGGGATAATTTTGTCCCCTATTCATTTATTCCTTCTCTTTTTCTTTCTTTTCTTTTTTTTAGATTTTTTTATATATAATTGAAAGCATAATATATCAATACATATGGTTTCTCTAATTTCACATGAGTAGCACTCAAATTCTCAATATTTGTCAATAAAATAATACACATTCTCATCAACCAAAGTTTCCACCTTTTTCCACACTTAGTTGACACACAATCTCTATCTTAAGCTAACCAAAGATTCAAATAGGGTAATTAATTATTTTTTCGCATAAGGCTAGTGATGTGGTAATATAAAGAACAAAAAGGGGTTAAGAAGGCTCAAAGTGGTAAACCAGGGCAGATGAAATGGTAGGCTATTTGGGATAAGTGAGCTAATATCAAATGATGGCCTCAATCACATATATGCATGAATATACACTAAATAATGGACATATAGAATGGAACAAACCAAAGATCGCAATCATAGAGAAGAAAACATACAAGAATAAAAATCATGGTTAAATAATATAACCATATAATTAAGCTCAAAATCTCACAGGTTGTGTGTTCTTAGCTCTTAACCATGTTTGAAATTAAAATCTTCAAACAAGTTTAACAAAAATTTTAATTTGAATTAGTGAAATGCTATAAAATAGGGTCTTGAAAAGAAACTCATTACTTCAACCAAGCAGTACATACATGCAAGCAACTACTATCATGCAATCTATCTTATCTAACAAAAGAATAATAACATATTGGTGTTAAGAGACAGAGATTTTACCTTCGGAAGTCACCAGTAACTGACCTCCCCACACTTAAGGCTTGGCACGATTCTCCGTGCCATCAGTAAGGAGCAAAGTGGGGCTAGGAGCATCACTTCCACTATCTGGCTCGTCATGGCTCTCCGTGCTGGCATGTGAAGTGGAGTCCGGGGTATCTTTCTCTTCTGGAGGTGGGCGAGTACTACCAATGAGCTCCTTCAGATAAGTGTATCGGCGCTTGTTGCGGCCTCTATTTGCTCCATTCGCCGGTTTAACCTCTGAAGGAACATTTGATTGGTGGATGGTGCTGGAGATGTGGATGATGGTGGAGCGGAAGAAAAGGGAGTGTCTAAGGACGGGCCTGCATACCGGCTCGCAGAGGGTATTGGAGGTCTGATATACTTCCCATTCAGAACATACTGATCATCCCTTGGGATCATAGCCTTCGTATCCCCAGCCCGATATGAGACTTCCGCTGCAGAGACCAAATCTATAACTAGTGCGGGAAAAGGTAGGTTGCCCGCAATCTGCACGTGTCCCATAGCCTACCGAATGAGTCGAGGCAGGTTGAGAGGTTGCTCTGTAAGAATGCACTAGATGAGAACAGCCATGTCCACAGTAAAAGTGAAATCATGAGTGCTCGAAAAGATATAGTGGGACATAATCTGTGCCCACACGCGAGCCTCCAAGGTAAGTGCTTGGGCAGAGATGCTCTTGGATTTTGCCCGGTGTTGTCCATAGATCCATTTGCTGCCAGGTTGGGCTATAACTCTAAGAATGCTGTTCCAGTCAAACTGATATGTCTGGCGCTTAAGTTGGGCCTCTTGATAGTCATCTAACCCCTCTGGGCTAGGTGGAAGATCCAGTACTCTCTGTATGGCACCTTCGGAGATAGAGACTTGCTATTGGCGAACATAGACAGACTTCAGGGTAGGCGAGTGAAAGTTGGAGTAGAATTCGACTACCCAAGATAGATTGGCCTCCCGTGGCTGCCTCCTTAAGAATCTCCACTGTCTCCTTTCAATGCGAGGCTCCACAAAATCAACAAAATGTGTTGGAAGGATGAGTAGATATTCATTATTGTAGTTTTTATCTGCCAGGATAGGGAACATCTTCTCATAGTAACGGTTAGTGAACCGTGTGGAATCCCTTACAGGAAATGCCTTCTCTGCTTCATCAACTTTGATTATCCTCTTCAACCGCTTGGTAGGTGGCTTGATGTTTTTAGATGGTTGCGCTTTGGCCGGTGCTCTCTTAGTGCCTTTCCTTACCGATGTCTTGTCAGAAGCCTTCTCTTTTTCTCTCTTGGTGGCCATCCTAAAGAAGGAAGAAAGAGAAATAAGGTCAAATATAGATAGCTAAAAACTGGAAGGAAGAAAATCCAAGTAATAATGAATACCAAAGGAAAAGAGAATGTCTTAGATACATGGTAACTACTACATGCATGAAAGACATCAATAAAAGTCATAAAGGCATATCATAACAACTAGATGCAAGAGGGTTAAAGCATGCAAGTAATAAGCATAAGAAGAATGGCTCAAGCATCAATAGCAACAATAATATGTAACAAAATAATGAGCACTTGTATGATGACAATTATGAATAATAAACTCAATACACATGGATTGCAAGGGTTGTGAAAAAGAGGCATTAAAGTGTAAGAATGAAATAGAAAAGTAATCAAAATATCGTGGGAGGTTTTCCACAAACACTTTGTGTGCAATTTAAAATAGTAATTAAAGTAATTAATCCAAATGTATATGAGACCCAAAATAAAATGTCAATTGTCAAATTACTCCTCATAATATCCATAAGCTAAAATATAGCAAAATAATCACCCAAATAGAGCTCCAACACCAACATAAAAATGCAAGATAAAAGAATGAAAAAGAAATTATAAATAACTAAGCTAATATAAAATTAAAAATAAACAAAATAATTAAATACAATAAATAAAAGAAGAATGAAAGAGTAGAAGAGGGAAAGAAAAGAAACCTTAAGAAGAAGATGAAAATAGGGAGATGAATGGGAGTAAGAATGAGAGAAGAGTAAGAAGGGAGGAAGAAAAGAAAAGGAAATTGTAGTTGCCGGAGTTGGTGGTCCATCGGTGGTGGCGAAAGAAGGGAAGAAGAAAGAAGGAAGAAGTAAAAAGAATGAAGAAGAGAGAAGAAAGAATGAAGAATTAGGATTAGGAAAAGAGAAGAAGAGCGGAAGAATGAAAATATGGGCGGCGCGCTGAATAGGTGACGCGGCGCATATGACGCGCACGCATCCCCCACGTGTATGCGTGGGTGGGCAAAAATTTAGGGGACGCGTAAGCGTTGGTCACGCGTACGCGTGACCACTAGCCGTGCTAAACGCACAGTTCCAACCCCATGGCCTCACAACTCTCTGTTCAATTTGTATTGGGGCCAAAATTACATACGACGCGTGTGCATAGGTCACGCCCACGCGTGGATAGCCTTAGTGTGAAAACGACGCGTACGCGTGGGTTGAATTGTGCCTCTAACACACTGCCCGCGCGATTTCATCATAACTCTCTGTTCAAACACTCTTTTACGTCGATTTCCATGTCCACGCGTACGCGTCGCTGACGCTTACGCGTGGATTGAAAAATCTGCAGGAGACGCGTATGCGTAGGTCACGCATACGCGTGGGGTGGCCTGTGCGCCAGGCACCCCTTCCGCTCGTCTCCAGCGCAACTCTGCCCAATTTTTATATGTTACGCTCACACACATGATGCGTGCGCGTCATAGACGCCTGTGCGTCATAGACGCCTGCGCGTCGTTATCACCTTTTTTTATATTAAAATAATGACTAATAGAAGTAATTATGCATAATTTAACACTGATAAAAATGAAATAGAATTAATAAAAAGGGAAGATCATACCATGGTGGGTTGCCTCCCACCTAGCACTTTTCTTTAACGTCCTTAAGTTGGACGGTCCACAAGCTCAGTCTTCTTCTGTTGTTGGATCCGCCAGGAGAAAGATCTCCAGCTCCTTGTTGTTCTTCATCTTCTCACCATGATATAGCTTCAAGCGGTGGCCATTGACTTTGAAGAAGTTGGGGCTTGAAGGATGACTCAGGTGAAAGACTCCATATGGCTCTGCCTTTTCCACTCTATAGAGTCCTTCCCACCTTGATCTCAACTTGCCCAGCATGAGTCTCAACCTTGAGTTATAGAGGAGGACTAAATCCCCAACTCTAAGCTCTCTCTTCTTGATGTTCTTTCATGCACAGCCTTCACCCTCTCCTTGTAGAGCCTCGAGTTCTCGTATGCTTCTAGTCGAAGGCACTCCAATTCTTGTAGTTGTAGCTTTCTTTTAATCACGGCTCCCCCCAATCCTGAGTTGCATTCCTTCACAGCCTAGTAAGCTTTGTGTTCCTCCTCCACCGGAATGTGACAAGCCTTTCCGTAGACTAGGCAGAATGGACTCATCCTGATGGGTGTCTTGTAAGCTGTCCGATAAGCCCAAAGCACATCTCCAAGTCTCGTACTCCAGTCTCTCCTGTGAGGCTTAACAATCTTCTCCAATATGCGCTTAATCTCTCTGTTAGACACCTCGGCTTATCCATTGGTTTGGGGATAGTAAGCCGTTGCCACTTTGTGAATAATGCCATGTTTCTTTAACAGACCTGTCATTCTCCTGTTACAAAAATGAGTGCCTTGATCACTCATGATTGCTCATGGAGATCCAAAGCGACAGATAATATTATTTCGAACAAAAGAGATAACAACGTTAGCATCATCAGTGCGGGTAGGAATTGCTTCCACCCATTTAGAAACATAATCAACAGCTAACAATATGTATAAGAAACCATTAGAGTTTGGAAATGGACCCATGAAATCAATACCTCAAATATCAAAAATTTCACAAAACAACATAAGTTGTTGGGGCATCTCATCCCTCATGGATATATTACCAAAACTTTGGCATTGGGGGCAAGATTCACAGAAAGTGGTAGCATCCTTAAAAAGTATGGGCCACCAAAATCCACAGTCTAAAATTTTTTTAGTAGTTCTTTGAGGACCAAAATGTCCACCACTCTCAGAAGAGTGGCAGGCCTCTAAAATTGACTGGAATTCTTATTGGGGCACATACCTTCTAATTATTTGGTCAGCACCACATCTCCACAAATATGGGTCATCCCATATATAATACTTGGACTCGCTTTTAAGCTTGTCCTTTTGGTGCTTAGAAAAATTAGGAGAAAAGGTACGACTAACCAAATAATTAGCTATAGGTGCATACCAAGGAACCACCTCAGATATTGTGTGCAAGCTATCAAGTGGAAAAGCATCATCGATAGAAGTGGAGTCACTTTTAATATGCTCTAGGTGACTCAAGTGGTCCGCCACTAAATTTTGGGAACCACACCGATCTTTGATGTCTAAATCGAATTCTTGCAGCAACAATATCCAACGGATTAACCTTGGTTTAGACTCTTTCTTAGTTAACAAAAATTTTAAAGCTGCATGGTCTGAATATACTACCACCTTAGTACCAAGTAAATAAGCTCGGAATTTATCCAAAGCAAAAACAATAGCTAAAAGCTCTTTTTCAGTGGTCGTATAATTAGACTGTGCATCATCTAAAGTCTTAGAAGTATAGGCAATAATATACGGGTGCTTACCTTCGCCCTGAGCCAGCGCCGCTCCTACATCATAGTTGGATGCGTCACACATGATCTCGAATGGCCTACTCCAGTCAGGCCCTTTCACAATAGAAGCTTGGATCAAGGCAATCTTCAGCTTATCAAATGCTTCCATACAGTTTTCACTCAGCTCAAACTCTACGTCCTTCTGCAGCAGTCGGGACAAAGGTAGTGTTACCTTACTGAAGTCCTTGATAAATCACCGGTAGAAACCTGCATGACCAAGAAAAGAACGGACTTTCCTCACAGAGGAAGGGTAAGGTATACCAGAAATAACGTCTCCTTTGCAGGATCAAGAGATATACCAGTATTAGAAGCAACATGTCCTAGGATAATACTTTGCTTTACCATAAAATGATATTTTTCAAAATTTAGCACAAAGTTTGAACTAACACACCTTTCTAATACTCTAGCTAAACTATCCAAGCAAAGGTCAAAAGAATCACCATAAACACTAAAGTAATCCATGAAAACTTCCATACAGTGTTCAAGAAGATCTGAGAAGATACTCATCATGCACTTTTGAAACGTAGCCGGTACATTACCCAAGCCAAAAGGCATTTTCTTATATACATACATTCCAAAGGGACATGTAAAGGTTGTTTTCTCCTGATCTTCTGGAGCTATATGAATTTAAAAATAACCAGTGTAACCATCTAGAAAATAGTAGTGTGATTTACCTGATAGGCGGTCAAGCATTTGATCGATGAAAGGTAGAGGGTAGTGATCCTTGTGAGTGGCCTGGTTCAAGCGCCTATAATCAATGCACACCCTCCAGGAATTCTGCACTCTTGTAGCCATGAGTTCCCTTTGCTCATTCTTCACTGTTGTGACACCTGACTTCTTCGGAACCACCTGTACTGGGCTAACCCATTTGCTATCCGAGATTGGATAGATGATGTCGGCTTCAAGGAGTCGGGTCACTTCCTTCTTCACAACTTCAAAATGGTGGGGTTCAACCGCCTTTGAGTTTGACGGATAGGCCTTGCTCCCTCCTCGAGAAATATGCGGTGCTCACAGACTTGAGGGCTGATGCCTACTATGTCCGCCAAACTCCACCCAATAGCTTTCTTGTGTCTTCTAAGCACACTAAGCAACTGCTCCTCTTGTTGGAAAGTAACCTCCTTTGCAATGATAACCGAGAGCTTCTGATTTTCGTCAAGATAAGCATACTTGAGGTGAGGTGGAAGGGGCTTCAACTCCATTTTCAGCTCATGGCTCGGCGCTTGATCATCCGGAACAATTGGAGGTAGCAAGGTGTCTTCAATGTGCTCAGAGGGCTTCTCCACACTTGCCCCTTGCTCCATGTTCTTCTCTTCTACTGCCTCTTGGTGAACTTCAGCCACTGTCTCATCAATAATGTCATACTGGAAGATGGAGTGATCTTCCGTCACTACTCTGCCATCTATCTCAAATGAATAGGTACCCGAGAAGGCATCCAATTTAAATCGCGAGGCCTTCAAAAATAGCCTTCTGGTGCGCAGAAATTGTGATTACACTTTGATTATGTAAAATTCATCGCTCTTTCTTTCCCTGGTAATGGCGCCAAAAACATGATGCCAATACCATGGTTCACAACTTCGCACAACTAACCAGCAAGTGCACTGGGTCGTCCAAGTAATACCTTACGTGAGTAAGGGTCGAATCCCACGGAGATTGTTGGTATGAAGCAAGCTATGGTCACCTTGTAAATCTCAGTCAGGCGGATATAAAATAGTAATGGAGTTTTCTAAAATAATTAATAAAATAGTGATAGAAATACTTATGTAAATCATTAGTGAGAATTTCAGATAAGCGAATAGAGATGCTTTCGTTCCTCTGAACCTCTGCTTTCCTGCTATCTTCATCCAATCAGTCTTACTCCTTTCCATGGCTGGCTTTATGTGATACATCACCACTGTCAATGGCTACTTTCGGTCTTCTCTCGGGAAAATGATCCAAATGCCCTGTCACGACACGGCTAATCGTCTGGAGGCATCACCCTTGTCAATGGTTTCATCTTATCCTCTCAGTAAAAATGGTCAACGCACCCTGTCACGGCACGGCTATTCATCTGTCAGTTCTCGATCCTGCTGGAATAGGATTTACTATCCTTTTGCGTCTGTCACTACACCCGGCAATCGTGAGTTTGAAGCTCGTCACAGTCATTCAATCATTGAATCCTACTCGGAATACCACAGACAAGGTTTAGACCTTCCAGATTCTCTTGAATGCCGCCATCATTCTAGCTTACACCACGAAGATTCCGATTAAGAAATCTAAGAGATACTCATTCAATTCTAATGTAGAACGGAAGTGGTTGTCAGGCACGCGTTCATAGGGAATGATGATGATTGTCACGTTCATCACATTCAGGTTGAAGTGTGAATGAATATCTTGGAAGCGAAATAAGATGAATTGAATAGAAAACAGTAGTACTTTGCACTAATCTTTGAGGAACAACAGAGCTCCACACCTTAATCTATGGAGTGTAGAAACTCTACCGTTAAAATTACATAAGTGAAACGTCCAGGCATGGCCGAGATGGCCAGCCCCCAAAACGTGATCACAGGATCAAAATACGATCCAGGATGTCTAATACAATAGTAAGAGGTCCTATTTATAATAAACTAGCTACTAGGGTTTACAGAAGTAAGTAATTGATGCATAAATCCACTTCCGGGGCCCACTTGGTGTGTGCTTGGGCTGAGCTTTAACTTTCCATGTGCAGAGGCCATTTGTGAGGTTGAACGCTAGGTTTTGATCCATTTATGGCGTTCAACTCTGGTTTTGGATCCTTTTCTGGCGCTGGACGCCAGAATTGGGCAGAGATCTGGCGTTGAACACCAGTTTGCATCGTCTATTCTTGGCCAAAGTATGGACTATTATATATTTCTGGAAAGCCCTGGATGTCTACTTTCCAACTCAATTGGAAGCGCGCCATTTTGAGTTCTATAGCTCCAGAAAATCCACTTTGAGTGCAGGGAGGTCAGAATCCAACAGCATCAGCAGTCCTTCTTCAACCTCTGAATCTGATTTTTGCTCAAGTCCCTCAATTTCAGCCAGAAAATACCTGAAATCACAGAATAACACACAAACTCATAGTAAAGTCCAGAAATATGAATTTAACATAAAAACTAATGAAAACATCCCTAAAAGTAACTAGATTCTACTAAAAACATACTAAAAACAATGCCAAAAAGCGTATAAATTATCCGCTCATCACAACACCAAACTTAAATTGTTGCTTGTCCCCAAGCAACTGAAAATCAAATAGGATAAAAAGAAGAGAATATACTATAAATTCCAAACTATCAATGAAACAGAGCTTCAATCATATGAGCAGGACTTATAGCTTTTTGCCTCTTGAATAGTTTTGGCATCTCACTTTATCTATTGAAGTTCAGAATGATTGGCATCTATAGGAACTCAGAGTTTAGATAGTGTTATTGACTCTCCTAGTTCAGTATGATGATTCTTGAATACAGCTATTTTATGAGTCTTGGTCGTGGCCCTAAGCACTTTGTTTTCTAGTATTACCACCGGATACAAAAATGCCACAGACACATAATTGGGTGAACCTTTTCAGATTGTGACTCAGCTTTGCTAAAGTCCCCAATTAGAGGTGTCCAGGGTTCTTAAGCACACTCTTTTTTTTTTGCTTTGGATCTTGACTTTAACCGCTCAGTCTCAAGTTTTCACTTGACACCTTCACGCCACAAGCACATGGTTAGGGACAGCTTGGTTTAGCCGCTTAGACCAGGATTTTATTCCTTTAGGCCCTCCTATCCACTGATGCTCAAAGCCTTGGGATCCTTTTTATTTGCCCTTGCCTTTTGGTTTTAAGGGTTATTGGCTTTTTGCTCTTGCCTCTTGGTTTTAAGAGCTTTTGGCTTTTTCTGCTTGCTTTTTCTTTTCTTACTATATATTTTTTTTTGCCTATATTTTTTTTTCTGCAAGCTTTGTTCTTTGCTGCTTTTTCTTGCTTCAAGAATCATTTTTATGATTTTTTCAGATTATCAAATAACATGTCTCCTAGTCATCATTCTTTCAAGAGCCAACATATTTAACATTCTTAAACAACAACTTCAAAAGATATATGCACTGTTCAAGCATACATTCAGAAAACAAGAAGCATTGTCACCACATCAATATAATTAAGCTAAGTTCAAGGATAAATTCGAAACTCATGTACTTCTTGTTCTTTTGAATTAAAACATTTTTCATTTAAGAGAGGTGATGGATTCATAGGACATTCATAACTTTAAGACATAGTTACTAACTACTAATGATCATGTAATGAAGACACAAACATGGATAAGCATTTATCATAGAGAAAATGAAAAACAGAAGAAATAAGAACAAGGAATGAATCCACCTTAGTGATGGTGGCGTTTCCTTCTTGAGGAACCAATGATGTCCTTGAGCTCTTCTATGTCTCTTCCTTGTCTTTGTTGCTCCTCCCTCATTGCTTTTTGATCTTCTCTTATTTCATGAAGCATGATGGAGTGCTCTTGATGTTCCACCCTTAGTTGTCCCATATTGGAACTCAATTCTCCTAGGGAGGTGTTGATTTGCTCCCAATAGTTTTGTGGAGGGAAGTGCATCCCCTGAGGTATCTCAGGGATCTCTTGATTTGCAGCCACATGTTCTACCACTGAGCTATAGACCCTTGAGATGAATCTTTCCATCTCCCATGATTCGGAGGTGGAAGCCTTTATCTTCCCTTCCCCTCTTTTAGAGGTTTAGGTGCCATCAATGGTAATGGAAAAATAAAAAGCTTATGCTTTTACCACACCAAACTTAGAATGTTGCTCACCCTCGAGCAAAAGAAGAAAGAATAGAAGAAGAAGAAGATATGGAGGAGATGGAGGGATGTGTGTATGGATGTGAGTGGTGAATGGAAAACAGAAGGGATGGTCATGAATGGAGAGAGAGAGGGTGAGGTGGGTGGGGATCCTGTGGGGACCACAGATCCTGAGATGATCCTGTGGGGTCCACAGATCCTGAGATGTCAAGGATTTGCATCCCTGCACCAATTAGGCATGTAAAATGCCTTTGCACACAACTCTGGGCGTTCAGCGCCAGGTTGGTGCCCATTTTGGGCGTTCAACGCCCATTTGTTGCCATTTCTGGCGTTGAACGCCAGAACCATGCTTGTTCTGGGCGTTCAGCGCCAGAACCATGCTCTGTTCTGGCGTTGAACGCCAGGCAGGTGCTTCCTCCAGGGTGTGATTTTTCTTCTGCTGTTTTTGATTCTGTTTCCAATTTTTATATTTATTTTGTAACTCCACATGATCATGAACCTAAGAAAACATGAAAAACAAAAATATAGTTAGATAAATAAACATTGGGTTGCCTCCCAACAAGCGCTTCTTTAATGTCAATAGCTTGACAGTGGGCCTTCATGGAGCCTCACGGATGTTCAGAGCTTTGTTGAAACTCTCCAACACCAAACTTAGAGTTTGACTGTGGGGGCTCTAGTTGACTCTGTTTTGAGAGAAGCTTTTTATGCTTCCTATCCATGGATGCAGAGAGAGATCCTTGAGTTGTAAACACAAAGTTGTCCTTATTTAATTGAAGGATCAATTCTCCTCTGTCCACATCAATCACAGCTCTTGCTGTGGCTAGGAAAGGTCTTCTTAGGATGATGGATTCATCCTCTTCCTTTCCAGTATCCAGGACTATGAAATCAGTAGGGATGTAAAGGCCTTCAACCTTTACTAACATGTCCTCTACTTGTCCATAAGCCTGTTTTCTTGAATTATCTGCCATCTCTAATGAGATTCTAGCAGCTTGCACCCCATAGATTCCCAGTTTCTCTATTACAGAGAGTGGCATGAGGTTCATTCCTGAACCAAGGTCACACAGAGCCTTAAAGATCGTGGTGCCTATGGTACAAGGTATTATGAACTTTCCAGGATCCTGTTTCTTCTGAGGCAATGTCAGTTGATCCAGATCACTTAGTTCATTGGTGAACAAGGGAGGTTCATCTTTCCAAGTCTCAATACCAAATAATTTGGCATTCAGCTTCATGATTGCACCAAGAAACTTGGCAGTTTGCTCTTCAGTAACATCCTCATTCTCTTCAGAAGAGGAATACTCATCAGAGCTCATGAAGGGCATAAGGAGGTTCAATGGAATCTCTATGGTCTCTAGATGAGCCTCAGAGTCCTTTGGTTCCTCAGAGGGAAGCTCCTTATTGGTCACTGGACATCCCAGGAGGTCTTCCTCCTTGGGATTCACGTCCTCCTCTCCTTCTTTGGGTTCGGCCATGGTGCTTATGTCAATGGCCTTGCACTCTCCTTTTGGGTTCTAATCTGTATTGCTTGGGAGAGTACTAGGAGGGATTTCAGTGATCCTCTTACTCAGCTGGCCCACTTGTGCTTCCAAATTTCTAATGGAAGACCTTGTTTCATTCATGAAACTTACAGTGGCCTTGGACAGATCAGAGACTAAGTTTGCCAAATTAGAGGTATTTTGTTCAGAATTCTCTGTCTGTTGCTGAGTGGATGGTGGAAAAGGCTTGCTATTGCTAAACCTGTTTCTTCCACCATTATTAAAGCCTTGTTGAGGCTTTTGATCCTTCCATGAGAAATTGGATGATTTCTCCATGATGGATTATAGGTGTTTCCATAAGGTTCACCCATGTAATTTACCTCTGCTATTGCAGGGTTTTCAGGATCATAAGCTTCTTCTTCAGAAGATGCCTCTTGAGTACTGTTGGATACAGCTTGCATTCCATTCAGACTCTGAGAAATCATATTGACTTGCTGAGTCAATATTTTGTTCTGAGCCAATATGGCATTCAGAGTATCAATTTCAAGAACTCCCTTCTTCATAAGCGTCCCATTACTCACAGGATTCCTCTCAGAAGTGTACATGCACTGGTTATTAGCAATCATGTCAATGAGTTCTTGAGCTTTTGCAGGCGTTTTCTTTAGGTGAATGGATCCACCTGCAGAAGTATCCAATGACATCTTTGATAGCTCAGATAAACCATCATAGAATATATCCAGGATGGTCCATTCTGAAAGCATGTCAGAAGGACACTTTTTGGTCAGCTGCTTGTATCTTTCCCAAGCTTCATAGAGGGATTCACCTTCTTTTTGTCTGAAGGTTTGAACATCAGCTCTAAGCTTGCTCAGCTTTTGAGGAGGAAAGAACTTGGCTAAGAAAGCCGTGACCAGCTTATCCCAAGAGTTCAGGCTATCCTTGGGTTGAGAGTCCAACCACACTCTAGCTCTATCTCTTACAGCAAAAGGGAAAAGCATGAGCCTGTAGACTTCAGGATCTACTCCATTAGTCTTAACAGTATCACAGATCTGCAAGAATTCAGTTAAGAACTGAAAAGGATCTTCAGATGGAAGTCCATGAAACTTGCAGTTCTGCTACATCAGAGAAACTAATTGAGGTTTCAGCTCAAAGTTGTTTGCTCCAATGGCAGGAATGGAGATGCTTCTTCCATGTAAATTGGAATTAGGTGCAGTAAAGTCACCAAGCATTCTCCTTGCATTATTATTATTTTCAGCTGCCATCTTCTTTTCCTGTTTGATAATTTCTGACAGGTGCTTGCTGGTTTGTTGTAATTCAGCTTCTCTTAGTTTCCTCTTCAGAGTCCTTTCAGGTTCCGGATCTGCTTCAACAAGAATATTCTTGTCCTTGCTCCTGCTCATATGACAAAGAAGAGGGCACAGAAAAATAATAATAATAGAGATCCTCTTTTTTTTTTTTTTTGAGTGAGGGAGAGATGTTAGTAGATGAATAAACAAATAGAAGGAGATGAGAGAGAAGAGAATTTTTGAAAATTATTTTTGAAAAAAAGAGTTAGTGGTTTTCGAAAATAATTTTTTGAAAAAGTTAGTAATTTTCGAAAATTAAGATTTAAAATTTGAAATAATTAGTTAATTAAAAAGAAATTTTGAAAAAGAGGGAGATATTTTCGAAAATTAGAGAGAGTTAGTTAGTTAGGTAGTTTTGAAAAAGGTAAGAAACAAACAAGAAGTTAGTTAGTTAGTTGAAACAATTTTGAAAAGATAAGAAGATAAGAAGTTAGAAAAGATATTTTGAAATCAAATTTTTGAAAAAGATAAGATAAGAAGATATTTTTGGAAATATATGATTGAAATTAGTTTTGAAAAAGATTTGATTTTTTTAAAATCACAATTAATGACTTGATTCACAAGAAATCACAAGATATGATTCTAGAACTTAAAGTTTGAATCTTTCTTAACAAGTAAGTAACAAACTTGAAATTTTTTGAATCAAAACATTAATTGATTATGTTATTTTTGAAAATTTGATATAAAAATAAGAAAAAGATTTTTGAAAAATATTTTTGGAATTTTCGAAAATAACTAAGAAATTTGAAAAAGATTTGATTTTTGAAAAAGATTTTGAAAAAGATAAGATTTTCAAATTGAAAATTTGATTTAACTCGTAAGAAACAACTTGATTTTTAAAAATTTTTGAAAAAGTCAATCCAAATTTTTGAATTTACTGAGAGAAAAAGGGAAAGATATTTTTTTGATTTTTGAATTTTCATGATGAGAGAGAAAAACAAGAAAAAGGATGCAATGCATGAGAATTTTGGATCAAAGCAATGAATGCATGCAAGAATGCTATGAATGTCAAGATGAACACCAAGAACACTATGAAGATCATGATGAACATCAAGAACACATTTTTGAAAAATTTTTAATGCAAAAAAAACATGCAAGACACCAAACTTAGAATTCTTTAATGCTTAGACACTAAGAATTCAAGAATGCATATGAAAAACAAGAAAAGATACAAAACATGCAAATGCAAAGATCAAACAAGAAGACTTACCAAGAACAACTTGAAGATCATGAAGAACACTATGAATGCATGATTTTTTCGAAAAATGCAAGATGCACATGCAATTGACACCAAACTTATAACATGACTCAAGACTCAAACAAGAACACAAAAATATTTTTTGATTTTTATGATTTTATAATTTTTTTGTATTTTCTTTTAATTTTTTCAAAAATCATTTTGAATAAGAAAAAAATAAGGATTCCAAAATTTTTTAATATGAATTCCAGGAATCTTGCCATGTTAGTCTAAAGCTCCAATCAAAGGGTCAGGCATGGCTTAATAGCCAGCCAAGCTTTAGTATGTAACTCAGACATGACATGCCTGACATACCCTATCCAGAAGGATTGGGCATGACTCCACTGAGGTGATTAGTTGAAGGCCAATCCCAAAGCAGTTTGGGTATGGCTTTACAGCCAGATAGGCTTCAACATGCTTCATGAAACACTAGAGTTCATTCTTAAAAATTTTGAAGTCATAGAATAATTTATTTTTGAAAACATTATTTTTATTATTATATTTTTTTTCTCAAAAACAAAAGAAAAATTTTTGAAATATTTTTGAAAAATTTTTGAAAAGAAAACAAAACGAAAATTTACCTAATCTGAGCAACAAGATGAACCGTCAGTTGTCCAAACTCGAACAATTCCCGGCAACGGCGCCAAAAACTTGGTGCGCAGAAATTGTGATTACACTTTGATTATGTAAAATTCATCGCTCTTTCTTTCCCTGGTAATGGCGCCAAAAACATGATGCCAATACCATGGTTCACAACTTCGCACAACTAACCAGCAAGTGCACTGGGTCGTCCAAGTAATACCTTACGTGAGTAAGGGTCGAATCCCACGGAGATTGTTGGTATGAAACAAGCTATGGTCACCTTGTAAATCTCAGTCAGGCGGATATAAAATAGTAATGGAGTTTTCTAAAATAATTAATAAAATAGTGATAGAAATACTTATGTAAATCATTGGTGAGAATTTCAGATAAGCGAATAGAGATGCTTTCGTTCCTCTGAACCTCTGCTTTCCTGCTATCTTCATCCAATCAGTCTTACTCCTTTCCATGGCTGGCTTTATGTGATACATCACCACTGTCAATGGCTACTTTCGGTCTTCTCTCGGGAAAATGATCCAAATGCCCTATCACGGCACGGCTAATCGTCTAGAGGCATCACCCTTGTCAATGGTTTCATCTTATCCTCTCAGTGAAAATGGTCAGCGCACCCTGTCACGGCACGACTATTCATCTGTCCGTTCTCGATCCTGCTGGAATAGGATTTACTATCCTTTTGCGTCTGTCACTACGCCCAGCAATCGCGAGTTTGAAGCTCGTCACAGTCATTCAATCATTGAATCCTACTCGGAATACCACAGACAAGGTTTAGACCTTCCGGATTCTCTTGAACGCCGCCATCATTCTAGCTTACACCACGAAGATTCCGATTAAGAAATCTAAGAGATACTCATTCAATTCTAATGTAGAACGGAAGTGGTTGTCAGACACGCGTTCATAGGGAATGATGATGATTGTCACGTTCATCACATTCAGGTTGAAGTGCGAATGAACATCTTGGAAGCGAAATAAGATGAATTGAATAGAAAACAGTAGTACTTTGCATTAATCTTTGAGGAACAGCAGAGCTCCACACCTTAATCTATGGAGTGTAGAAACTCTACCGTTAAAATTACATAAGTGAAAGGTCCAGGCATGGCCGAGATGGCCAGCCCCCAAAACGTGATCACAGGATCAAAATACGATCCAGGATGTCTAATACAATAGTAAGAGGTCCTATTTATAATAAACTAGCTACTAGGGTTTACAGAAGTAAGTAATTGATGCATAAATCCACTTCCGGGGCCCACTTGGTGTGTGCTTGGGCTGAGCTTTAACTTTCCACGTGCAGAGGCCATTTGTGGGGTTGAACGCCAGGTTTTGATCCATTTCTGGCGTTCAACTCTGGTTTTGGATCCTTTTCTGGCGCTGGACGCCAGAATTGGGCAGAGAGCTGGCGTTGAACGCCAGTTTGCGTCATCTATTCTTGGCCAAAGTATGAACTATCATATATTTCTGGAATGCCCTGGATGTCTACTTTCCAACGCAATTAAAAGCGCGCCATTTTGAGTTCTGTAGCTCCAGAAAATCCACTTTGAGTGCAGGGAGGTCAGAATCCAACAGCATCAGCAGTCCTTCTTCAACCTCTGAATCTGATTTTTGCTCAAGTCCCTCAATTTCAGCCAGAAAATACTTGAAATCACATAAAAACACACAGACTCATAGTAAAGTCCAGAAATATGAATTTAACATAAAAACTAATGAAATCATCCCTAAAAGTAACTAGATTCTACTAAAAACATACTAAAAATAATGCCAAAAAGCGTATAAATTATCCGCTCATCACCTTCCCAACAAGATGGATGAAGGTCTTCCTGAGTAATTAGGGGACATCTCTAAAACATAGAAGTCAATAGAAAATGTCAACCCCTTAATGCTCACCAGGATGTCCTCCACAATGCCAACCACTGAAATTATACTCTTATCTGCCAAAACAAAAGGTGCTGCCGACCTTTTCAATGGAGGGAGCCTCAAAGTATCATATACAAATAATGGCATAATACTAACACATGCACCTAAATCACACATACAGTCAACAAATTGTACACCCCCTATGGTACAAATAACCATGCATGGACCGGGATCACCACATTTCTCCGGTATAGCACCCATTAAAGCAGAAATAGAGCTACCTAAAGGAATAGTTTTTAAATCATGTATTTTATCCTTATTCATGCACAAATATTTTAGAAACTTAGCATACTTAGGTACCTGGCGAATAGTATCAAAAAGGGGAATAGTTACCTCAACCTTTTTGAAGATCTCCACCATCTTGGGGTCTAGCTCCATTTGCTTCTTGGTCCTCCTAGCAAGGTGTGGAAAAGGAATGGAAATGGCTTCTCTTGTAACATCATCTTCCTTAGATACTCCATTCCTTGGTTGAGCAACTTTTTCTTCAACCGCATCTTGTACCTCATCCTCTTCTTCAACATCTTCTACCTCAACAATGTCTTCAACTTGAATGTCTTCTTTTGAGCTTGGCTCCTCGGGACTCTTCTCTTGCAATGTAGTGCCGGACCTCAAAGTGATGGCATTGATTCCACCTTTGGAGGTGGGTAAAGGTTGAAAGGGAAGTGCATTAGAGCTTGAAGGTTGATTGTTGGGGGTAGAGGGTGGTTCCATGCAGGATATGAGTGCTTGTAGAGTAGAGGTAAGACCGGTAATGCTAGAGTTAATTGTATTCTGAAGATCTTTTTGTCCTTGCACAATAGAGCGAAGCATCTCATCATTGGAGGAGGAAGGGGGTAGGTAATTTAAGGGGCTTGTGGTTGGTTGTGTTGAGGCGCTTGAGCTTGCCTTTGGTGAGGTGTCCAGTAACTCTGGCCTTGGTTCTGCTGTTGGTATGGAGGGTTTTGTTGATACCAGTTCTGTTGATAGTTGTTGTTGTTCCACCTTTGATTTCTAACATTGTCTCTGCCTCCTTGGTTGTAGTTGTCCCTCCATTCTTGGTTGAAATTTTCTCTCCATCCTTGGTTGGAATTGTCTCTCTATCATTGGTTGGAGTTGGCTTGCCAACCTTGGTTGTAGTTTTCACCTTGGTTATAATTACCGCCTTGTTGATAGTACCCTTGATTCGAACTGTTGTAATAAGTGTTGGTAGCCGCCAAGGTGTTATCTTCTTGTTGGAGTTGTGGACATTCATCCGTGTAGTGAGAATAGCAAGCGCATATTCCACACACTCTCTGAGGGACCAACTATTGACATGGTTGCTGTGGAGGAGGCTGAGGTTGTTGTTGATTAAGCTGGAGCTGCTTCAGTATATTGGTCATCTCTCCCAGAGTCTTGGTGAGAGCAGCAGTCTCACTACTAGAGGAAACCTCCGCAATAGCCTTGGGATGGTTGTTCCTGTGCCTTGCATTTCGGGTAGACTCAACTAGATCGGTAATCAGTTGCCACGCTTCTATCGCCGTCTTGTACTTCGTCAGAGAGACATTACTTGCAGCATCTAAGATGATCTTGTCTTGAGGTTTCATGCCTTGGCAGAAATAGCTAATCAACACCAACTGGTCAATCTTGTGATGGGGACATGAGTCAAGGAGATTCCTGAAGCGTTCCCAATACTCGTAGAGAGTCTCTGATTCGCCCTGGATGATGCAAGAAATTTCCTTCCTCAGTCTATCTGTAACCTCTGCTGGAAAGAACTTGTCCAAGAATTCCCTTCTGAGCAAGTCCCAATTAGTAACTACAGCTTTCGGTTGAGTGTAGAACCACTCCTGTGCCTTTCCCTCAAGAGAAAATGGGAAGGCATACAACCAAATAGTAACCTCATCCGCACCATGCCGCCTAGTAGTTGAGCAGGCTGTCTGAAAATCTATGAGGTGCTTGATACGTTCTTGAGCAGGTAGGCCATGAAACTTAGGCAGTAGATTGATTAAAGTGGTCTTCAGTTCAAAATTCGCAGCCAAATTTGGATGACGCACTTGATATGGTTGCAGTGTAAAGTCCGGAACTCCTGCTTCCTGGAGAGTAATCCTTCTAGGCTCCGCCATAGTATCTGCACTTAAATCAACAAAAGAGGCGTCAATAGAATCAGTAGAAGAGGGACTAGGTTCTTCCTCAAGTGACGGTTCAGACTCAGCCTCAGATAAGACAGGTGAATTGACAGAAACCCCTTCACCACCTTCAAAGGCTAACCGATGCCGAGCTCGCCTAATACGTGAAATAGTCTTTTCAATCTCAGGATCAAATGTGGCTAAGCTCGGATCCGGTAATGAACGCATCATTCAATGAAGAAAACATAGAGCTCATGGTAATAAAATATATTAAGAAAATTTAATAATAAAACTACTACTAATAAACAGAAAATACACCAATAAAAATAAAAATAAAATAAAGAAAATAAAATTATGTAAATATAAAAATATTTACTGATGGTTTCAGTGGCTAAGAGAAGGGGGGGTTGAATCTTAGCCCTCTTTTTTCATTGCTAACACTTGCTGAACTCAGAGGAGACTTTTCTGTTTTTGCTCGTCACTGGACACGAGCAACTTTGTTTTGTCTCGTCCCTAGCCACGAGACTTTTCTTTTTGTCTCGTCACTTGGCACGAGATAATATTAGTTTTTGCTCCTGTGCAGTAGATATAGAAATGTAGGAGAGAAGAGTTGAAGATTACACCCAGATATATCCTGGTTCAGCTGCTAAGTGCAGTGCAGCCTACATCCAGTCTCCATCACAAACATGATGGAATTTCACTATAATCAATCTGATTACAACTTGTAAAGTGCTAACCCAACTTACAAGGGGATTCCCACAGAATCATGAAACACAACATAGATGAACAAAGGAACTCTAAGACATCTATGGCTTTTTCTTTTAATTTTGCGCTCTCTGCCTTTTTCCGCTCTATGGCTTTTTCATTACAAACCTCACTGTTTGCCTTTTACCATGAGACTCAAGACATGACAAAATTAAACAGAAAAATACAAAATTGAATACATTGAAGGAGAAGAGAAAACTGTTAGCTCAGGTAGCTCTGAGAATTCTGTGCCTTGCACTCTCAAATTTTCTCCTTGCTTCAAACAGTGGCTGTCCACCCTTATTATAAAAGAGGGGAGCCTCCACTTATTGAAGCCAAAACCGAACCAACTTCTTCCTCCTTCAACAAAACCGGTTCGGCCACATAGAGAGAGAAGAGATAACCATGCATTAACCAACATGCAATTACCTCTAGTCCTTTCTTGATCATCACTCTTCATCAATCCGAGCTCTTCATCCTTGGCTTGCTCTCTAAGATGAAATTCTGGCCCTTGATGCTTCATGATGATGATGACTTCATCTGCTTCAATCTCTGCCTTCAACCATCACTTCGCCACTCTAGCTACTCCCTGTGGTGGTTGAGCAGAATCAAAGACAAGCCATGCTTCAAGAATCTCCCTTGCTGGCCGAATCTTCTTCTTCCTTTTTGAGCATGGAGAGCTCAAGATAACCTCACCAAATCTGACCATATTTGGTAAGTATCTTAGCCACAGCTCATTTTTATTTTAGTATGTTTTCTTGCCATCATTGTGATGGTCTTTAGGCTTTCTTTCTCTTCCTTTCGGTAGCTCATTTTTGCTTCCATGGCTACCAATGTTTCCTGTGTAATAACCGAAGAGAAGAAAGAGATGAGAGAGAAGACAAAGTGGAACTAAAAGCATGTAGTGAGTTTGAATAAAGTAAAACAATGCTGAATTAATTCCTACTCCCCTTTCTTTCTTGGTGGCGTGAAGCAATAATGACCCATCAAATCAATTATAATCTCTCTCATGTTTCCAATGCATATATTAATTATTCTCAATAAATTTTGAGTTCCATCACAAGTTAGGAGAAGAGATCTGTTGAGGTCATAAGGCAAATTGCAACATTTGCTTTCCTGATGGATTTATTTTCGGATCATGCATTGGATCTTTCATCAAAGTTGGGCTTGGTTGCAACCATATTTGTTCTTGGCCCATTAATAACATTTGCTTTCTTGATAAAATTTGGAGCAAGCATAAAGCAAATGGAAAGCATGTAACACTCTTGGGCTTAGAGCAATCAAAATCATTTGGGCCCAAGTAACATTAAATCAGCCACATTCATTTTTTGTTATTAAAACCAAGGCTGAGTGTAAATTGGGTTAGCACAATAAATTTGTTTTCGGCCCAATATAAAATCTGCACAACAAAATTATTAATTAGGCAAATGCAAATTAAGATCAAATTAATAATTTTGTAATTAAACATTTTAATAATGTTTGTTCATCATCAAAATTAAACAAGAGTTTTCCAAACTCATCAATCTCCCCCTTGATGACAAACATTATTAAAATTGAAATGGGAAAAATATTAGAGATTGAGTAAAGAATACTCCCTTTGATTTGAATTTCTCCCCCTTTCAAAATGTCACAATGCTCCCCCTTGATGTATGCTTATGTTACCAAGGGAAGCACTTAACCTGTAACATTTTAAATCAAGCTTCAAGTAACAATGTTATTTAGCATGTTTTATGATGCTAAATGCTTGATTTATGAGCAATTTTAATTGATAATCAAAACTCATTTGATATCATAAACTGATTTACTGCTCAACCATCTTTAAAAAAAATTTATCAAATATTTTCCAAACATTTCTTGTTAGAATATCAGAGCAAAACCAAATGATGGAAAAGTACTTGAAGTACACATGATCAAAACAGTTTTAATACATTACATAATTTAAAGGAACTGGCAAAAATAAGTTTTCAATCAAACAAAGTTATCAATGATGAATCAAACAGCCAGGCATCAAAATAAATCAAACATCATCATAAACCAAATGCAGTTCAAGCAATATAGTGAGTTCAAGCAATATAGTGAATGCAATAACTCATGCATTCTTTGAACAAGGGTGATCATAAATTTTCAATTTTAAAAATTTCATCCCCTGTTCCCCTGTTTTTCAGCCCCTGTTTCGTTCCAATTTCAATTTTGGAACTTAAATTTTCTCCCCCTTTTGTCATCATGGGGGCACCTACACAAAACATGATCAAAACATAGCAAAATATTCAAAGCAAAGTAGCAAGAGTATATCACAATATCCTAGAGAGTATCCTAGAGCAGTGAGTATCAAGTCATGCTCATACAAAAAACAGATTGAGCCTAGTGGAGCCAATATCAAACAGAGTAAAGAAACAGTCACTAATCATCTGAAAAATTAAGTTGTTCTTCAGCATCTCCGACACTATCATCTCCCAAATCTTCTTTAAAATGTTCCATCATCAGATTGACCCTGTCTTTGCAATTTTTCCAAGCTTTCTCATTGTCAAAGGCTTGCTTACGGGTTTCTTTGGCTGACCGATACATCAAATCTGCCATGTTCGAAAATTCTCCCAAAATCTGTTTGATGGACTTGATTGTTTTGGAAGATTCTGGTCTGCCTTCATGGTCACTATCCGATGCAGCAGTTTGTCGCCCTTTGGTTTCCTTAGTTGCTCCTGCTCCTCGAATTGAAGACACTTTGTTTTCTACAGCCTCATTCAACAAATCAACTTTAAAGTACTCAAATATTCTAGTTAGAAACATACCATAAGGCAGGTTAGCCTTTCTGGTGCTTCTAACAGAATCCCACATGTGTCTAATCATTATATAACCGAAGGATATAGGAGTAGAGGTAACCAAAGCAAATAAGATGAGACAGTCAGAAAATGTTACTCGGTTGTGTGAGCCGCTTTGGGGAGTCAGAATATGTGTGATGATGCGATGAAGCAGAGAATTGACCGGTCCTAGAGCTTTATGTGTTGGTATGGTGCCATGCAATTGGTGCACGAATTGTGAATCACACTTTTCACAACGCGTACCACTAACCAGCAAGTGCACTGGGTCGTCCAAGTAATACCTTACGTGAGTAAGGGTCGAATCCCACAGAGATTGTTAGTTTGAAGCAACCTATGGTTATCTTGTAAATCTTAGTCAGGAGGTCAATTATGTTTATCAGTTGAATTGTGAATAACCAAGAGAGCATAAATTGAAGGTTACTTGATGTGCAGTAATGGAGAATATGTTGGAGTTTTGGAGATGCTTTGTCTTCTGAATCTCTGCTTTCCTCTGTCTTCTGATTCACGCACGCACGTCCTCCTATGGCAAGCTGTGTGTTGGTGGATCACCGTTGTCAATGGCTACCTTCCATCCTTCCAGTGAAAACTACGCTCACGCGCTCTGTCACAGCACGGCTAATCACCGGTTGGTTCTCGATCCGGGTGGAATAGGATTTACTATCATTTTGCGTCTGTCACTAACGCCCAGCCTTCAGGAGTTTGAAGCTCGTCACAGTCATTCAATCCTTGAATCCTACTCGGAATACCACAGACAAGGTTTAGACTTTCCGGATTCTCATGAATGCCGCCATCAGTTCTGGCTTATACCACGGAGATTCTGATTAAGGAATCTAAGAGATCCTCATTCAATCGTATATAGAACGGAGGTGGTTGTCAGGCACACGTTCATGATTTGAGGAAGGTGATGAGTGTCACAGATCATCACCTCCATCACAGTTAAGCGCGAATGAACATCTTAGATAGGAACAAGCGTGTTTGAATAGAAAACAGAAATACTTGCATTAATTCATCGAGACACAGCAGAGCTCCTCACCCCCAACAATGGGGTTTAGAGACTCATGCCGTTAGAGAATACAAAGTTTAGATCTGAAATGTCATGAGATACAAAATAAGTCTCTAAAAGTTGTTTAAATACTAAACTAGTAGCCTAGGGTTACAAAATATGAGTGGACTATGATGGATGATGCAGAGATCCACTTCTGGGGCCCACTTGGTGTGTGCTGGGGCTGAGATTTAAGTGAGTCACGTGCAGAGGCCATTTGTGGAGTTGAACGCCAGTTTTTATGCCAGTTTGGGCGTTCAACTCCAGTTTTTTATCCTTTTCTGGCGCTGGACGCCAGAATTGGGCAGAGAACTGGCGTTGAACGCCAGTTTACGTCATCTATCCTTGTGCAAAGTATGAACTATTATATATTACTGGAAAGCCCTGGATGTCTAATTTCCAACGCAATTGGAAGCATGCCATTTCGAGTTCTGTAGCTCCAGAAATTCCACTTTGAGTGTAGGGAGGTCAGAATCCAACAGCATCAGCAGTCCTTTTTCAGCATGAATCAGATTTTTGCTCAGCTCCTTCAATTTCAGCCAGAAAAATACCTGAAATTACAGAAAAACACACAACTCATAGTAAAGTCCAGAAATATGAATTTTTCCTAAAAACTAATAGAAAGAGACTAACAAATAACTAAAACATACTAAAAACTATATGAAATTATTCCCAAAAAGCGTATAAAATATCCGCTCATCACAACACCAAACTTAAACTGTTGCTTGTCCTCAAGCAACTAGACAAATAAAATAGAAGACTAATAAGTTGAGAAGCAATAATATCTCAGAGTTTTTTTTTATTGAAGCTTAGATCCTAATTAGATGAGCGGGACTAGTAGCTTTTTGCTTCTGAACAGTTTTGGCATCTCACTTTATCCATTGAAGCTCAGAGTGATTGGCATCTATAAGAATTCAGAATTCAGATAGTGTTATTGATTCTCTTAGTTTAGTGTGATGATTCTTGAACACAGCTTCTTTATGAGTCTTGGCCGTGGCCCTAAGCACTTTGTTTTCCAGTATTACTACCGGATACATAAATGCCACAGACACATAACTGGGTGAACCTTTTTAGATTGTGACTCAGCTTTGCTAAAGTCCCCAATTAGAGGTGTCCAAAGTTCTTAAGCACACTCTTCTTTTTTTTTTTTGCTTAGGACCTTGACTTTAACCGCTCAGTCTCAAGTTTTCACTTGACACCTGCACGCCACAAGCACATGGTTAGGGACAGCTTGGTTTAGCCGCTTAGACCAGGATTTTAGTCCTTTAGGCCCTCCTATCCACTGATGCTCAAAGCCTTGGGATCCTTTTTATTTGCCCTTGCCTTTTGGTTTTAAGAGCTTTTGGCTTTTTCTGCTTGCTTCTTTTTTTTTTTTTCTGCAAGCTTTGTTCTTTGCTGCTTTTTCTTGCTTCAAGAATCATTTTTATGATTTTTCAGATTATCAATAACATGTCTCATGTTCATCAATCTTTCAAGAGCCAACATATTTAACAGTCTTAAACAACAAATTCAAAAGATATATGCACTGTTCAAGCATTCATTCAGAAGACAGAAAGCATTGCCACCACATTTAACCAATTAGAATTTCTTTTATTAAACTCTAAATTTTATTGCTTCTTATTCAAAAGATCTACTATTTTATTCATGTTTAATGATGATGAGAAAAATAAACTATAGCTTAATTGGAGATAAAATCAAATAGATACTAATTACTATTATATGACTTCTAAGGTAGACTTTTTATAAGGACACTGTCACAGAGTTAAGGCAGAAATTGGAAATTAACAACCTTTATTCTGGGGGTATGGGGGTTCCTCTGATCCTTGGGAGGCTTGGTATTATAGAAGACTTTTGGCGCTTTAGTTCCCTTAAGTCACGTCCCTGCTCCTCTTGTTCTTTAAACATATGGGTCAGCATTTGACTGTGTTCCTTCTGTTGTTTTATTATTTGCTCCATAGCTTCCTGTATCTTGGTGACAGACGCCTCAAGATATTCCCAATATTCCGCTTGAAAAATCTCTGGGAGAAATTCCTGTGCTCTCTTCTTGATAAGATCCTCCTGTGCTTGTTGTCTCTCCATTGATGCTTTGGTGATTGACTTTTCAATTAGGATATATTCAGTTATTCCCATCTTGACTCCAGCGTCCTTGCAGAGCAGAGAAATCACGCTTGGATAAGCCAACCTGGCCTCTTTTGAATTTTTGTTAGCAATCTTATAGAGCTCAGTTGAAATCAGCTGATGAACCTCCACTTCCTTTCCCATCATGATGCAATGAATCATCACTGCTCTTTTAACTGTGACTTCAGAACGGTTGCTAGTGGGCAACAGAGAACGCCCAATGAAGTCCAGCCATCCTCTGGCAACTGGTTTGAGATCCTCCCTCTTGAGTTGATTTGGGACGCCCTTTGTGTTGGTGGTCCACCTGGCTCCAGGGATACATATGTCCTCTAAGATCTTATCCAGGCCAATGTCTACTCTCATCATCCTCCTGTTGAAGGAGTCTGGATCATCCTTTAGCTGAGGTAGCTTTAATATCTCTCTGATCTTGTCAGGGGTGGTATGAACAATCTTTCCCCTGACCATGGTCCGAAATTCGTAGCAGGCTGTTCCAGATAGTCTTTGCTTGTCAGTCTGCCACATATTAGCATAGAACTCCTGGACCATGTTCCTTCCTACTTTCGTTTCAGGATTAGCTAGGACTTCCCAGTTCCTGATTCGAATTTGCTCCTGGATCTCCGGATATTCATCTTCTTTCAGATCGAATCTAACTTCCGGGATCACTGATCTCAGACCCATTACTTTAAGATAATGGTCTGAATGTTCTTTAGATAAGAACTTCCCTTGATTCCAAAGTGGTTTTGGAATGCTCTCTTTCTTGCCTCTTGGAGTGGGTTGTTTTCCTTTGGGAGCCATGATCTTAGTGATCTTGGAAAAACACACCAAACTTAGAGGTTTGCTTGTCCTCAAGCAAAAGAAAAGAAAGGAGAGGGATAGAAGGAGATCGAGGTGCACTTGTTGATGGAGGAGGGGGGAGGCCGAACCCAATTTTAAAGGGGTGGGGGGTGGGTTTTCGAAAAATTGGAAGAGATAAGATAAAAAGATTGAGTTGAAAAAGATAAGATAGAAGATAGAGTTTAGTTTTGAAAAGATATGATAGATTTTTGAAAAAGATAACTCTGAATTTTGAAAAAGATAATATGGATATTTGAAAAAGATATGGATTAGTTGAAAAGATTTTTGAGTGAAAAAGATAGATTTGTTTTCAGAAAAGATTTTGAAAAGAGTTGGATTGAATTTGGAAAGATGGATTTTTAGAAATTAAGGATTTTAGAAATCAGGGTTCTTGATATGTTTATGTAAAAATCATGCATTGAAGCATAAAATTTGAAATTAAAATGGAAATACGTGTGGGATAACTGGATTTGGCTCCTCCTTGTCTTCCTGGCGTTTGAACGCCCAAACACTGCTTGTTTTGGGCGTTCAGCGCCCAAATGCTGATCTCCTGGGCGTTCAGCGCCCACTTGCTGCCATTACTGGCGTTCAACGCCCAGTGGGTGGCCATTTCTGGCGTTGAACGCCCAATTTCTGCCATTACTGGCGTTCAGCGCCCAGTGGATGCCCATTTTGGGCGCTGAACGCCCAAAATGCCCCTTTACTGGCGTTTTCTTGCCATTGAGCTCCCTCTCTCTGTTTTGTGTGCAAATTCCTTCTGTAACCCTGTAAACTTATACAAATGATTCTGTACCTTAGTGTCAGTGAACTTTATATAAACAAATAAAAATAAAAATAGGGCAGAACTGCTTAGAGGATTGATGCCCCATGGCTGGGTTGCCTCCCAGCAAGCGCTTCTTTATTGTCTTTAGCTGGACCTTGCTGAGCTTTTAATCTAGCTTCAGCCTTGAGCAGTCTTGCTCAATGTTGCCTTCAAGATAATGCTTGATTCTCTGTCCATTGACAACGAACTTCTTATCAGAATCAATATCTTGAAGCTCCACATAACCATATGGTGACACACTTGTAATCACGTATGGTCCCCTCCACCGGGATTTCAGTTTCCCGGGGAATAGCCTGAGTCTAGAGTTAAACAACAGGACCTTCTGTCCTGGTTCAAAGATTCTAGATGACAGCTTTCTGTCATGCCATTTTTTTTATTTTTCTTTATAAAGCTTGGCATTTTCGAAAGCTGTGAATCTGAATTCCTCTAGCTCATTTAGCTGGAGCAATCGTTTTTCTCCTGCTAATTTGGCATCAAAGTTTAGGAATCTGGTTGCCCAGTAGGCCTTATGTTCCAGTTCCACAGGCAAGTGGCATGCCTTACCATACACGAGTTGGTATGGAGAGGTCCCTATAGGGGTCTTGAATGCTGTTCTGTAAGCCCACAGAGCATCATCCAAGCTCCTTGCCCAATCCTTTCTACGGGTATTTACTGTCCGTTCCAGGATTCTCTTTAATTCTCTGTTAGAGACTTCAGCTTGCCCATTGGTTTGTGGATGATATGGTGTGGCCACTTTGTGGCGAATTCCATACTGAACCATGGCAGAGTAAAGCTGTTTATTGCAGAAGTGAGTGCCCCCATCACTGATTAACACTCTAGGGACACCAAACCTGCTAAAGATGTGTTTCTGGAGGAACTTCAGCACTGTTTTAGTATCATTAGTGGGAGTGGCAATAGCCTCAACCCATTTTGATACATAGTCAACTGCCACCAGAATATAAGTGTTTGAGTATGATGGTGGGAAAGGTCCCATGAAGTCAATTCCCCATACATCAAACAACTCTATTTCCAAGATTCCTTGTTGAGGCATGGCGTAACCATGAGGCAGATTACCAGCTCTTTGACAACTGTCACAATTACGTACAAACTCTCGGGAATCTTTATAGAGTGTGGGCCAATAGAAGCCACATTGGAGGACCTTGGTGGCTGTTCGCTCACCTCCGAAATGGCCTCCATATTGAGATCCATGGCAATGCCATAGGATTCTCTGTGCTTCCTCTCTGGGCACACACCTACGGATAATTCCGTCTGCACATCTCTTAAAGAGATAGGGTTCATCCCACAAGTAGTACTTTGCATCAGTGACTAATTTCTTCTTTTGTATTCTATTGTACTCCTTGGGTATGAACCGTGCAGCTTTATAGTTTGTAATATCGGCAAACCATGGTGCTTCCTGAATGGCAAATAGATGCTCATCAGGGAACGTCTCAGAGATCTCAAGAAAGGGGAGGGACGTCCCTTCCACTGGCTCTATCTGGGACAGATGATCAGCCACTTGGTTCTCTGTCCCTTTTCTGTCTCTTATTTCTATATCAAACTCTTGCAGAAGCAATACCCATCTGATGAATCTGGGTTTTGAATCCTGCTTTGTGAGTAGATATTTAAGAGCAGCATGGTCAGTATACACAATCACTTTTGATCCTACTAAGTATGATCTGAACTTGTCAATGGCGTAAACCACTGCAAGTAGTTCTTTTTCTGTGGTTGTGTAATTTTTCTGGGCATCA
This sequence comes from Arachis hypogaea, assembly GCF_003086295.3. Classification (NCBI taxonomy): domain Eukaryota; kingdom Viridiplantae; phylum Streptophyta; class Magnoliopsida; order Fabales; family Fabaceae; genus Arachis; species Arachis hypogaea. Next base: position 30,476,158 of record NC_092050.1, read on the forward strand.
TTTAGAACGCGACTGGCATAATAAATGACATGCAGAAGCTTGTCATGCCTCTGTCCCAATACTGCACCAATGGCATGATTACTGGCATCACACATTAACTCAAATGGCAATGTTCAGTCTGGTGCAGAAATGACTGGTGCTGTGACCAGCTTAGCTTTCAGCGTTTCAAACGCCTGCAGGCATGCTGTGTCAAACACAAATGGCGTGTCAGCAGCTAGCAGATTGCTTAGAGGTTTTGCGATTTTTGAAAAATCCTTTATAAACCTCCTATAGAATCCTGCATGCCCCAGAAAGCTTTTGATTGCCTTCACATTGGCAGGTGGTGGTAATTTTTCAATTACCTCTATTTTTGCTTGATCCACCTCTATTCCCTTGTTTGAGATTTTATGCCCAAGAACAATTCCTTCAGTCACCATGAAGTGACACTTTTCCCAGTTTAACACTAGGTTGGTTTCTTGGCATCTTTTCAGAACAAGTTTCAGGTGATCAAGACAGGAGCTGAATGAATCTCCATATACTGAGAAGTCATCCATGAAGACTTCCAGAAATTTTTCCACCATGTCAGAGAAAATAGAGAGCATGCATCTCTGGAAGGTTGCAGGCGCATTACATAGCCCAAATGGCATCCTTCTATAAGCAAACACTCCAGATGGACATGTGAATGCTGTTTTCTCTTGATCCTGGGGATCCACTGCAATCTGGTTATAGCCTGAATAGCCATCCAAAAAGCAGTAATAATCATGACCTACTAGTCTCTCTAGCATCTGGTCTATGAATGGTAAAGGAAAATGATCCTTTCTGGTGGCTGTATTGAGCCTTCTGTAGTCAATACACATGCGCCACCCTGTAACTGTTCTTGTAGGAACCAGTTCATTTTTTTCATTATGAATCACTGTCATGCCTCCCTTTTTTGGGACGACTTGAACAGGGCTCACCCAGGGGCTATCAGAAATGGGATAAATAATCCCAGCCTCTAGTAATTTGGTGACCTCTTTCTGCACCACTTCCTTCATGGCTGGATTTAGCCGCCTCTGTGGTTGAACCACTGGTTTGGCATTATCCTCCAATAGGATTTTGTGCATGCATCTAGCTGGGCTTATGCCCTTAAGGTCACCTATGGACCACCCAAGAGCTGTCTTGTGTGTCCTTAGCACTTGAATAAGTGCTTCCTCTTCCTGTGAATTTAAAGCAGAGCTTATGATCACTGGAAAAGTGTCACCTTCTTCCAGAAATGCGTATTTCAAGGATGGTGGTAGTGGCTTGAGCTCGGGTTTAGGAGGTTTTTCCTCTTTCAGAAGAAAGTTCAGAGGCTCTTCCATGTCCTCTGAATCCTCCAAATCAGGCTGAACATCTTTAAAGATGTCTTCCAACTCTGATTCGAGACTCTCAGCCATGTTGATCTCTTCTACCAAAGAGTCAATAAGATCAACTTTCATGCAGTCTGTTGATGTGTCTGGATGCTGCATGGCTTTGACAGCGTTCAACTTAAACTCATCATCATTGACTCTCAGGGTTATTTCCCCCTGTTGGACATCAATAAGGGATCGTCCAGTTGCTAGGAAGGGTCTTCCTAGAATGAGAGTAGCACTCTTGTGCTCCTCCATTTCCAGCACAACAAAGTCAGTGGGAAAGGCGAATGGCCCAACTCTGACAATCATGTCCTCAATCACGCCTGATGGGTATTTAGTGGAGCCATCAGCAAGTTGGAGACATATCCGGGTTGGTTTAACTTCTTCAGTTAAGCCAAGCTTCCTGATAGTGGATGCAGGTATCAGGTTGATGCTTGCCCCAAGATCGCATAAAGCTGTCTTGGTGCAATCACCTTCTAATATGCATGGTATCAGAAAACTCCCAGGGTCTTTAAGCTTTTCAGGAAAGCTTTTCAGAATGACTGCACTGTATTCTTCAGTGAGGAGAACTCTTTCTGTTTCTCTCCACTCCTTTTTATGACTCAAGATCTCTTTCATGAACTTGGCATAAGAAGGTATTTGCTCAAGTGCCACTGCAAATGGAATCTTTATTTCAAGAGTCCTTAGATAATCTGCAAAGCGAGCAAATTGCTTATCCTGCTCCTCTTTCCGGAGTTTTTGAGGATAAGGTATTTTAGCTTTATATTCCTCAACCTTAGTGGTTAAAGAAGCCTTTTTAGAGGGGTTGTTATCAGCACTTGTGTGTGTCTGATCCCTCACTGGCAATTGAGTGCCAGAGTCAGAAGCTGGAGTGACGTTAGACGCCAGCTCACTGTCTATTCCTGGCGCCTGAACGCCAGAAATGTGCCCATGTTGGGCGTTCAACGCTGGACTCTGCCCCATTTGGGCGTTCAACGCCAGATTCTTGCCCATTTCTGGCGTTGAACGCCAGTTTTGGGCATGGTCTGGGCGTTCAGCGCCAGCCTTCCACCCATTTTCTGGCGTTTTAGTGCCAGAATTATTTTTCCCTGGGCTCTTACTGTCCTCAGGTGAATCTTTGGTGGGTTGCTCATTTCTTGAATTTTTGATGCCTTGAGGTGGGGTATTTAATGTTTTCCCACTTCTTAATTGAACTGCTTGGCATTCTTCTGCTATTTGCCTTGATAGCTGCTGCTTTGTTTGCTTAAACTGTTCGTCCATCTGTATATTAGCTATCCTTGTCTCTTGTAGCCTGTCCTTGAATTCAGCTAGCTGCTTTGTTAGAAAATCCAATTGCTGATTGAATTCAGCAGCTTGTTTTACAGTACTGAATTCAGCAGTTACTGTTTTAACCTCTTCATTCATGGAAGGGTTGCTGCTTAGATACAGATGCTGATTCCTGGCAACTGTATCAATGAGCTCTTGAGCCTCTTCAATTGTCTTTCTCATATGGATAGATCCACCAGCTGAGTAATCTAGAGACATCTGAGCTCCTTCTGCAAGCCCATAGTAGAAGATGTCTAACTGAACCCACTCTAAAAACATTTCAGAGGGGCATTTTCGTAGCATCTCTCTGTATCTCTCCCAGGCATCATAAAGAGATTCATTATCTCCTTGTTTAAAGCCTTGGATGTCCAGCCTTAGCTGTGTCATCCTTTTTGGAGGGAAATATTGATTCAGGAATTTTTCTGTCAGCTGTTTCCATGTCCTTATGCTGGCCTTAGGTTGGTTATTCAACCACCTCTTAGCTTGATCTTTTACCGCAAATGGAAACAGTAATAGTCTGTAGACATCCTGATCTATTTCTTTATCATGTACTGTGTCAGCAATCTGTAGAAACTGTGCCAGAAACTCTGTAGGTTCTTCCTGTGGAAGACCGGAATACTGGCAACTTTGCTGCACCATGATAATGAGCTGAGGATTCAACTCAAAGCTACTAACTCCAATGGAAGGTATACAGATACTACTTCCATATGAAGCAGTAGAGGGGTTAGAATATGACTCCAGAGTCCTCCTGGACTGTTCATTTCCACTTATGTCCATGATGGATATATGGATATAACTTGGACTGATTTATCTTTTTATTTATTTTATTTTATAAGAAGTAAATACTTAAATAAAATAAAATAACTAAAAAGAATTTGAATTTTGAGATTAAAAAAAATTTTTTTTTTTTCGTAAAAGAGAATAAAAATTAATTAGTTAAAAAAAAAGAAATTTTTGAAAAAGAGGGAAGATATTTTCGAAAATTAGAGGGAGAGAGTTAGTTAGGTAGTTTTGAAAAAGTTAAGAAACAAACAAAAAGTTAGTTAGTTAGTTGAAACAAATTTTGAAAAGATAAGAAGTTAGGAAGTTAGAAAAGATATTTTGAAAAGATATTTTTGAATTTAGTGAGGAGAGAGAAAAACAATAAAATAGTACAAGATTTAAAATTTTTAGATCTGATGCTCCTTGTTTTTGAAAATTTTGGAGGGAAAACACCAAGGAACACCAAACTTAAAAATTTTAAGATCAAGACACAAGGAAAACTCAAGAACACTTTGAAGACTCACAAGAACATGAAGAAAGAACACCAAACTTAAAATTTTTTAGAAAACCAAACCAAAATTTTCGAAAACCAAAGGGAAATCAACAAGAAAACACCAAACTTAAAGTTTGGCACAAGATTTAATAGAAAAAATATTATTTATGAAAAAGAAGGTTTTGAAAAGAATATAAAAGACTCTACCCCAATTACCAAGAACACAGATTAACGCTCTAGCCAAATGAGTTATGAAAATTTTCGAAAATTTTAAGAAAGATTATTTTTGAAAACACCAAACTTAAAGTTTGGCACAGGATTTAACAGAAAAATTATTTTTGAAAAAGGTTTTAAAAAATATGATAGCCAATTACCATGAACATAAACACCACGTTCTAATTAACTGAGCTATAAATTTAAAGTGTTTTAACAAGGGATAAATAATAAAAGACTCTAAACCAAAAAGAGAAAATTTTTCCTAATCTAAGCAACAAAATAAGCCGTTAGTTGTCCAAACACGAACAATTCCCCGGCAACGGCGCCAAAAACTTGGTGCACGAATTGTGAATCACACTTTTCACAACGCGTACCACTAACCAGCAAGTGCACTGGGTCGTCCAAGTAATACCTTACGTGAGTAAGGGTCGAATCCCACGGAGATTGTTGGTTTGAAGCAACCTATGGTTATCTTGTAAATCTTAGTCAGGAGGTCAATTATGTTTATCAGTTGAATTGTGAATAACCAAGAGAGCATAAATTGAAGGTTACTTGATGTGCAGTAATGGAGAATATGTTGGAGTTTTGGAGATGCTTTGTCTTCTGAATCTCTGCTTTCCTCTGTCTTCTGATTCACGCACGCACGTCCTCCTATGGCAAGCTGTGTGTTGGTGGATCACCGTTGTCAATGGCTACCTTCCATCCTTCCAGTGAAAACTACGCTCACGCGCTCTGTCACAGCACGGCTAATCACCGGTTGGTTCTCGATCCGGGTGGAATAGGATTTACTATCCTTTTGCGTCTGTCACTAACGCCCAGCCTTCAGGAGTTTGAAGCTCGTCACAGTCATTCAATCCTTGAATCCTACTCGGAATACCACAGACAAGGTTTAGACTTTCCGGATTCTCATGAATACCGCCATCAGTTCTGGCTTATACCACGGAGATTCTGATTAAGGAATCTAAGAGATCCTCATTCAATCGTATATAAAACGGAGGTGGTTGTCAGGCACACGTTCATGATTTGAGGAAGGTGATGAGTGTCACAGATCATCACCTCCATCACAGTTAAGCGCGAATAAACATCTTAGATAGGAACAAGCGTGTTTGAATGGAAAACAGAAATACTTGCATTAATTCATCGAGACACAGCAGAGCTCCTCACCCCCAACAATGGGGTTTAGAGACTCATGCCGTTAGAGAATACAAAGTTTAGATCTGAAATGTCATGAGATACAAAATAAGTCTCTAAAAGTTGTTTAAATACTAAACTAGTAGCCTAGGGTTACAAAATATGAGTGGACTATGATGGATGATGCAGAGATCCACTTCTGGGGCCCACTTGGTGTGTGCTGGGGCTGAGATTTAAGTGAGTCACGTGCAGAGGCCATTTGTGGAGTTGAACGCCAGTTTTTATGCCAGTTTGGGCGTTCAACTCCAGTTTTTGATCCTTTTCTGGCGCTGGACGCCAGAATTGGGCAGAGAACTGGCGTTGAACGCCAGTTTACGTCATCTATCCTTGTGCAAAGTATGGACTATTATATATTGCTGGAAAGCCCTGGATGTCTACTTTCCAACGCAATTGAAAGTATGCCATTTCGAGTTCTGTAGCTCCAGAAATTCCACTTTGAGTGCAGGGAGGTCAGAATCCAACAGCATCAGCAGTCCTTTTTCAGCCTGAATCAGATTTTTGCTCAGCTCCTTCAATTTCAGCCAGAAAAATACCTGAAATTACAGAAAAACACACAACTTATAGTAAAGTCCAGAAATATGAATTTTTCCTAAAAACTAATAGAAAGAGACTAACAACTAACTAAAACATACTAAAAACTATATGAAATTATCCCCAAAAAGCGTATAAAATATCCGCTCATCAGCAATCCAGAAAGGTTCTCGCAAATGTGCTTGAGAACAGTCTTGTATGGAACGCCAACTTGTGTGTCCCATTTTTCCACCATGTATGCTCGTGGTCCTTCATCCTTGAAGCCCAGGGCCGCTCCAATAGTCTCAGCATCAAGGGCTATTTGAACCCTTTTGACATAGGAATGAAGGGTGCCGTCAATGAGCCGCATATTGGCATAAAACTCTCGAACAAGACCAGGGTAGACTGGTTTCTGAATGAGAAGCAAAGGTTTCCAGTTGAGTAGTTCAAACAGAGGAGAGACGTTGATGCCCTTGTTGGTGAGATTTTCAAGGCTAACAAGATAAGTTGTGCACAAATGACGCTTCTCCATAACCTCCTTATGAAACTCAAAAGAGGTGCAAGAGTTAAATCTGCTTGGATCAAAGTGGGAGTGAGTCTTGCCATATTTGTCTCTAAATTCCATGGATTCCAAGTTTGGAGGTTCAGTAGTGTCATTGAGTGCAAACCCCTGATTCTTCTGGGAGCTTTTTCCAGGAGTAGTCCGCTTCGGTGATGAGGGTGGAGGTGATGGAATGGGAGAAGTATAAGATTCTTGCTCTTCTTCCTCTTGGGGGTCCTTGTTCTTCCTGTTTCGTCCTCTTCCGGAACTCTTTTGGGCCACTACCTTTCTTCTCATGGCTTCGGTTTGTTTGGTTGGAGGTGAGGGAGAGGATGAGGAAGTAGAATGTATGTGGATATGAGTGTGCGTTTGGGGTGTTGATGGTTTTTGAGAAAGAAGAATTCGTTCACTCTTTCTTGGCGTGGTTTTCTTTTTCATGGTAATGGGGAATGGAATATGAAAGGGTGGTGGTGATAACCGAATTGAGAGAGGGAGTGAGACAAGGTGGGTGAACGCATTTAATGGAGTTTGGAAAGAGAATATGGAGAGTAATGACCATTAGTGGACGGTTAATGACCATAATGGGTGGTTATTATCCAAAAAAATGATTTCCCTTTTAACTTTTGAAATCCAAAACTGAAAAGTTGTTGCCTTAAATCAAGGGATTGGATGGATATAGGGATTTGATTTGACAATAACCACTTCCAAGGAGATTTGATGACACAAGAGGAAGATTCTTATTTGTAGAAAGATAACTACCATAACTGTTAAGGTGGGGTCAAGGAATTTTGGTGGGGCCCATAAAAATTTTGAATTCTGCGCTGCCTCCCCCTTGACCACAGCTCTTCCATCATGCCATGATTTTTATCTCGTCTAAACCTACGAGCAAAAACTGAACAGAGTCACAAATTCACAGATTTTCAATAAAACTTAAATCAAACATTCCCAAACTTTTTCTCAAGGTACAGAATCTGTCTTCACAGAGAGGTTTTGTAAAAATATCAGCAATTTGATCTTCAGATTTTACAAATTGAATATCAATAGTACCCTTTTGCACATGTTCTCTAATGAAATGATATTTAATTTCAATATGCTTTGTTCTTGAGTGCAAAACAGGATTTTTTGAAATATTTATGGCACTCATATTATTACAAAATAGGGGTATACTATTGATTTTTAATTTGTAATCTTCCAATTGTGTTTTTAACCAAATTAGTTGAGTGCAACATGCAGATGCGGAAATGTACTCTGCTTCAGCTGTGGATAAAGCCACTGTGGCTTGTTTTTTGCTTGACCACATATTGAGTGAGCTTCCAAGGAAGCAACACATGCCGGACGTGCTTCTTCTATCCACTCTATCTCCCGCATAATCTGCATCACAAAACCCTACTGCACAAAATTTATCAGATTTAGGATACCACAAGCCATAATCACAAGTTCCCTTAATGTATCTAATGATGCGTTTAACAGCCGTAAGATGGGATTCTTTTGGGTGAGATTGAAATCTTGAACATACACCCACACTTTGAACAATATCCGGTCTAGAGGAGGTAAGATACATGAGTGAACCTATCATTCCTCTATACCTTGTTTCATCCACATCTTGGCCATCGTCATCTTTTTCAAGTTTTGTATTAGGATGCATTGGAGTGCCCATTGCTTTGAAATTTTCTAGGCCGAACTTTTTAATAAGTTCTTTTGCATATTTTCCTTGGTAAATAAAAGTACCACTAGGAGTTTGTTTAATTTGGAGGCCAAGAAAGAAAGTAAGCTCTCCCATTAAGCTCATTTCAAACTCACTAGTCATGAGTTTTCCAAACTCTTCACACAAGGAAATGTTGGCCGAACCAAATACAATGTCATCAACATAAACTTGAACAAGAAGTATATCATCATTAGATGCTTTAATGAATAAAGTAGTGTCGGTGGTACCCCTTTGAAATTCATTTTCCAACAAGAAGGCACTAAGCCTTTCATACCAAGCTCTTGGAGCTTGTCTAAGCCCATAAAGAGCCTTAGATAATTTAAAAACATGATTTGGAAACTCTTTATGTTCAAAACCGGGGGGTTGTGCCACATACACTTCTCTATCAATAAAGCCATTAAGGAAAGCACACTTAACATCCATTTGAAACATTTTGAAACCTTTATGGGCGGCATAGGCAAGAAGCAACCGAATTGCTTCCATTCTAGCTACCGGAGCAAAAGACTCATCAAAATCTATACCCTCTTCTTGATCGTAACCTTGGGCCACTAATCTAGCCTTGTTACGAACAACTTGTCCATCTTCACCAAGTTTATTTTTAAAGACCCACTTAGTACCCGTTACCTTCATACCATCCGAATAGGGTACCAATGTCCAAACCTCATTCTTGTCAAATTGAGCTAGCTCCTCTTGCATGGCCTTGACCCATGATGGATCTTCAAGAGCTTGTTTGACATTGTTGGGCTCCATTTGTGACAAGAGAGCAAAGTTGCTAGGTTCAGTTTGCCTTTTGGTGGAGGATCTTGTTGTTACACCATGAGAGGGATCACCAATGATGAAGTCATGAGGATATCCCCTCATAGACTTCCATTCTCTAGGTTTTCGGCCAGGTGTTGAACTTTGATGAACTTCTGGTGGTCTCACTGTTTCAGTTTCTCGTGTCTGTTCTGGAGATAAAATGGAAGTTTCTCCTACAATTTGACGAGATAAAACCGGTTTGACAGATTCTTCATTTTGCACAGATTTGGGATTTTCTTTACTTGTTGCAGCCTCTTCACAATCTGAATCAATATCCTTCACAATACTGGGAATTAAGTTAGAATCACAAAAAGTAACATGTATGGATTCCTCTATTGTCCTATGCTCCTTGAGATAAACCCTATAGGCCTTACTTGTGGTGGAATATCCAACAAACATTCCTTCATATGATTTTGGATCAAATTTTCCAAGGTTTTCCTTATTATTAAGCACAAAACATTTGCATCCAAAAATATGAAAGTACTTAAGATTTGGAGGGGTTCCTTTCCATAGCTCATAAGGTGTTTTCTTTAACCCTTTTCTAATGATTGTTCTATTCAAAATATAACATGCTGTGTTCACAGCCTCAGCCCATAAGAATTTAGGAATTTCACTCTCACATAACATAGCCCTAGTCATTTCTTGAAGGCTTCTATTCCTTCTTTCAACCACCCCATTTTGTTGGGGGGTTCTAGGACATGAAAAATTATGAGAAATTCCTAAGTCATCACAGAATTTTTCAAAATCTTGATTTTCAAATTCTCTTCCATGATCACTTCTTAAATGGGCAATTTTCAAATCCTTTTCATTTTGAATTTTCTTACAAAGGGTGGAAAAAGCATGAAAAGCATCATTCTTATGAGCAAGAAAAAGTACCCAACCAAATCTAGAGTAATCATCTACCACCACAAGACCATAATGTTTACCTCCTAAACTTTGAGTTCTAGTAGGACCAAAAAGATCAATATGTAACATTTCCAATGGCCTTTTGGTTGAGATTCCATCTTTTGATTTAAAAGAGGATTTTACTTGTTTGCCTAATTGACAAGCGTCACAAGTAAGATCCTTATCAAACTTGATGTTTGGGATCCCTCTAACCAAATTTCTTTTGACTAGCTTAGAGATTTGATACATGCTAGCATGTCCCAACTTTCTATGCCAAAGCCATTTTTCAAATTCAAAAGATGTGAAGCATGTTACATTTTGTTCCTTTAAATCCTCAAGAGTTAATCCATACACATTGTTGCATCTTTTAGCTTCAAGAAGAACATTCCCAGTTTTTTCACACACAACTAAACAAACAGATTTCTTAAAGATAACTTCAAAACCCAAATCACAAAGTTGACTAACACTAAGCAAATTATGTTTCAAGCCATGTACAAGGAGAACATCATTTATACAAGAAGAAAAGTTTTTACCAACTTTCACAACAGCCATAATTTTTCCTTTTGCATCATCACCGAAAGTGACAAGTCCTCCATCATAGTCATCAAGCTTTATGAAGAAGGTTGCCTTTCCGGTCATATGCCTAGAGCATCCGCTGTCCATATACCACACATTTTCCTTCCTTTTGGATGCTAGGCATACCTACAAAACAATGCTTAAGTAACCTTAGGTATCCAAATCTTTTTGGATCCTTTTACGTTAAACCATCTTCTATGTCCTAAGCCATTGTAATCAAAAACAATTTTATAAACTTTGTCACCAACCATTCTTTCACCGAAAAAACATTGAATGGGAAAGTGTCCATTCCGATTGCATAGTCTACAAAATCTTGGAGTTGCCTTTTTGTTAAAGTAGGTGGGATCTTGAAATCTTGTGTCATTAGAAGATGAAGCAATATTTTCAAAATGTGAATTTTCAGATTTATGAAACCCCAACCCAGCCTTATCATAAAGAGGTTTTTGACTAGCCAAGATGTGATTTAAACTTTCAGAACTTTGTGTAAATTTGGCCAAGTCTTCCTCAAGTCTTTCAACCTTTTTAAGCAACTCTTCATTTTGTTTAAAACAGTCCACATATGCAAGAACACAATGGTTACTTTCACAGCTCCTAACTTGGGCTCTTAACTGCTTATTTTCTTCAACGAGATCACAAGCAGTTTCGGCCTCTCTCACTTTTTCTTTTAGAAAACTGTTTTCGGCCTTAAGAATGGTAATTTGCTGTTCAAGTTCTTGATTTTCCAGCAGAAAACATCTTATTTTTTCAGAAAGGTGGTCTATCATAAGATGGAGATCTTCAGTATTAGGGTTATGAAAGACTACCTGATCTATGTGATCTGCCATGAGACATGTTTGTGACTTGGTCTCGGCTTCTTCATCATCATCGTCAGAGTCATTCTCCAAGTCTTCCCATGTGGCCATCAGTCCTTTCTTCTTTCCTCTTTTTGGCTTTTCCTCCTTTTTCAGCTTGGGACAATCAGATTTGAAATGCCCCATTTCCTTACAATTATAGCAAGTTACCTTGCTAAGGTCTTTCTTTATTCTCCTTGTGCTGCTGCCTTTGCCTCTGAGCTTAGCCATTTTCCTGAATTTTTTTGCAAATAAAACAAACTCATTTTCAGAAGAGTTATCACTGGATTCATCATCCAGAGGGTTAGTCACAGAAGAAAATGCAATTCCTTTCTTTTTTGTATCCTTTTTCAAATATGTATTTTCAAAAGCAAGAAGATTTCCTCTCAAATCATCAAGTGTCATGGAGTCTAAGCTACTGCTCTCAGAAATAATTAAAACTTTAGTTTCCCACTCTTTTGTGAGACATCTCAACACTCTTCTCACTAGCACAGAATCAGAATGTGTAATTCTCAGAGCATCTAAGCCAACAATGATAGCATTGAACCGTTCGAACAGTTCATCAATGGACTCTCCTTCCTTCATTGCAAACATTTCATATTCTCTATTTAGCATATCTGTCCGAGTCTTCTTGACGATGGTGGTTCCTTCATGGATGATTTGCAATTTGTCCCAGATTTCCTTTGCCGTTGTGCATCTTGATACCCGTCGGTACTCCTCGAAGCTGATAGCACAATTGAGCAGATTTATTGCCTTGGCATTTAACTCCACCTTCTTCCTATCTTCCTCGGTCCATCTTGCTTCTGGTTTGAGAGAAACAACTCCTTCTGCACTTGTGGTAGTTGGAAATTGAGGTCCTTCGAGAATAATCTTCCAAAGTCTATAATCCACTGCTTGTACGAATATCTTCATCCTCTCCTTCCAATAGGTATAATTTTTCCCATTGAAAAGAGGGGGTCTGTTGCTTGATTGTCCTTCAGTTAGATTATAAGACACCACATTTGTGCCACTGTTTTCTGCCATGAGGATCTTTACTCCAAGCTGCAAAGCTTGATCTCTTTGAGACCAAGCTCTGATACCAATTGATGGTTTCATTGGCTAAGAGAAGGGGGGTTGAATCTTAGCCCCCTTTTTACATTGCTAACACTTGCTGAACTCAGAGGAGACTTTTCTGTTTTTGCTCGTCACTGGACACGAGCAACTTTGTTTTGTCTCGTCCCTAGCCACGAGACTTTTCTTTTTGTCTCGTCACTTGGCACGAGATAATATTAGTTTTTGCTCCTGTGCAGTAGATATAGAAATGTAGGAGAGAAGAGTTGAAGATTACACCCAGATATATCCTGGTTCAGCTGCTAAGTGCAGTGCAGCCTACATCCAGTCTCCATCACAAACATGATGGAATTTCACTATAATCAATCTGATTACAACTTGTAAAGTGCTAACCCAACTTACAAGGGGATTCCCACAGAATCATGAAACACAACATAGATGAACAAAGGAACTCTAAGACATCTATGGCTTTTTCTTTTAATTTTGCGCTCTCTGCCTTTTTCCGCTCTATGGCTTTTTCATTACAAACCTCACTGTTTGCCTTTTACCATGAGACTCAAGACATGACAAAATTAAACAGAAAAATACAAAATTGAATACATTGAAGGAGAAGAGAAAACTGTTAGCTCAGGTAGCTCTGAGAATTCTGTGCCTTGCACTCTCAAATTTTCTCCTTGCTTCAAACAGTGGCTGTCCACCCTTATTATAGAAGAGGGGAGCCTCCACTTATTGAAGCCAAAACCGAACCAACTTCTTCCTCCTTCAGCAAAACTGGTTCGGCCACATAGAGAGAGAAGAGATAACCATGCATTAACCAACATGCAATTACCTCTAGTCCTTTCTTGATCATCACTCTTCATCAATCCGAGCTCTTCATCCTTGGCTTGCTCTCCAAGATGAAATTCTGGCCCTTGATGCTTCATGATGATGATGACTTCATCTGCTTCAATCTCTGCCTTCAACCATCACTTCGCCACTCTAGCTACTCCCTGTGGTGGTTGAGCAGAATCAAAGACAAGCCATGCTTCAAGAATCTCCCTTGCTGGCCGAATCTTCTTCTTCCTTTTTGAGCATGGAGAGCTCAAGATAACCTCACCAAATCTGACCATATTTGGTAAGTATCTTAGCCACAGCTCATTTTTATTTTAGTATGTTTTCTTGCCATCATTGTGATGGTCTTTAGGCTTTCTTTCTCTTCCTTTCGGTAGCTCATTTTTGCTTCCATGGCTACCAATGTTTCCTGTGTAATAACCGAAGAGAAGAAAGAGATGAGAGAGAAGACAAAGTGGAACTAAAAGCATGTAGTGAATTTGAATAAAGTAAAACAATGCTGAATTAATTCCTACTCCCCTTTCTTTCTTGGTGGCGTGAAGCAATAATGACCCATCAAATCAATTATAATCTCTCTCATGTTTCCAATGCATATATTAATTATTCTCAATAAATTTTGAGTTCCATCACAAGTTAGGAGAAGAGATCTGTTGAGGTCATAAGGCAAATTGTAACATTTGCTTTCCTGATGGATTTATTTTCGGATCATGCATTGGATCTTTCATCAAAGTTGGGCTTGGTTGCAACCATATTTGTTCTTGGCCCATTAATAACATTTGCTTTCTTGATAAAATTTGGAGCAAGCATAAAGCAAATGGAAAGCATGTAACACTCTTGGGCTTAGAGCAATCAAAATCATTTGGACCCAAGTAACATTAAATCAGCCACATTCATTTTTTGTTATTAAAACCAAGGCTGAGTGTAAATTGGGCTAGCACAATAAATTTGTTTTCGGCCCAATATAAAATCTGCACAACAAAATTATTAATTAGGCAAATGCAAATTAATATCAAATTAATAATTTTGTAATTAAACATTTTAATAATGTTTGTTCATCATCAAAATTAAACAAGAATTTTCCAAACTCATCATTTACACCAACTAATAATTTATCACACTGTTGCAACTCCCTGGCAACGGCGCCAAAAATTGACTGGTGGAAAAATGTCGGTTAAGAAATTCTAATAAAAGAAGCGTTGTGAGTACAGTCTTAACCGATGAAATTTTCACTCTAAATTTAGAAGATATCACAATTAAGAATAAAAATTGGGAGTAGAATTCTCAGGTCGTTTTCCAACGAGTTGACACAGCAGTGTAAATTATTGATCAGGAATTTTTTGAGAAATTTTTAAGGTTTGAGAACGGAAAAATAAATAAGTGAAAACCAAAGCAATGAATAATAGTAAGATGTGTTATGTGTTTGAATTAAAAGGCCTTGGCTAAGAGAAGATTAATTGGAGTTTCTATCCTTGTTGAAATTTCCAAGTGTGATAGTAAAAGGTTGTTACTTCCACTCAGTTATCCTCTTACAGTTGCAAAGGAAGGTCAAGTGGGTAACACTAACTCTGATTCACAAGTCCTAATCCCTTCCTAGGGAAGGATTAGAGTTAGTGAAAAGTGAGTTAGCCAGCAACCCCCAATTATAAATTATTACTTGAGTATTCTAAGTCAAGGGGTTCCAATTAATCAACTCCCAAGCCAAGTTGAGAGTTTTAAATCATAACATGAATGTCATTTTTCAACAACATGGAATAAGAACAAATAAGAGACATGGTAATTAAAATAAATTAATAAAAGAAAATTTTGAAGCTGCTAATTAATTGAAGGAAATCAAACAAGAAATGGAATTAAATGTAAAAATTGTTCATTGCATTAATAAATCCCAAAAGTAACAATATCCATATATGACCACGAGCAAATTAAATGGAAAACAAAAGAGTAGAGTAATGGAAAAGCAAAATATAACGATGAAGACTTCAATCGAAGGTAGAAGAAGCTCTCTCAATATCCAATCTAAAAGTATAAAACTAAAATCTAAGAACCCTAGGAGAAGTAGTATTTTTTCTCTAAGATTCTAAACTAAAAACTCCAAACTAAGTGAATGTGAATGTGTGTTGAGTCTCTGCTTGCCCCCTGGCTCTAGTCTATGTTTTTCGGCCGAAAACTGGGTCCAAAACAGCCCAGAAATCGCCCCCAACGTCTTCTGTAATTGTAGCACGTGACGCGCGTCACGCGTACGCGTCAGTCACGCGAACGCGTCGATGGACTTCTGCGCGTGTCACGCGTACGCGTCGTTGTATGATGCGCCAATGCACGCGCACGCGTCAAGCATGCGTGCGCGTCGATCCTCGCTGCTCAGCTCCTTAGTTTTTTGTGTTCCTTCCACTTTTGCATGCTTCCTTTCCATCCTCTAAGTCATTCCTGCCCTATACAGCCTGAAAACATTTAACACACAGATCATAGCATCGAATGGTATAAAGGAAAATTAAAAATTGACAATTTAAAGGCTTAAGAAGCAAGTTTTCAATCATGGAACAAAATTAGGAAGGATTTGTAAAACCATACAATCTGTATGAATAAGTGTGCGAAAAAACTGATAAAAACCACTCAATTTAGCACAAAATAAATCATAAAAATAGTGGTTTATCAGCGACCCAGAGAGAGGTGCTGACAGAGAGCCGTCTGCGTCGGAGCGAGCACGATTAAATACGAAGGGTAACGATGCGGCAGAGAGAGCAGTTGCTGGAGGACGCAACCGTGGGCGACAATTGATTCACGTTGAGAACACTCGAAATAAATACCATATGAATGATGCAATGTTATTGGTGGGAGAAGTCGCTCTACGAATTGGTTTTTTCACTGCTTAATATTCAAAATTTCAAAAACAGAATAATGTTCAAGTTGGATGAATACATAATTGATTTCTTAGACTTTTTCAAATATTTTATATTTAATAAATATTTTGAACATATGTATAAATATCTATATTATGTATAATGAGAACTGCAATAAATAACTGATGGTTATTGTCCTACTTTTGAATTTCTAAAAACGATATAATAACCACAAATTACACATATGACTATTCTAATTTGTAACTAGTAATAATGAGGAATCTCATGCTAGTGTTTGTTTAGAGCTGTAGATTGAAAAATAAAATAAAAATAAAGAAAGGAAAAAAGAAGAAGGAGGCATCTCACTGTAAATCATATAATTAGTTTTTAGATTTTAACATTGACAATTATATTTCTTATACTTATTGACAATTTCAGTATAACATAAATAATTAGGGGTGTAATGGAATCGGATTGAATCAAATTTTGATCAATTTTAAGAATTAAATTAATTAAATTTAATCATCGATTCAAATTAAATTAGATTAGTATATTTTTTGTTATTGGACCCAAATCAATGAAATTCCGGAGGGATTGATTTAGGTATTTGAGTATCTGACTAAAATTAAATTTATAAGAAAATTTGAAAAAAGAAAAGAAAAAAAATTATGAAACACTAAAAATAGTTACATTAAAAAGGAGAAAGAAAAATGGTAGTTGAGGTGAGATTTTTTTTTTTTTGGTGACCAGTTGAGGTGAGATTAGAATTAGAAAAAATTATATAATATTATATTTTTTAATATAATATATAAGAAATTTTTTTATGGCCACGTAGCATTCTAATTATTCGAGGATCAACATATTTGTGGTTGTGTCGATCACAAAAAAGATAACAATCCATCTGGAACTATTAACATGAAATCGTAACTGCATACGAGCATTGCAGCCGCATCGTATTCTTGTCGTGATGACTCTTGCTTGCGATTCTCTCTACTATAATATTTTTTCTTTTTGACTCTCTTTAGGTAACAAATAAATATTTTCATCACGAGTTGTCTACTCTTCAATCATCTACTTTTGCTTTTCTTTGCATAAAAATCCAGAGACTTCGCATATTTGTTATAAAACTCGAAAACCAAATTCAAATTATAGAAGGTGTGCTTCACAAAATCATGTGTTGTCAAGTTGTTAAAACTAGTGTCCAAAATTTGCTGCTTTGATATAATGCAGAGAAGTTCATCTAAAATTACTTTTTGCGATAACACTATTGCATCTATAGAATCATCCTTTATAAAAATTTCTTTTTCATTAAACAGGATTCATTTTCATAGACATCATTTGTATATGTATATGAGACTTCAATGACTTCATTTAAGAACAATTCTTACTCTTCAACCTACTTAATATTATACACTATTTCATTGCACACAAATTTTTTTTACTACATATTCATCGTTATCCTCAACCTCATAATCTTCCTCGTTAACATTGTCATATTCAAAAATTATATCATCCCAAAATAAAACCTTCTCTTCTTCTTCGTATGTAGTTAAAATTTTCACTACTATTTATGTATAATGTACAAAGCATAAAAAATTTGATAGCAAATAAGGTGCGTATCATTAAATCTTAAAACTGATGGTTGACACAGAGAATATCTAACACAAACAAATTTATTATCATTAGAGTACATCAGAATATAATAAAGACTACAAAAAAAATCTATTAATTTAAATAAAAGCTTCAATTACAAAATAAAATATATAGCACTTCATGGTTATAGGAACCAACATCACATGCATTAAACTAAATCAATCATATTATAAAATATTATTTTTTAAAAAATAAAAATGTTAGTATCTGAAGTTTAAGGAACAACCGTGAATATGTTTTCATTTTTACTTTTTTTTGTTACAAAAGAAAAAGAAAATAAAAATCGTCAATATAATAAAATCAGCAATTTATACACATACAAAAATTAGTAGAAGAAAAAATAAAATTGCTTTCTCATTATTAAATTTAACATAAAAATTAATAGAATCATGTTCAGAGAGAAAACTTATTAGTAACCTCTCTGTAGGGAATAAAAAAATGGTGAATGCTGCCATATCTTCTTTAAAATATAGGATAAATTACCTTTTATTATTTATATAGTGTTTATAATTATAATTAGGGTAAAAAATACATATAATTATAATTATTTATATAGTTAAATTTGTAATATCCTAATGACTTAGAACATTAAAAAAATACTTTACATAGTCAATAATAATTTAGATCTTAAAGAAAAAATATTTTTATTATGTATTTACCTATTAGAATATTAAAAACTTTTATAGTACTCATAACATTTTTTAAGTCATTTTTTTAAAATTATTTTGTATTAAAATAAAATTTATTTTTTAATTGTTTTGTATGGAATAAAATATTTTCTTTCATTTCTAAATTATTATTGACTATGTAGAGTATTTTATTTAAAATTTGAGTACATGCATGTATTTACCTAAGTTATTAGAACATTACAATTTTTATAGTACTCCTAACATTTTTTAAGCCATTTTTTTTAAATTGTTTTGCATAGAATAAAATATTTTTTGTAGTATAATTTAAATAAATGTATTAAAAAATTTATTAAAAAATATTCATGAGTTATTAAAAATGGACAAAAGAGTATTGTATGGAATTCGAATTGATAGATCACAAATATTTTAAAGAAGTCTCGTAATTAAATATTTTGTTAACTTTTTTTTTAATGTATGAAATAAAATATATTTTTTAATTTTTAAATTATTAATTTTTTTAATAAAATTTTTAATAAAATTTTTTTAATAAATTATTAATTTTTTAACAGCATAGGAATTACTGTGTGTAATTCGAACCCACCTGGTTCGAATTAGTGTGTGCGTGTGTTTGTGTATAATTCGAACCCACCTGGTTCGAATTATGTAAAAATAGAGTTCGAATTTAGCTGGTTCGAACTACATATAAACATGCATTGGTGGATTCATGAAACAATTTTCGTTTTGGCTTATTTGTGTAATTTTAGTCTGCCATTGGCTTATATGTGTTTTTTACCCTTATGATTAAGTTGAATATTAACCATAATAATTAAGTATATGTTCTCTATTTTTCTTTCTCTCTCTTGTAATTATTTAATTTTAGTTTAACACCACCAGTCTATGGTGGCGGTGGTGGTGGCTGTCACCGCTAAAAAAAATTTTTGCGGTGAGCTTACAAACCCATCAACAAGGTACAAGTACGTATTCAACTCGTTACACGTGGTAACATTTGTGTTATCGAGATACGGAGAATCTCTGCTACATAGGCACAATTCTTTCCCAACCTCAGCGTACATCTACTGTGCCTCTTCCACCCTCTTCTGTATGGTGATAACATCCTCAGAGTTCATTATCCGCAAAACTTTTGTCCCATGAAAGTGATTAAATTCTTGTGCATAATTGTCACCTCATCTTGTGAATCCTATTGATCTCCACCTCATCGACAACAATGTCTTTAATCTCATAAGGATCCGAATCTACAATCTCTTGAAACTTGTATTTGATATCATTAGCAACAATGTCTTTAACTGTGTTTATGACTTGAGAATCTAAAGAATCTTTTCAAATGTCTTTATAACTTCTATCATCATGGATCATAAGTTCTTTTCTACTTTTAAGTGCATCAATTGCATTCGTAAAAGCTCTTCCATG
Organism: Arachis hypogaea; assembly: GCF_003086295.3. Taxonomy (NCBI): domain Eukaryota; kingdom Viridiplantae; phylum Streptophyta; class Magnoliopsida; order Fabales; family Fabaceae; genus Arachis; species Arachis hypogaea. The sequence continues at coordinate 30,495,744 of NC_092050.1, forward strand.
TCATAAAATTTATCTGGTGAATCACTTTCAATATATATATTTCAAGAAGTAATTTACCATTTATTTTAAAAAGAGTACAATAAAATTCACCTAAAAAAAATATGTGATAAAAGAAAAGTACTTACTTTAATTTGTTGAATTCCTCTACACCGGTGTCATATTGTCATCGACCACTGCTACCTAAAGTGGAAGTCATCTTAAACAGAAAAATGAGGTGATGACTCTCATATTTGAGTATAATCAAAGAAATTGAAACACTCTAACAGCTAGCATCGTTGTATTCATAGAATCATAAAAATAAGCTAAAAAATTATTTATTTTTGAATTGGGAGCAAAGATGAGGACAAAAGATATCTATGTTTTACGTCATGATTCACACAGAATGATTTTAATACAATTAAATGATTTGATTGAGTTTAAAATTTAAAAATAATTTTAAAATTATTGTCGGTTATTAATAAATACAACAAAATAAATTAAAATAATTTTTTAAATATTTTTAACCTCTCCATCAAATGAACGAGAGTTTTATCAAATACTTTGCCATGTTTGATATCTATATTCGTTGTTCTGATACAATAATGAAACACATTCTCGGTGGTCACATAAGAGCTTATTCGTTGTCATGACAATTGACAAACTTGACTGAAATTATGTCAGAAAACACGGTAGTAAAAGAATTTTTGGTTCAGCGACATTATCAACAGCTCAATTAATTGTGAAGTAGGAAATTTGAAGCATATATATGATCAATGGTATAATAAATAATATGCTGCACAAAGTAGGAGTAGTAGTGGATGGAGATTGATGTGAAGTTTAGAGAGAGTCCAAAAATTTGAAATGAAGTATTAAGAATTTTGAAAATATTTGGTAAATAAAAATATTTAGTTAAAATGAGTCAACATTTGTTTTATTTAATATTTATTAATTGTTATAATAATTAATAAATACTAAATAAAATAGGTTCTAATTAAAAATTTTTTGTTTTATGTGAAATATGAAACTAATACTACTTAACAAGATTCACAACTTCTTTTGAATTCTGAAATAAATAATCATATATGAGCGACGCTTACATTTCATAGTGTTAAATTACCAAACCCATCTTCTTAATTACTGCAAGGCACATAGTTAGTTCGGCATAACTAAACTTTCTTTCTTGGTTATATATGTTACTTTTGTCCGAACTTTTAGGTCACGTCCCAAAGTTAATATTCATCATATCACGGTTGAATTTGGAGCTATGGCCATAGATAATAGTATAAATCATAAATTATAATAGTTAGTGAAGTCTTTTATTTATTGCATTCATCAATTATTCATGTTTTCATTAATCTTGATATAAACGCATACATCTGTATTTGAACTTGTCCATCTTTGACTGGAAGATTTGAACAGTCTATGGTATTTGAACTTGTACGGTAATTTTCACCCAACTGCTCAATTTGAAGAAAAATATGAGTTATTGTTCTAACTTCTAGGTTACTAGTAATCAAGGAAAGACGTGTTAAAAGATGGCGAGACATTAAGATTTAATTTGATAAAGTTTTTATTTTTTAAAAATAATTTGATAAAATTAGTTTTTAAAAGGTGATTTTTTAAAATATATAGCATTTATATTTGATAAATTAAATTAAAAATAATTTTCAATAAACACAATTAACAATAATTACGTTTGGTAAAATAATTTTTAAAATTTAAAAATACTATAAAAAATATAAATTTAAATGTTAAATTTAAAAATTAATTAATATATAAATTTATTTACCAAACCCCTTTTCAAAAAATTTTACCAAAATCAAGTTTAATTCTGGTTCTTTTACAAGGTAATTTGGGAGTGATCATCTTAAATACAATTCCTGACTAAAGGAATAACAAAAATATTTAAAAGTAAATAGAAATAAGTTAAAGCAGTTTAAAATTATCTTATTTTTAATTAGTATTTTTTATTTTATATATTTTAACTGTTGTTGAAATAATTAAAGAATATTTGATGTAATACATATATAGGTATAGATATTATACGTATAAAATTATATACCTTACATATAATAAAATTATAAATATTAAGTTAAATAATAAGATAAATTTAGATTATTATTTTTCTATAGTATTACTGGAAAAAATAAAAGCCTATTTCATTCGCAAGTCAAAGCATACAAGTTGCTCAAATTTATGTGTGAAAATGAAGAATTCTTATAAATATTAACAAATTCACACTGCCGATAATTCCAAAACAGTATAATTAGATATTTATTATAATTCATCTTTTAACCAGTTATTATTTATTATAATAATTATTTTTAGATGTTATATTTCAAATTTTCTTTTATATATTTAAATTTAAATTTAAATTTAAACCTAACAAAATAAAAATAACAAACAAAAAAAAAACTCTAACTAAACTAAAATTAAAATAATACTATTAAAATCAATTTTTTTTGTTTTAAGATTGGTATATATGATTCTTTTCGGTTCTAATTAAAAAGAGTAATGAACATAATTATTTTTGAATGAGTTTTAAATGTGTTAAGAAATTATTTAGTGTGCAATTTTATAATGTTAGATGTGTTATAAAATCATTTATATTAAAAAGCTATAAATATGAATTTGAACGAATTTTGGATGTGTTAAAAAATTATTTTTGTTAAGAAAAATATAAACACAAATTAAATAAATTTTGGATGTGTACTAAAAATATTTTATGTGTAATCTTATTATTTTAGATGTGCTATGAACATATACAAAATAATAAAAAAACTACCACAAAAATAATTACGTGAGAAAAAAAAAATTAATGTTTAAACATAAACATACGAAACTAAAATATAATTAGATACAGAAAAAAAGAAGTAATATTATTTAGTTAATAAGTTAATTTTGTTATTTATTATTTTGGATGTGTGTAAATATATTTAAAATATTACATTAAATTTTCACAACACATATAAAATAACATAATTGTACATAATTTGAATTTCGAGCAGATCTAAAATTGAAGTCACATTTTAATATATATATATATATATATATATAAAATTAAACTAAATTTATTAGAATAGAAAAAAGATAAAAGATGTCCAAAAAAATGTTAAAAAGGGTACTAGAATAAAAAAAAATATGAATTACTCAAATATTTTGATTTTTTATGATAAATTTACTCAAACAAATTAAAATATAAATTATTTTATTTATAACAACTTCATTATTAAAATTAAATAAGATCAGTCTAGTTATTATTAAATAAATAAATTATTATATTTTTAAACATAACCAAAGAAGTTGATTCTTATATTCCTTAACATACTAGGATAAAAAAAAAGTAAAATACAAAATTGGTAGTCACATAAACAATGAAACAAATAATAATAATAATAATAATATATTAAGTACATATTCAAGCAAGTGTTTCTTTACCTGCAAAGAAGAAAAAAATTTTTTATTGATTTTATCTACTTTACGTACATGGAGTCCATGGAGACCTGCTTCACTTTAAAGAGAGAGAGAGCATGTATACGAGAGAGAGAAGAAAATGAATGAGTAAGGTAACTGCTTTATTATGTGGATATATAAGAAATTAAAAAAAAATTAGTGTTTAAAATTTAAATTAATTTTAATTAACTATGTGTTTATTTTAAAAAAATTTATTTTAATTAAATTTTAATTAAATAATATTATTTAAATTAAAAGATTGACTAAAGGTTGAAATTTAAAGAGTAAGTAGTATTTTTTATTCTCAAACAACATGCATTTTTAGTATGCTAAGAAGTGTAATAATTCGTATCATGCACGTGATAAAATTAAAATTATAATTTTAAGTTATTTTGTTAAAACTAAATTGAATTATAATCATTTGATTAATAATAAAAAAAAGTAACATGTCATGTGTTGTTTATTTTGTCTAAATCTGGTGTTAAGTATATCAACTCTAATATAGTTATTAATTGTTTTTATTAATCTACTCTAATGGCGAGCATGTGACCAGCACAACGGGTGGGCAGCGATGACAAGCACGTGACAGTGCGACAGGTTTGTTCTTTATGTCGTTGAGTGACTGCTAGATTTGTTCACTTATTTGAGTTTAGGGTTGTTTGTGACTTGGTTGTAACAGGTAACAGTTAAACCCCCAATTATGATGAGTTTTATGATCTTGGTTGGGGAAGAGGAAAATTGCTAGCAGGTAGATTTATGAAAGTTGGTGAGGTAGTTAAATGAGTGGGTTAGAAAGTTTTTTACTCTGATTGTGTTTGGAGTAGGGTTAAATGGGTTGTGCCTGTGTTTGTGTTTGTAATATCTATTTAGTTTAATTTTTATTTTTATCATATGTTACAGTTAATTTTAAAATATTAATTTAATATACCATTAAAAAATATTAAGAGTATTTTTCAAAAAGATATATACGTAAAAATAGATATAATATGACTACAGATATAACATAAATAAATATATTAAACAAAAAGTTAAACCAATATGCTTACCAATGTATTTGTTAAGTTTTGCAAATTAGAGAATAAGTATGTATTCGGTTACTTGGTGATCACGTAGATAATTGAATAATTGGATTGTGAATTGATTCCACAGTGTTCACCTTATTTTTTTCTCATTTCTAAATAAAAGCAGAAATTAAGAGAAATAAGTAATAATATATTATGAAAAAGATAAAAGATTTTACATATGAAAAGATAATTATTACAAAACAAAATCTCATTGTGAAATATTAAAATTTCACATGCTGCAAATAATGAAAATTAACTATAATGTAATGGTCATTTTTTCTTTTTTTTACCATTATATAAGCTCTTCTTTTTTTTGTCAAGAGTCCAATAACATCTAACTAAAAAAAATTGAATTAAGAGTATCAAATTAAGGACAAATAAATGAATAATATAATAAATTATTTAAAAATTAAAGAGATTTTATCAATTTATTTTATACTAAACGATAAACTAACAATATATTAATAAAAGGATATACTTTTAAAAAAGTCACAATACAATTTCAAACATTTGTATAAATTAAATGTTAAAATTTATATTATCGATAAAACATGCTATTATATAATTTCTTGGCAAAAATTAAAATAAAAAAAATAATTTTGTGTAGGTTAATACAAATTAACTACATACCAAATAAGTTAGACTGTTTATTTGTTTGTTTCAATATATCAACATGAGTAAGAAAATTGAAATGATTATCAGAAATTTTACAATTATCGACCGTATTTACTATATGTGATTCCTTCTTAAAAGTTATTCTACACACGTGTGCAGTTGGAAGATAAATTCTGTTTGATTCCTCAATCACAAAATTTGAGAAGACATAGACTCTTCCCTCGATCAGTTCATTCTCAAACATCTTTGCCAAATAACTCTTGATTGAACAATGAATTTATCACACTGTAAAACAAATTAAATATAAAAGCTATTAGAACTTATAAAACTATTAAAAATATTTATAAATTGGACCTAGTATCACTTGAAAGAATCATAAAAAATAATCAAGTAACATTATCATCAATTAGAACCATTTCTATATAAGTCGTCTTGTTCTTGTCAAATTTGGATGAAACTTTTTATAATCTTATAATTTTTGTCTTTATTTTTCAATCTTTTTCATCACATAATCTACCATAGATAATACTATTGAGTATATATATATATATATATATATATATAATCATAGCTAGTAGCCATTAGGTATAAAAAATAAAAAACAGAAGAGGAACTATATCTGAATTATAAATCCTCTAAATAATAAATAATTGTAAACCATCACTATTACTCAGTATATATATACACACACTAATTGTACACGGTAATAATTAGACAATATTTTCAATGGAGATACTTGTTACAATTAGATAAAAATTATGTCATTATGTTTTATTAACCTTTATGATTAATTCAATAGAAATACTTGCTCAATATATATATTATCTAAATAGTTAAAAAAGATATAATATTAAATAAAAAAATAATTGTCAAATAATATAGAATAAAAATTTCATATTCTATAAAAAATAATATAATCTCCAATATATTCATTATATAAAATAAGTAAATTAAACTTATTATCAAAATTTAAATACAACTAAGAGTATTATTGAACCTGTAAACTTTTAATAAATATTATTGTTGATTTATTCGTATCCAATTATTAATTATTTTATTATTTGTTTATAATAATTTTACATAATTGATTAAAATAATTATTATATCAAAAATAATATTTATTATTTACAATTTTTTTAACTTAACTATTTTTTTCTCTTAATTATACCAAGAACAAATAAAAATAAAAATAAAAATAACCTAAAAACCGAAAAAAAAATCTCATATTCAAAAAATTAAAAAATAACATGTTAAAGAAGAATAGTCGTAATATATAAATTGAGGCAACAATTTAAATTTAAGTTAATCTAAAACAAATTTAATCAAATACCAATATTAGAACTAAATTACTTAAATAATATTTTATATTCTAATCCTTAGACACGTATAGATTATAGTCATTCTCGTAACGACTACCAACTGAAACAACATCATAAGTTCGAACATTTAGAATTTGTGCAAATTCAGATATTTTCTTATTAAATAAGCTCCGTCACCCGCTATCCATGCAATGCGACAAGGTATAGAATTGCCACATCGAGAAACTAAACTAACATTTATTCTCCTCAATGACATTGCATTGATGCAAAAGAAAACCGGTAATTTCTGAAAAGAAAATCACAATATGTCATAAAATTATTTTAATTACGAAAAGCTTAAAATAAGAAAATTTGAATATATTACCAATCGTTGAAATTGCATCTCCGAGTTTGACACGAATTTACCAAAATTGAATTTAAATTGAGAAAATCCAATCTCATTATATGCTCCACTTCGAAGATTTCCAAGCAGACATAGAAAGCATGGACGGGATGGAACTTGAACTTGGCCTACATACAAAGCTCCGTGGAAACAATAATTCATCAATAAAAAATCAAGCTCCTCTCAAAAAAATTAACTTTACCAACATTCCATTAGGTTGGTCATAAGAACGGATTGATTCGGTTCGGATAATTGGGTATTCGATGACTTTGAAATTCATAAAAAAACTCCAAATTTTTATCTTAAAAATTCAATAAGTACAATATACATGTAACATCAATAGAAATAATCCAAACATGTTAAACACCAAATACATTAAAAACTAAACTCATTAAAATCCAAACATATTAATAATGTATAATCATTGTCTAATGAAAAAGCTATATATATTTTTTTATTTTTTGTTATTTAATTAATATATGATCGGGTTTGCGGGTTACTTCGGGTTTCGCATCCCTAAAACCGATATCCGAACCAATTACTAACAAAAACTATCGGTTTGATTCGGATTGGATCCGATTACCCATTGATTTCAAAATCAATTTAATTGATTCGGTTCGAGTTCGGACGGATAATCAGGTACCCGCTACCCGTGCTCACCCTTACACTAAGAAATCTGAAGCACCTTGGAAGGTAGTGAAAGACAAGTCAATTTCACAATATTAATATTAGTTTATATATTTTTACAAACACTATTATTTAAAACTTTTTTTATATTTTTATTTTTTATGTTACACATGATATAATAGTAAAACATATATAATGAGATGTTAATTGAGCTTGATTTGTTGATATTTTTCTTTTTCTTTTTTCGGTTACTCAGATAAAGATAATAATTGAAAACGGATAAATAATTTAATATATTTAATTAAATTATTTAATATAATGTGTATTTACAGCATGGTAATTATCATTTACATATGAGTAGCTATTTTTTTTATATATGTTTTTAATAACTCCTACATAGTAACCAACGGTGACTTAATGCAAATAATAATCTCACGTTAATCCTATGAGAAAGAGAATTGATTCATATATATGTGAAGATACAACACTATGCATGTATATTAGTTTTCAACTACTACACCATACAAATAGAAATAGGCCATTTTAAAAGGGAATTATTCTGCTAAAAACGTTTAAAATATTTTTTTTTTAAGATATTTTTTAATAATTAAAATTTAATATATATAATCAATTAAATTATATTATTTTTATCAAAATTAGATCAGACAATTTAATTTAATTAAAAAATAGTTAATTAAATTTTGAATCGGTCTAAATTAATATTATTTTTTATAAAAAATGACTACAATACACCTATTATAGAAAATAACTAAAATACTTTTATTATATATATTAATTTTGAGAATCCTAAATTTTAATTTTTTTCTTCTCTGACGTCATAGGATTAGGATTTAGAATTTTCAAAATTAATATATATATATATATATATATATATTTATATAATATCGATATTTTAGTTATTTTAATATTTTTTATAATAGAGATATTAGTTATTTTTTATAAAAAAATATTAATTTAGATCAGTTTAAAATTTAATTTGTTAATTTTTTAGATAAATTAATTTGTCCGGTTTAATTTTAATAAAAATAACACAGTTTAATTAATTATATGTGTTAAATTTTAATTTTTTAAAAATATTTTTAAAAAAATATTTTTAACATCTTTATCTAAGTGACTCCCATTTTAAAAAATAGATATACTTTCATAAAATTATCTTCACATAAAAATAATATTATGAATATTTAAATTATTTAATCAAATATATTTAAATTAAATATATTAAATAATTTAACAATTTACAATATGATCTTCACTTAACGATGTCTCCACAAGAGCATTTGTCTTTCAAAGTTCAAACAAAACATCTTGGATCCTTAGACCATCTCCAGTAGGGAACTCATTTCAGTTCATATTTATGGCCCACTTGTCATAAAAAGTAACTCCACATCAGCTTTTGCTTCATAAACAGTAAATAGAAACTCAAAACATCTCTCTCTTCTCCATTAGAAAGAACTCACTTTAGTCCCATTGTAGTCCCACTTAATTAATTAATTAAAATACTTAAACTTAATATAATTAATTTTTTCAATAATATTTTAAATTTATAAATTTAAAAATAATTCACTATTAAAAAATATTAATATTAAACAAATTCATACATAACAATAATACACAATATATAATTCAAAATTATACTAATTTATAAAATTACTTAATACAAAAAAATTCTTACAACGGTTAATTTTAATAATGTAGTTAGTATTTTAAATTTTAAAAATTATTTAATAAATTAATTATGATTTAATTATTTAATTATGTAAATGTTAACATTTTAATTATTTAATCTAATTAATTATTATAATTATTAATAAATTAATTATACTTTAATTATTTAATATAAATTATTAATCAAATAAAAATATAATTATTTATTATAATTATTATTAATTTAATTATTATTTAATTATTTAATATAATTATTTATTTTTATAATAACTTGTCATGTGACAAGTTATTATTGGTTACAATGAGTCCCTCTGAATGGAGACTCTCTCTTCTTAAACAACGTGCTGGGACTCATGTTGGTTATGCTCCAATAGTAGGTCCCTTAAATGTCAGAAAAAATTAAATGGAACTCATCCATTAGAGATGTTCTTAGACCATCTCCAGTAGAAAACTCATCCAAGTTCCTGTTTATGGTCCACCTGTCATAAGAAGTAACTCCACATCAACTTTTGTGTCATAAACTCAAAGCATCTCTCTCTTCTCCATTAGGAGGAACTGACTTTAGTCCCTATTGTGGTCCCACTTAATTAATTATTATAATTATTTAATTTAATTAACTATTATAATTATTATTAAATTTAATTTTATTTAATTATTTAATATAATTTAATTATTTAATATAATTATTTATTTAATTATAATTTTATATGTATTTATTTAAAAGGTAACTTGTGGCAAGTTATCATTGGTTATGTTTGATTCCTGCTCAGAGGGATTCTTCTGCCTTGGCCTCCGTGAAGGAACTCATCTTTCTCCTTCTCCAACTATAAATTCCACCATGTGTCAGAAAAAAGTGGAATGAGGACCACTCATTGGAGCTGCTCTTACTGTATAGGTTGGCGTCAGCATGACCATCAAGTCAACCAAATCCTTCACCACAAATTTCTGTAATGGAACTTCTCCCTTTTTTCTTGTGCCTTTTTAGCTTCTAGAAGCAACTAATCTAACTTTTCATTAATCATTAAAATAATATATGAGACACCATTTTTAATTTTAACTCACATATTATTTGCTACTAAATAGTATGGTATGTTAATTAATAATTTATTTTTCTTTATCTTTTTTTAAATATTCACGGTCGAACACGTTAACTAATTCATTCAACAATATATAAATCAGAATAACTCGCAAGTTAATGTATATAAATAAGATACCTTTAATTATAATTGGTAGTATAGTAAGACAAAGTCAAAGATAGGATAACTGTGCCATGATGATAAATTAATGGCATTTGACTCGAAAAAGAAAAAAAGCTTTTGGATTTGGAGCATTATTCTAGTGCCACCTCAAACCCCGCATGCAATATTAACATGTTTGACATAGTTAGTGGAATAGTGCACAAGTGACAAGTCTCTTTCAAACACTACTTAATTCACATATCCTTTTGTAGTTTGACCAAATCCTGCCACAAAAGTACTAAAATACCCCTCAACTACGCCATTTACTCATTTCTAAGATCCAGGGTCATGTTGGTCATTGCATGGTTTAATAAAATTGGAAACTACCAACTAACGACATTTATCAGCTTACTTCTTTTGAAACTTTCAGACACTAACAAAACCAATATAACAAGAAAATGGACAAACTTTCAATTATAATCAACGGAAAGAACAGAAGAAGAAGAAGAAGTAGAAGAAAAAGTGCATTAAAATTTCTTGTCTTAGGATTTAGAAAACCGTGTGATGAATGTAATCTAATCCATGCTTCATTCTCTAATGTTATGGCTCTGAAGAATGCTGTGCTTCTTCTGAGCCTTCTCTTTGTTTCACATATTTTTTTTATACAAACATGTTATTCCCAAACCAATTTTGATCCTCAGAACATTGAGACTTTCTATCCAATTGAAACACCAGAAGAACCACCATTACCAACAACAAATCCAGAAGAATCACCGCCATCATCGCCATCTCCATCACCATCATCAAACAGTAAAGTAGCAAAGGCTGTAGCTGCAACTGCAGCATGCACACTAGCTGTTTGTGGAATTGTGTTCTTCTTAGGTCTAAGGTGCTTCAGAGCAAAGAAGAGAATTGACATAACCAACACTACTACAACAACCATGGCTGCTTCTTCTGCAACACACAGAGATTATAGGAATGTTGTGGTGCCTCTGCCTCAGCCTCGACCTCAACCTCAGGTGAGTGTGTATGAGAGAATGGAAGGTAACATAAAAGGGCTGATTGTTGATGAGAATGGTTTGGATGTTGTATATTGGAAAAGGCTTCAAGATGGTAAGAACTCAAAAGAGGTATTGGGTAAAAGTCACAAAAACAAAGAAGAAAGCGATCACGAAGGATATTATGATCAAAGGACACAACCTGAATCTAATGTTCAAGAAACTCCTTTGCTAAGAGGGTTATCTTCAAATTCTTCACATTTGAATATATTTCCTGTAGAACCATACACTATTATGAAGATTCCACCACCTCATCCTCCTCCTCCAATTAATGGTTTTGATAAACTTGATTTTGTTAGCCATTCACAACCAAAACCACCCTCCATTTCTTCATCATCAACTCCTACACCACTTTCACCTTCCACTCCAAGAATCCAAGATAGAAAAAGTTCAGCACCTACACTGCCGCCACCTCCACCACCTCCGCCACCAATTCCAAAGAGCCAAGCAGTGCCACCAGCATGTCCTCCACCAGTACCAGAAAGAAAGAGCCAAGCACCTCCACCACAACCACCTCCTCTTCCACCAATTACTGGTAGAAAGAGCCAAGCCCCGCCACCGCCGCCTCCACCGATTCCTTCTAGAAAGGGGCCACCAAAGGGAGGAAATCCAAAGTCATCATCAAAACCACCTCCTACCCCTATTGAAGCACCATCATACTTGAGAAAAGGCAAATCTAAAGATGAAGATATGCAAGAAACCGGCAATCGTCAAGTGAAACTGAAGCCTCTGCATTGGGATAAAGTCAATGCTAATCTTGATCACTCCATGGTTTGGGACAAAATTGACCGTGGCTCCTTCAGGTATAATACTAATATTCCTATCACATTCAATTCTCTGAAACTAATATGCAAATTTTGATCATTTGTTTTGGCACTTAGTGTTTACATATAATTCTTCAGGGTCGATGACGATCTTATGGAAGCTCTCTTTGGCTATGTTGTTAACCACAACACCCCAAAAGCGAATGATTCAGGGAGTCCAAGCAAGGGTTCCTCTGCCTCAGCTCCATCAACAAAGGCATCCACCCTTCTTGACCCAAGAAAATCACAGAACACTGCCATTGTGTTGAAATCTCTTGCAATATCAAGAAAAGAAGTCATTGATGCACTCCTTGATGGTCATGGCCTCAACATAGACACCATTGAAAAGCTTTCTAGAGTTGCTCCAACAGAAGAAGAGCAATCTCTAATACTCCAATACAGAGGAGATCCTGAAAACCTTCCTGCAGCGGAGTCCTTCCTGTATCATACTCTCAAAGCTGTTCCTTCGGTGTTTAAGCGCTTGAATGCCATGCTGTTCAGGCTGAACTATGATGCCGAGATTGTCGAAATCAAGGAGTTTCTGCAGACACTTGAGTTGGGATGTAAGGAGCTTAGGAACCAAGGAGTGTTCCTGAAGCTTCTTGAAGCAGTGCTCAAGGCCGGAAATCGCATGAATGCAGGTACTCATAGAGGTAATGCTCAAGCTTTCAACTTGGCTTCTCTTAGGAAACTTTCTGATGTGAAGAGCACCGATGGAAAAACCACATTGCTTCACTTTGTGGTTGAGGAAGTGGTCCGATCTGAAGGCAAACGTGCTGTTCTCAATCGAGACTACAGCATGAGCCGAAGTAGCAGCAGAAGTAGAAGTAGCAGCAGTATTAGCAGTGGAAACACTGAGAATTCTGTTTCAGATGAACAAAGAAAAAGGGAATACATAATACTAGGATTGCCAATTGTTGGAGGGGTCAGTTCTGAGTTCTCCAATGTAAAGAAAGCAACACTAACAGATTACAAAAGTTTTGTTGGTTCAATCTCAGCACTTTCAGCAAGGATAGCTGAGATTCGACAACTCGTTTTGAAGTGTGGAGGAAATGATAAAGGAGGGAATTTTGCAAGAGAAATGAACCGTTTTCTATCAGAAGCCGAGGAAGAAGTGAAATTGGTGAGTGAAGAACATGGAAGGGTGATGCAGCTTGTGAAGAAAACAACAGCTTATTATCAAGGAGGAGGGGCATGGAAAGAGAGTGAACAACCACTTCAACTGTTTGAGATAGTGAAGGATTTTCTGGGAATGGTTGATCAAGCATGCATTGAGATTGCTCGTAACATGCAGAAGAGGAAGGGCACAAAGTAGAAAGGACTTTTGAGGTTTTGATCCCACTTGAACATAGCAAGCAGCTCAAAGGAATCCTGGTTTGGCCTAATCTTAGTCACTAGAGATAACCAAGGTTACCATAGGCCTGAACAATTCAAATTTTTTTTTATCTGAGCGTTTTATTGTACATCAAAAGGTAGATTTCAAACCCCATAATGAAAAACAACATTGCAAGGGCCAAAATGATTGGAAATTTGGAATGTTTTCACTTTTCAACGTGTAACTGCACAATTTCATTTGGAATTTTGTATAGAGAACCATTTTCTTGGAGAAGCTTTTAGGTTCTAATGGTGTACAAGGATCTTTGATTCTTTCAATTTCTTTCGATACACATCTTCAATTCATCTAATCAGTGATATCAGATAGACAAGTAAGTTCTTTTACCATTTATTATTATTACAAGGATCGTAGTAAATATGCTCCCCACTACTCAGTACTTATACATGAATTTAATACATGTAGAAGTATTAAACACTAGAAAGACTAAAAACGGGGCAACTCAAACTCCTATAGAACTAAACTAACTGCATTCTAAGTTTCTAGTACAATTCTTACTGACGTAGGTAATATGATTATCAACATATAGTAACAAATAGAGAGCTTATTGAAGAACGTATACATGCCAAGCTCGAGTGAATCTGCATCTTGTAGCCAACTTTACAAGTCTTGGATTACCTGATTCTGGAAATTCTTCACCCTGTTTCCCCACATAACAAGAAGGTCTTGCACTATTGCACGTGAATGGGATAATTGGTTGCTGCAACTATATAAACCTAAGCATTTTTGTTTGATAATGGTCTACAATGGATCAAGACTCAAGAGGGGAACATGTAAAAGGAGCAACTACCTACAAGAAATGTATGCCTAAAATAAAAAGAAAAACAACATCATTAAAGACATTGTACAATGTTGTCTAAATCTTATTGTTGAAGGGGGTGTGAGGGAAGAAATTAATTATCAACTATAGATGCCATTTTCAATTAATTTCTTCCTTCTAGTCCTTCCATGATTCACGAGCTCCGATAAAAGTTTCCCCTCAACAGATATAAGATATACTATCATATATCTGAATCAATGGTGTATTTGAGATTCTTTTTTTCACTCTTTCTTTTTCTTTGATCTCTCTTTATCTTTACCTTCACCACCTGTGGCGGTGGGCAGCTACAAAGGGTTCCCAATCTTAGCATCACCCTGGACGAATAAAATACATTGAATGATTATCCAATACAGGAACTGAATATTTGTAAGCTGGAATATAAGTTTAGAACATGCAGCCTTTGTCAATGCTTCATTTAATCCAATTTTTTGAATTCACCCCACACCGGACCCTCTTTTCTGCCTGGGCTCCGGCGCATACATGTAAATAAAGTATCGATATTACCACTCAAAAAGAATTGGGGATGTTTCTAAATTATGAAAATGAGTTAGTATTTAATAGGTTTAACTACTGGAAATCCGTATAATTTAGAAGTTTGTAATCAAGTTCCTAGTTTAAAAGGATTCATCATGCAGTCGAGGTAAAGACTGGGCGATTTGTCAGCAAATGTTCATATCTCACAGGGAGTGTTTCCTAGAAATGCTGTTAGAATGTGCACAGCAAGAACTCCTACTACTATCTCTATTCTGACCCACCAAACATTATACAAGTTCATTTTGACAGTGGAAAAAATAAGTCTAACAGCAAAACTAGACAGCCAAGTGTCTCACAAATCTCCATAGTCCAAGCTTTAGCTGACTTCAAGTTAAAGGTAAAGCTTTTAGATATGTAATATTTATACAATTGTCTTTAAAATGTAATAGCAGATGATATTTAGATTGTTTGATGTAAGTTTAGGCACATATAAATTGTAAGGCAATAAACACTACAAATTACCAAGATGATGCATAGGTAGGAATGCAGTGCCTGTACCAGGTACAAATACGGGTACATGAGGGTGTTTTGCATAAAATTATAAATAAATAAATGAAAAATGAGATGTATAATGCATACCTTTTCTGAATGACTCTTTGTCTTTGACACTTTTTGTCCTGGCCAATATGCTGGTAGAGGTGTAACCCTTGAAATTAGGTGTTCTCTTTTTCATCTCTGCCTCTTTTTCCTCCTGCATTGAAGAATAGATAGTTCAGAAAAACATCCAATTTATGCATATTATCTACTTGAAAATAACAATATAACCTAAGATTACCCATCCTATAAAATTCAGCTACATATTTTAAGCAGTTGCCTTTGATTCACTATAAATGTATGCACATATCTTCCATAGAGAAACACTGTGATATATGAAAGAGAACCTTTATTTTTGGTTGAAGGCGTGTTCTTTCTACCGCCACTTTTGTATTCGATTTTTCCTCTATTTTTCTAAAGGACTGTTTAAAAGACAAAAGGCGAGAGCATTTTTTGGTCAGTAGAAATAAGCATTACTTTCAAAATCCAATGAGAACTCCCAGTATCAAAGGAAATCTAATGCAAACATCAAGAGCCACTTCTTACCTCTTTCCCTTTCTCCGCTCTAACATCTCTTCTCAGAACTGAAGTAGCTCGTACAGAATTTGCACTTCTTCTATCAATACTCTCAACCTTTGTTGGCCTATTATAGAAAAAACTTCAACAGAGTCATAACATAGAAAATTGACCTCATGTTACATTACATCAATAAAGGTAATCATATTTTCTAATACAACTTTTTAACTCAATAAAAAATACAACGATGGTTTTACGGATTGTTTTATGAGCTAAATTTCAATTAAGGAATATTTGTGGATGGATCAAGTTAGAGCTAAGTATAACCAAAACTGAATTACTTCATATAACATTAACTTCCAATGTTTCATCATTTATGCAGTCTTTATGGTTGATAAGTTTGTACTCTTGAGGAAAACAAAACAAAAACACGATATCATCTGATGGTAGGCTAAAGCAAAACACACATTTGAAATTTTGTCGAGATGCATCAACCGAATGTAATTGATAAACAAAGTGGGGTTACACAGAATGCATTAAGGAATTAAACGGGTGCAAATCAAAACACATTATCAGTCCAGCAAAAATTTACGTACTGTCCATTTTCTTTCTGCGAAGCTGTAGAGGTAGAAACCTTTGGCTTTGTCCCCCTTGCAGGAACCTGCCCAAGATATACATAGGAAAGCATTCTCAAATCAATGCGACAGTACCGACATATCAACAGTAAACAACAATTGTTCATAATGATTTTCCACACTAGCTACCTGTCTTTTCACCAAGGATCTGTCTTCACCAGATAATTTTGGCTGGTTGTAATTGTTCTGGAATGTCTTAAATGCTCGTCTCACTATGTCCTTATCTCCCATTTTCTGCATTATTAAAGATTTCCCCACTGTACTATGAGGAGCCGGATCATGATTACTTAGTCCCAAGCTCATGGACATGTGCAGGGATTTGTTAGCAACTTTTCTGCTCTGGCCACTTGAAGTAATTTGCTTCCTTGATAAAGATGGAGAATCTGCATTTTTAGTAGAAGAACTGGATGCTGGTAGCTTTGTTTGAGTTAATGTAGGCTTTGAACTTGAACTTCTTGGTGTTGAAATTTGGGATATCTTAGGTGTAGGTTGCATTGATGTCTTCTTTGTCTTGGCCACATTGCTTTCCCTTTTTATGGGGGTAACCTATCAAAAATAGATGGTGAGAACAGGCAACTGGGTAGAGCCAATCTTGAAGCAAGAAAAATTATGATTTCACCAATGTTTTCCCGAAAATGAAGATGAATTCAACAGATATAGGAATGCAAACCTTATATTCCCTAGGATGATCCAATGTCAGATGCTTTGCTTCAACATCCTTAGTATGATCCAGTGTCAGTTCTTTTACTTCAACTTCTGTGGCATTTCCTGTCTCCTTGACATTGTACACGACATGCAAAATTTCCTTCACATCTTCAACTTCAGCATCAATACTTTCTTCTTGTTTCGTGCTGACAACTTCTTCAGCCTTATCTGTCAACTGCGAACTATGTGATCTGGTTTTCAGTTCTTCATTCTCTGCCTTGGCTGAAGAACTTACATAATCTCTAGAAACTATGTAGCTCCTACTAATCTCATCAACAGAACTAGATTCTATCTTAACCACTTCAACATAACCTGGTTTTTTCAAAACATCAAAGACTGCACCAGCACCGGAATTTTCGCCAGTGATATGCATACCATTTTGATCTTCTGATCCGGAAGAACCTTCCCCATTTTGCTTCTCTTGTGCAAGCAATTCGGCTTTGCGGGCAGCAATCTTCTTGTAATGAGCTTCAAAGTAGGCTTTTTTCTGTGCCACTGATCCAGGTGTGGCACACTTCTCAACCTCCTCCATGTACTTGTTTGGAGAGAAAGAAGACCATCTCTCCCAGGACAATGAATCATTCTCAAATCTACCCAATGAAACAGAAGCTTGCAAGCCATCATTGGAAGCTGATGTTTCTCCCATCTTGCTTAAATAGCAGAGACAATAACATTTTACAAAATATAATAAAATCAACAAATTGTGTTCATAATTGCAAGCAACCAACACAAGTACAACTCAGACTACCACCAAAAAGAAAAACACCATCATCAATTGGTGAATCCACAAAACCGTTGAGCCAGATATTTGCAGGAAAAAAAAGACAAAAAAGATTGAAACTTTAATCTGAAACAACATTAATGAGAAATGGGGTTTACCTTTAAACTTTCAGATAAGGTTCGCACCTACACCAAATTCATTCAGCAATGGAAGAACCAAGAATTATTACTCAGCTACAATGGCCTGTAAAGAAGAAATTATAATAATAAAAAAATAATATAATCGTTCATTGATATCTCACTGAAGTACTGAACAAACCATGGAAGAGTTAAGAATCAGTGGCCACAATGGGACCAAAAGAGGACCCTAAAATAAATTCCCAGACATGAAGACTATAGATCACTAGAGTGAAAACACAAGGGAGTAGGGACAGGTGCGATTCTTTAATTTATAATATTTTATTTTTACGGATATATTTTAAATACAATATTTATTGATATTTGTCTAGTATACATTAGGGGTGCACAGACCCGACCCGGTCCGAAGGTCCGGTCCAGTCCCGAACACTTTAAGGATTAATTTGGTGTGATTTCATCGAGTTTAGGGTCGGGTACGAGTCTCAAAAATAGACCCGGTCATTATTTTGGGTCGGGTCATAGCTCGGGTCAGTCGAAGTCGGCCCGGTGGCCCGGTCATCATACACAATTAATATTTTGTGTTATTAGTGATGGATCATGACTATTCTTATGTGGAATTTAAGTATTGTAAACCTTAATATTTTGTGTTATTAGTCATGATAAGACTATAAATTAATTTTTTATGTTTAGAATGCATAAGACTTTAGACTAATACATAAGATTGTGTTATTTGTATTGATTTAAATATTTGGTATTATTAGACAATATTAGTATTGATTGTGGTTATGCTTTAGTATTGATTGTGGTTATGCTTTAATTTTACCATGTTAACTAATGGTTGGAGTCTTGAAAATTTGGATATTTTTACATGCTAGCTTACAAGAAGGTATCAACGTAATGTAATGTTAACTGCCCGGTTTTAATCCGGTATAATTGTGACCCGAAAGTGTATTAGTTTCATCGGGTCTAGGGTCGGTTTCGGGTCTAATAAATAAACCCGGTGTATATTTCAGGCCGGATCTGGGTCGCATCAAATCCGGCTTCACTCGGCCCATGTGCACCCCTAATATACATATTTGTTGTATTTTATTATATTTTAATAAAAATTAAAAAAATTAAATATTTTAGATACATTTAAATATTAAATATCAAATATCATTCTGTATTAATATATTTAATTTCATTTTTAATATATATTCTTAAAATAAATTTAAAAATAGTATATAATATTATTTTTTTAAAATAAAAAATATTTTAAATATTTTATATAATTAAAATAAAAAATTAAAAATAATTTTTATTTTAATATTAATAAAATATTATTACAATTTATTTAAAAAATACTTTATATTTTATATATACATGTATTCTCATATTTTATAAGATTTTAAAATTTATATGTCAGCATGTCTTGTGTCATGTCGTGTTCCGTATCCATGTCAGTATCTGTATATCATAACACAGAATAAAAGATAAATAAATACAAACATTGAGTATTATATACTTGAGATATGTAATTTTAAAATATTTAGATGAATATAATTTTAAAATTTTAAATTATTTAAATAATATTAGATGAAATAAAAAAATCAAAATAAATCAGACTGTAGCATATCTAAATATACTAGATTGAATTTTTTTTTTTTTTACTTTTATTTTGATGTATGGGATATTTTTTTTAAGGTGTGCACAATACTTAATTTTTATGTTTATTTATCTTTTATTTTGTATAGTTAAAATGTATAATGATAATATAAAAATTTAAATATTTTATTCGTTTGAATTTCAGTAAATAAAATATTTAAATAATTTAAATAAAATGTCTGGAGAATAGAATAAAAGGTTCAATGCTTCATTGATCATTCTTTTCTTACCCCTAACCGTCAACCCCCCCCCCCCCCCTTCTCTCTTTGTTTTTTCCTTCACTTTTTCTGTAGAGTAACAGTAACAAATCACCTTTGTGTTGTTGTGCCCCTGTGGGTACTTCATGAAAGAAGAAACCCTTGATATAAACCCAATCATCAAGATTCAAAGGCAAAGTTGTAACTTGTAAAGTAGTTGCTTGAGAGTTTCTAGATTCCGAACTGGATTCTATTCCTTATAAAGAGATACGGTTTTCTTTTAACTCTTGTTTGCAATAAGTACCACTTCTTTCCATCGAGGCAAGGCCGAACCAACGAATTTACGCCATAAAAATTAGGGTAAAACACATTATTAGACTAAATACCAATCAATATTATATAAAAGTTTTAAAATAAAAAACATTACATGCATGTCTTTATATATATACACCTATA
This sequence comes from Arachis hypogaea, assembly GCF_003086295.3. NCBI lineage: Eukaryota > Viridiplantae > Streptophyta > Magnoliopsida > Fabales > Fabaceae > Arachis > Arachis hypogaea. The sequence goes on from NC_092050.1 coordinate 30,516,200, forward strand.
TAAATTAAATTGATTAAATTCGAATATATATTATAGTATTAAATCAAATTAATGTGATTTGAATTAGTAAAAAATTATGTAAATCAAAATTACTTATTTCGATTTACAAAGAAATAAAACTTAAAATGCAGGAGATATATACTAAATCGAATCAATTTGATTCGATTTACTATATATGTTATATCAATAGTAAATCGAATCTAGTTAATTTGATTTAGGGTTAAATATGATTTTAGTCTCTAAAATAGGGGCTGAAAATTTTTTTCGTCCACAACCTTTTTTTTGCTATAAAATAATCCCAAAGGTTTCAATTTGTTTTAAAATCTTTCTATTTACCAAAATTTTTATTTTTATTACCAAACTATCCCTAACTAAAAAATATATAAAAAAAAACAAGAAAAAAAAGATTAAAGGAAATCACGAACGGGAGGGGGAGGGGGAGGAGGGTCATAGAAGAAGAGGGGAAGGGAAGGTGGGGAAGGGAAGGGGAATCCTCGCCGCCGCTGCTATGCTCCTCATCGCTGTCGCTGCCGTTGTTCCTCGTCGTTCGGTCCTCGATCGCCGCTAGATCTCGCCGCCAGATCTCGTCGCTACTCGTCTCCCTTGCTCGACTTCGACGCCAGCAGATCCGAGAGGGTGGATGTCGCGCGTCGCTCGCCATTTCTACTGCTCCTCCTCCCTCAGTCGCCGGTTGTCGCTGCTCTTCGCCGGCCGTTTCTTCTCCTCGCCGTTTCTACTACTCACCGATTTTGTTATTTATGTTGTTGAATTTGTTTGATTTGTGGATTTTGTTAATTACATTGATTTCTGATTATGCTCCTCGTCGTTTGTTGATTTTGTTCATTTCTACTGATTATGTTTTTAATTTGATTCTGCTTCTGGTTGTTCTGCTTCTGGTTGCTTGTGTTTCTGGTTATGGTTGCTTGTGCTTCTAGTTCTGATTTTGCTTCTAATTCAATTTCATTCTGCTCCTGCTTCTGGTTATTTGTGCTTCTGGTTTTGGTTTTTATTTTAATTCCATTGTTTCTGCTTCTGGTTGTTTTTTTTTAATGTTTATTACATTGTTAGATTGTTGTTGTTACTAATGCTTTGATGAAGATGAAGATGATGGTGGTGATGGTGGGTTCTGGTTCAGCTTCAGTTTCTGTTCTGTTTTTGGGTGATTTTGGAGAAGAAGGGGGAATGGTATTTTTGTCCGAAGGATGATTTTAAAACTACGTTAAACCTTTGGGACCATTTTGTAGAGAAAAAAAAAGGTTGGGGACGAAATAAATTTTCAGCCCCTACCTTAAGGACCAAAATCATACTTAACCCTTCGATTTACTACTAAAAAGCACATATATTGTAACACCCTACCACACAAAGCTTTACGCTTAAGTCGTAAAACAGAGGTGATGTGGTATTACGACCTCTAAAATAAAATAAGTACATATAATAGCAGAAGAGTTATAATATACTAGGAGCCTTGAAGGATAGGGGAAATAAAAATCGCGAGATAAAAGCGCAACGCTCAAGGAACGAGTTAACTTGCATGCTAAGAAAACCGTAACTGTCAAACATAAGATAACAGAAGTAGGAATAGAGTGCCAAAGATACAAAATAACAAGCTCCTAACTCAGCCTGCGAAGTCAAGACTGGCCGGAGAATATTTACACATATATACATACATATCCAAAACCCAAAAGTACATACACACAATCCTGCCTCTCCATAAACCTCTAAGAGGATCAAAAAGAATAAGTCATGCGGAGAGAAATCTAAGTACATATATATACATCATAACATAACAAAATATCCCAGTAACCACTCCGCTTCAAGAGTCCAGACGCCTAACGAGATGCCTCTCGACCTGCATCTGAAAAATAACAACATAGTATGGAATGAGAACCGGAGGTTCTCAGTATGGTAAAGGTGCCACACACATAATATATAAGGTCCTGGGAATGCCAGAGGCAATCCTAGAACGCCGACACTCAGATTGTAGAGCTCAAAGTATTAAACAGAAGCCATAAAAGGTGGTTTCCTAAAAATATTTAATCCTAACTTAACTTAACCTTAAATCTAAGTCCTATACTGCCATTCCTCCATACCTCCAATTCCATCATGCATTTTCACAGACAAATAAACAGATAAAGGCAAACACAAGAAAGTTACAACTACTGCAGGTAACAAATACACATTTAGCATGGCAAATACAGATAGGCACACCCAATTAGAGCATAAGCAAGTAATTCAAGTAATATGCATATGATGCATGCCTGTCCTATGGCTGATGAGGCTCATCTGTCGGTTATCCAGCCAACCCGACAAGTCTGAATTGTCCTTAGACGGTCCCCCGACGTGCATCCCCAAGAGTCTATGCATAGATTTTTCTCAAATAATCAATATTGCTCAATGGGGGTAACATTCCCGGGAATTTATATAGTGCCCGGTCACACTTACGTCGTAGGGTCAACAGAGTATCGAGTTTTCAACCTGGTACACGTGGTGGCAAGCCACGGCACTTAATCCAGGGAATCTCGTATCTCAGATTATTCAAATTCATAAGCCATATAAATAATTCAATTAAAATTCATCAACATCCACATCATTCTCAATCACATCTCATTCATCATTATATGTCAATCATATTCAATCATTATCCTTCATTATCACACCTCTCATTCCGTCCATCAATAGTTCCAATTCAAAACATAATTCATTCTTTTCCAAATGAACTAAACTTAAAACATGCTCATTTTCTTAATAACTCAAAATCAAACCATATAACCTTTAAATCTAAATCTTTTTAGATAATCATATAAACAAAATCTCTAATTTTTATAAAATTTCGGCAGCATCTCCTCTAAAACTCGGACTTTGCCACCCTGTTCGGGTCCAAACCTGTATTCTTTTCAATTCAACATACCCTTTCTCATCATCATAACAACCACCACAATAAATCTACCTCAAATCAACAATTAAACTCATACAACATTCAAATCCAACAACCAAAATTCAACTAAGGATCATAGTTCACAAATCCTAGGCTTTTAACACAAAATACCTCAAATCAATAATTCACCAAATCATTAGTTAATCAACAATAACATTCAACCATAATTCTCTCCAAATTAACATAACAACATTCACCATCCAAAATTAAAAACTAATTATCCAATAAACTTCAACCAAATATATTCATCGATAAATTACTAAACATTAAACATACACCTGCATTCCAACTTATCCAATGGTCATCTAGCCTAAGTTTTCACAGAACATTATATATTAAATGCAAGAAACCTAAACCATACCTTAGCCGATTTCCACGTAACGACCAAAGCTATTTATTCAAAACCAAAACAGCCCCTCAAAACTCAACTAATCCGCTTCCTCCAAGTTCCAGTATTCACAATTTCAAGCTCCAATTATTTATTTTCAACCTAATACACATTCATAATACATATATACCCAATTTAATACTCAAAGCTCAAATTTAATGAAAATAAAATAGAATTATCGTATCCTCACCTTACCCAAGCTTCACATAAGCAAGAGTGAACGTTTTTCTCAAGCTAATTGGATCCTAAAACATCAAAAATCAAAGAAATTCAACATTCCCACTTAAAATTCGAAAATTGGGGGAAATGAGAGGCTGAAGTGGAATATCAAGTTACCTATGAAATTGTTCCGGTAGAAACGTAGAGCTCGACGCGGTGAACGCGTGGCCGCAAACGGTGCGACGATTGGAGCTCGAACGGAGGAATTACGGGATTTGGAACTTTGCCGTAAAGGTTCGGCGTTCCTTTCCTCTCCCTGGAGCTCAGCTGCGTCCTTGAGGAAATGAGGGAAAAAGAGCCCGTGGCTCTTTTTAATGGGCTGGTCCGGTTGGATCGATAGCCCGGTTCGGATTCGGTTCAACCGGTTCGGTCCTTTCGGTCTAATTTTGGACCGTTTTCTTCGAAATTAGTGTCAAAATTCTCGTTTCGATGAGCTCTACCCTAATTTAATATAGCATTCACATTTCTAATCCTCCTTATTAAAAACTAATTTATTGACTAATTATCTACTAATTTAACCGGGGTTTACATCCTACCCACCTAATAAAGAATTTTGCCCTCAAAATTCAAATATAGTTACCTGAAAAGAGATGTGGATAGTCCTTTCGCATATCTGATTCGAGTTCCCAGGTATGTTCCTCGATACCAGCTCGTCTCCAAGCTACTTTTACCAATGATACTTCCCTTCCTCGTAATCGTTTAACACTGGTGTCATCAATCCTCACCGGAATTACTGGGAGTGTTAGATCTTCTCTCACTTGGATTGGTTCTGGTTCTAGAACATGACTTGCATCAGGAGTATACTTCCGAAGCTGTGATATATGAAATACATCGTGCAAATTCGAAAGGTATGGCGGTAAGGCAATTCTATAAGCCACTGGTCCAATTCTCTTCAGAATCTCAAACGGTCCAATATAACGGGGATTCAGTTTCTTGGTCTTAATAGCTCTTCCCACTCCAGTGGTTGGTGTTACTTTCAGAAAAACATGTTCTCCTTCCTCAAATTCCAAAGGCTTTCGCCTCTGATCAGCATAACTTTTCTGGCGGCTCTGGGCTATAAGCATTCGATTACGAATCTTCTTTATCTGCTCAGTCGTTTCAGCTATCATCTCAGGCCCTAATAAACTCTTTTCTCCAGTTTCATACCAACACAACGGAGACTGACATTTCCTGCCATACAGAGCCTCATATGGAGCCATTCCGATGCTCGCATGATAGCTATTATTATAAGCAAACTCTACTAATGGCATATACCGGTCCCAGCTTACCGGCTGGTCCAAAACACAAGCCCTTAGCATATCCTCCAAGGTCTGAATAGTTCTTTCTGACTGACCATCTGTCTGAGGGTGATACGCAGTACTCAAGCTTAACTGAGTCCCAAATGCACGCTGAAAAGCTCCCCAGAACCTTGATGTAAAACGGGGATCTCTATCAGATATAATAGTAGAGGTCACACCATGTAACCTGACAATCTCTTTGATATACATTCGAGCCAATTCCTCCATTGTGCAACTTATTCGGATAGGAAGAAAGTGAGCTGATTTTGTTAGTCGATCTACAACCACCCAAATAGCGTCACAACCAGATCGGGTTCTAGGCAAACCTATCACAAAATCCATTGCAATACTCTCCCATTTCCATTGTGGAATCTCCAAAGGCTGAAGGGTCCCTGATGGTCTCTGATGCTCAATCTTAACCTTCTGACACGTTAAACATTTAGATACATGCAATGCCACATCATTCTTCATACCTGGCCACCAGAACATCGCTTTCAGATCCTGATACATTTTAGTGCTCCCTGGGTGAATTGAAAACCCGCTCTTGTGAGCTTCCTTCAAGATACTTTGTCGTAGGTCTCCAACATCAGGCACAATAATCCGGTTCTTGAACCTCCATAAACCATCATGACCTTCTGACATTCTCCACTGTTTTCCCTGTTCAACTGCTGGTAATACCTTACGTAACGCTTCACTATCTTGATGAGCCTTCAGAAGTTCTGATTTAAAATCACTAGAAATTTGCAACTGACTCAAACACAGGATTCCAGATTCTTCTCTAACTCCCAAATTCAAACCTTGGAATGCCTTCAGTAACTCTTCCTCCCGTAGCATCATCCAAGCTGCATATAAAGACTTCCGACTCAAAGCGTCCGCTACAACATTCGCTTTTCCTGGATGATAATTCAATTCAAAATCATAATCTTTCAGAAGTTCCATCCATCTCCTCTGACGCATATTCAATTCTTTCTGCTCAAAAAGATACTTCAAACTCTTATGGTCTGAGAAAACATGAAACTTAACACCATAGAGATAGTGCCTCCAAATCTTTAAAGCAGACACAACAGCGGCAAGTTCTAAATCATGTGTCGGGTAGTTCATCTCATGCGGCCTTAACTGCCGTGAGGCGTATGCTACAACATTCTGGTGCTGCATCAGAACACACCCCAACCCTTTCAGAGATGCATCACAATACACTTCAAACGGTTCACTTGGTTCAGGTAATACCAATACAGGTGCAGTAGTCAACTTGTGCTTCAATGCCTGGAAGCTCTCTTCACATTCCGGAGTCCAGATAAAAGGCGTATCCTTCCTAGTCAACTTAGTTAAAGGTAAGGCGAGTTGTGAAAATCCTTTAATGAATCTGCGATAATACCCCGCCAAACCTAGGAAACTCCTGATTTCTGTCACTGAAGTTGGTCGCTCCCAATTCATCACTGCTTCCACCTTAGCAGGATCCACAGCTATCCCCTGCTTACTCACCACGTGGCCGAGAAACTTCACTTCACTCTTCCAGAACTCACATTTAGATAACTTAGCATATAACTTCCTATCTCTCAGAATTTGAAGCACAATCCGCAAGTGATCAGCATGTTCCTCTTCAGTCTTAGAATAAACAAGAATGTCATCAATGAAGACAATAACAAACTTGTCCAGATACGGTCGAAAAATCCTGTTCATATAATCCATAAATACTGCCGGGGCATTAGTTAACCCGAAAGACATCACTGTATACTCATAATGACCATAACGCGTTCTGAAAGCAGTTTTCGGAATATCCTCATCTCTAACCCTTATCTGATGATACCCTGATCGCAGGTCAATCTTAGAAAACACACCGGCACCCTGTAACTGATCCATTAGATCATCGATTCTAGGCAACGGATATTTATTCTTCACAGTGATCTTATTCAATTGCCGATAATCGACACACAGCCGCATACTCCCATCCTTCTTCTTTACCAGTAACACTGGCGCTCCCCACGGAGAAACACTTGGTCGGATAAAATGCTTACCCAACAGATCTTCCAGCTGAGCTTTCAGTTCAGCCATTTCTAAAGGCGACATCCTATAAGGAGTAATTGAAATCGGACCGGCTCCAGGCACCAACTCAATTGCGAATTCCACTTCCCGGTTAGGTGGAAATTCATTAATATCATCCGGAAACACATCTGGAAATTCACATACAACGGGAATCTACTCTAAACTCTGATCATCACCTGATACTCCCGCAGTTAATAACATAGTACCTTGACATTCGGTTCCAGAACAGTTTACTATCATAGAATTCAAATAGTAACTATTCACCACAACCGGTGCTTCTGACCCTTCCGGCATAAACTGTACTGACTTTTCAGAACAATCAAGTAAAACATGATTCTTGGATAACCAATCCAATCCCAAAATGAGATCAAGACCAGTCATAGGCAAACAAATCAAATCATGCACAAATTCACGTTGTTGCACTCGAAAAGGAACTTGTGGACATTCTATCCTAGTCACCATAGCTTCATGAGTAGCATTATATACTTTCAAATCATAACCTAGAACCACCATTCTCAATCCTAATTCATGGGCCTTTTCAAATGTAATAAATGAATGACTTGCTCCTGAATCAAATAAAGCATTTAAGATTTTACCAGCCATTTCACAATTACCTCTAATCAGTGTCTCAGATCCCTCAGCACCTATGGTAGAAGTGGTGTATACTCTCCCTGGCTGCTGCACCCTACCAGTCTCATACTTCTTCTTCTCAGGGCAATTACTGGCTATATGCCCGGGCTGTCCACAGGAATAGCACACTCCAAGTCCTAATCTACACGGAACTCCAGGATGATATTTTCCACACTTCTGACAATTCAGATCCTGCTGTGGTTGCTTCCCAAACCTTTTTCCTTGATTAGCAGTAATATTCAGCCTTCTATAATTACCCTGACCCTGAGTCTGCTGCGGAACAAAGCCTCCACGCTTGAAATTCCTACCTCTCGGAGCAAAGTTCCTCCCTGAAGGCCTCTGAAAAGGCACCCTCAAACTTCCTTTCTCTGCTGCCGCCTTCCTCACACAATCCTCAGCCACCCTACTCTTATTCACCAATTCAGAAAATATCCTGATCTCCATTGGGGCAACGAAGCTCAGAATATCGCTCCGAAGACCTCCCTCATATTTAATACACTTCCATTCAGCAAAATCTTCAGGCGCACCTTGACAGATACGAGAAAAGCGACATAACTCCTCAAATTTGCTAGTATACTCAGCAATAGTCATCTGTCCCTGCTTTAACTGCATTAATTCAAGTTCCTTGGCATTTCTGGCTGAATTAGGAAAGTATTTCTTATAGAACTCTGTCCGGAAAACCTCCCAAGGAATCGCAGCACCATCAGGCTGCAGGATACGTCGTGTTCCCTGCCACCAATACTGAGCTTCACCTTGCAACTGATAAGTTCCAAATTCAACCCATTGCTCTTCAGGAACCTGTTGTGCCTGTAATGCCCTTTCCATAGCCTGAATCCAATTATCTGCATCAGTGGGATTTGAGGTTCCCCTAAAAGTCGGAGGGCGAACTTTCAGAAATGTAGCAAGTGTCATAGGACCGTCTTCATCATTATTGTTCCCATGATTACCCTGATTTATCTGATTACCCAGTGCCTCAGCTGTTGCCTGCATAGCTGCAGCCATATTTCCCAAGGCAGCCATAAAGTCTACTGGATCAGTCCCTGTGGGTACAGGAGTAACGGTGCCTGTCCTACCTCTACCTCGCCCGCGACCGCGTCCGCGAGTCGACATCTGGTCCCTATACACACCAAACAAGTGATATTAAGTTGATCAGTCTCAATATCGCAGGTCTAATGCTTTAAGTTCCAAATGCATGCTCACAAACGTTTATGCCATATATATCAATCAGATATCCTAATAGCACATAAACACATGTACAGAGAATGCACAGAAGCACAATCAGTCCGTCTTTCAGGCTCTATAGGAACGAACTGCTCTGATACCATAATGTAACACTCTACCACAAAAAGCTTTACGCTTAAGTCGTAAAACAGAGGTGATGTGGTATTACGACCTCTAAAATAAAATAAGTACATATAATAGCAGAAGAGTTATAATATACTAGGAGCCTTGAAGGATAGGGGAAATAAAAATCGCGAGATAAAAGCGCAACGCTCAAGGAACGAGTTAACTTGCATGCTAAGAAAACCGTAACTGTCAAACATAAGATAACAGAAGTAGGAATAGAGTGCCAAAGATACAAAATAACAAGCTCCTAACTCAGCCTGCGAAGTCAAGACTGGCCGGAGAATATTTACACATATATACATACATATCCAAAACCCAAAAGTACATACACACAATCCTGCCTCTCCATAAACCTCTAAGAGGATCAAAAAGAATAAGTCATGCGGAGAGAAATCTAAGTACATATATATACATCATAACATAACAAAATATCCCAGTAACCACTCCGCTTCAAGAGTCCAGACGCCTAACGAGATGCCTCTCGACCTGCATCTGAAAAATAACAACATAGTATGGAATGAGAACCGGAGGTTCTCAGTATGGTAAAGGTGCCACACACATAATATATAAGGTCCTGGGAATGCCAGAGGCAATCCTAGAACGCCGACACTCAGATTGTAGAGCTCAAAGTATTAAACAGAAGCCATAAAAGGTGGTTTCCTAAAAATATTTAATCCTAACTTAACTTAACCTTAAATCTAAGTCCTATACTGCCATTCCTCCATACCTCCAATTCCATCATGCATTTTCACAGACAAATAAACAGATAAAGGCAAACACAAGAAAGTTACAACTACTGCAGGTAACAAATACACATTTAGCATGGCAAATACAGATAGGCACACCCAATTAGAGCATAAGCAAGTAATTCAAGTAATATGCATATGATGCATGCCTGTCCTATGGCTGATGAGGCTCATCTGTCGGTTATCCAGCCAACCCGACAAGTCTGAATTGTCCTTAGACGGTCCCCCGACGTGCATCCCCAAGAGTCTATGCATAGATTTTTCTCAAATAATCAATATTGCTCAATGGGGGTAACATTCCCGGGAATTTATATAGTGCCCGGTCACACTTACGTCGTAGGGTCAACAGAGTATCGAGTTTTCAACCTGGTACACGTGGTGGCAAGCCACGGCACTTAATCCAGGGAATCTCGTATCTCAGATTATTCAAATTCATAAGCCATATAAATAATTCAATTAAAATTCATCAACATCCACATCATTCTCAATCACATCTCATTCATCATTATATGTCAATCATATTCAATCATTATCCTTCATTATCACACCTCTCATTCCGTCCATCAATAGTTCCAATTCAAAACATAATTCATTCTTTTCCAAATGAACTAAACTTAAAACATGCTCATTTTCTTAATAACTCAAAATCAAACCATATAACCTTTAAATCTAAATCTTTTTAGATAATCATATAAACAAAATCTCTAATTTTTATAAAATTTCGGCAGCATCTCCTCTAAAACTCGGACTTTGCCACCCTGTTCGGGTCCAAACCTGTATTCTTTTCAATTCAACATACCCTTTCTCATCATCATAACAACCACCACAATAAATCTACCTCAAATCAACAATTAAACTCATACAACATTCAAATCCAACAACCAAAATTCAACTAAGGATCATAGTTCACAAATCCTAGGCTTTTAACACAAAATACCTCAAATCAATAATTCACCAAATCATTAGTTAATCAACAATAACATTCAACCATAATTCTCTCCAAATTAACATAACAACATTCACCATCCAAAATTAAAAACTAATTATCCAATAAACTTCAACCAAATATATTCATCGATAAATTACTAAACATTAAACATACACCTGCATTCCAACTTATCCAATGGTCATCTAGCCTAAGTTTTCACAGAACATTATATATTAAATGCAAGAAACCTAAACCATACCTTAGCCGATTTCCACGTAACGACCAAAGCTATTTATTCAAAACCAAAACAGCCCCTCAAAACTCAACTAATCCGCTTCCTCCAAGTTCCAGTATTCACAATTTCAAGCTCCAATTATTTATTTTCAACCTAATACACATTCATAATACATATATACCCAATTTAATACTCAAAGCTCAAATTTAATGAAAATAAAATAGAATTATCGTATCCTCACCTTACCCAAGCTTCACATAAGCAAGAGTGAACGTTTTTCTCAAGCTAATTGGATCCTAAAACATCAAAAATCAAAGAAATTCAACATTCCCACTTAAAATTCGAAAATTGGGGGAAATGAGAGGCTGAAGTGGAATATCAAGTTACCTATGAAATTGTTCCGGTAGAAACGTAGAGCTCGACGCGGTGAACGCGTGGCCGCAAACGGTGCGACGATTGGAGCTCGAACGGAGGAATTACGGGATTTGGAACTTTGCCGTAAAGGTTCGGCGTTCCTTTCCTCTCCCTGGAGCTCAGCTGCGTCCTTGAGGAAATGAGGGAAAAAGAGCCCGTGGCTCTTTTTAATGGGCTGGTCCGGTTGGACCGATAGCCCGGTTCGGATTCGGTTCAACCGGTTCGGTCCTTTCGGTCTAATTTTGGACCGTTTTCTTCGAAATTAGTGTCAAAATTCTCGTTTCGATGAGCTCTACCCTAATTTAATATAGCATTCACATTTCTAATCCTCCTTATTAAAAACTAATTTATTGACTAATTATCTACTAATTTAACCGGGGTTTACATATATAGTAAACCGAATTTTAACAGATTATTGACATTTATATTTTAAAGTTAATATAGAATAAATAAACAATTATTTAAAAGTAATAAATATCAATAAGAAAATACCCTCATTTGGATTCAAATAAAATATTAAAAAAATCAAAACAAATAAAAATAGAAATCTAACTTTTGTATTTTAGTTCAAATTTCAAAAAATCTATATTTTTTATAAATTTATTTGTAAAAAACTAATTTTTTCATTTTAAATTCATAAGTTTATAAAAATGTAGATTTTCTGAAATTTGAACTAAAATACAAAAGTTAGATTTCTATTCTTATTTGTTTTGATTTTTTTAATATTTTATTTGAATCCAAATAAAGGTATTTTCTTATTGACATTTATGTTTAAAGTTAATACTTAAAAGTAATAAATGTCAATAATCTGTTACAAATAGTAAATCGAATAAAGTTTATTATTTAATTCAATTTAATATATATCTCCTGCGTTTCGAATTTTATTCTTTAGTAAATCGAAACAAGTGATTTTAATTTACATTGTTCTTTACTAGTTCGAATCATATTGATTCAATTTAGTACTATAACGTCTAATTCAAATTTAACAAATTCGATTTATATAGTTATATGCACGAGGTCATACATGTAACGTTTCTGATTTTGAAACTTTTATGTAATATTAGTTGGTGTTTGATTTAATGATGAGTTTTATGTAATATTTGTATATATATTAATATATATTATTTTTTATAAAAAACAATTAATATATTTTTTATATATAACTAATTAGTGATTGATTTTTAGAGTTTATAATTCATGCTCAAAAGAATTCTGGTAGACGCTTTTAATTTTGATATTATGTTTATAATAATACTTTTTAATAATATGTAAAATTTAATGTATTTTTTTATATAGAGATCATAAATTTGATCCTCTAATTTGTGAAGTTTAACTTTCTTTAAATTTTTAAAATACAAAACTAACTCTCTGATTCGTGAACTTTAATTATTTTTTTTTAATTTTTAAAATATAGAACTGACCTTTCGATTTGTGGACTTACACAAAATTGATCCTCCGATTTGTGAATTTACACTACACAAATCTGACCTTTCAATTTGTGAACTTTAATTTTTTTTTAATTTTTAAAACACAAATAGGACCCTCGATACTAAATTAAAACACACCACTTCTGCATAACCAAAAATAATACAACAATAATTTTTATATAAAAAAAAAATCAACCCCCGGTAGAAGCCAATTTTTTTTATTAATTATAAATTATAGATAAATTCTTATTTAGTAATTAATTTTTGACTGAATATGATATTTTTTATCAAATTAAAATTTTTTATTGTTAAGATTAGTTTAATTTAATTTTTTTAAATTCTAAAATGCAACTTATTTAAAACAATTCAATAATGGAAAGAAGCAAGAGTAATGAACTTAAAAAGAGAAAAAAAAAGTCATAAATTAAATACAAATATGAGTAGAGATAGCAAGAAAATAATATCTACAGATACCCACTGAAATTACCTATGACAGAGGAGCTAATGGAGACTTACAAAATTTTTATAGAACGGAGATCCACCTTAGGAATAAATAGGGATGAAAACAGGAATTAAGGTACCCATCCGATAGAGACCCGCAAAAATTCTTACGAAAAAATTACTTAAATATCCTTATATAAGTGTATGTTTAATGGCTTTTTTTTAAGTTGTATTAAGAAATAAATTAATAATATGTATAATATTTAAATTTGTAATAATTAATTATTCAAATTTTTGTCATTATAAGAAGAGAGTATTATTATCCAACTATGACCACCAAAAATTGTTATATTGTTTTATTCGAAATTTATTTTATTTTATTTTATTTTATATGTCGGAGATTTTATGTGTATATTGATTATTATGTTGAATTTGTATTTGAATTATGTTTTAATTTGATATATTTTAGTTGAACTGTATTGAATTTTATTATGATTGTGTTAATTTTTTAATTTTTTTAAAGTTTAATATCTATAAATACCCACAGGTTGTCGTCTTTCCTGCAGAGGAAAATAAATAGAGACCCGTATCGAAAATGGAACGAAAATAGGGATGTTTTACTAAACAGAGACGGGAGGTAGGGAAAGGTCCCTACTCCATGAAGCCCCATTGCCATTTTTAAATACGAGTGTCTTAATTCGAGTGATATATTTGAAAAAAATATTGTAAGGATCTATTATTCTTTTTACATGTTTCGAAATTAGAATCAATGAGGATTGAGATTGATGAATGTGATGATGAAAAAATTTCATACAAGAGAAAAGTTTTTAAAATACAAGTTCCTACTTTTAAAAGAAGAAATGATGTTAAAGCTTATTTGAAATAAAAAAAAAGGTATAGTTGATTTTTGCATATTTTAATTTTTTTTAAAGCAAAAAAATGTCATATTGACAGAGGCCAAATTTTCAAACGATGCACGTATTTAGTGGAATAAGTTAGATAGATTCAGAAGAAGGTATAGAAAAAGTTCAATTTGCACTTGAAAGAAGATGAAAAAAAAATCATGAGAAACTAGTTTCTCATATCACACAAGGAGTTTTTTGAAAATTTTTGTAAGTTGAAACAAATATCAAAATTTGTAAAGAAGTATCACAAGGAGTTATTAAATTTGATGAGTAAGGTTAATTGAAAAAAAGTTCTAAGAATTCTTATGGAGCAATTTTTGGTTGGATTAAACTAAGAAATTGTAACGAGGTTGAACTTTATCATTATGCAACAATGGAGGATCTAGTCAATTTGGCCATTAACATGAAAAAGTAGCAACAATTTATTACAATTTGACTCTCTTCAAACTCTAATTCTGTAAAAATTTTTAAAAGAATAAAAGTTTGAGAATAAGACAAAATTCAAAGTTTAAGATTTCAAAAAGAATCATATAGAACAATATAAAAAGAAGAGTTCTTATAATTTCATCTTTAATTCTCTTTCATAGCTATAGTAATAGAAGAATTTGTTGAGTATGTTATAAATAGAGATGTATACTTAAAAGAATTAAATGTGTAAAAATTCTTAAAGGAATCCTTGAGAAGCGAGCAATTTGAAAAATAAGAGAGAAAAAGAGAAGAATTTGAGAAGATAAAAAAAATAAGAAAAAGAGTGAGGGTTTAAGTGAAAAAATCAATATTTGAGTGAAAGAGAGAATTTAGAGAGAAAGAAAGAGAACATTGAGAAAAAAAATCAATGAGTAAAAAAGAAATTGAGAGTAATAAACACACTTGTAAAAGAGATCTAGAAATACAGTGCTAATTTTAGATAAAAGCCTTTAATTTCTCATATTAAAACTAACTATGAGCTACCTAATATTTTTATGACACTTTTTCAAGGCTTCGCATGTTTTGTGTTAATTTTTGAAGTCATTAATGTGGATGAAAAAAAAAAACAAAAAACAACCAATTCTATATTTTAATGAGTAGATACATGGATTAAATTTTAAGTACTCAACATATAATAAAGTGTTGTATATTTTTGCATTTAATAATTGAAGGGATCTTGAACAAGAGACATGCAGAGTGAATTGAATTACTTGATTATTCTCCATATATAATTTGAACAAGATAATAAGAATGCGGTTATTCGTGAGTTGCTCAAAAAGGTATGATTTAGTACTTGTTTAGGTGCCATTGAGTTGATAGAAAAAGGTATTTTTTATTGAAAATATTTTTTTTATATTTTTAGTATGTTTGATAAATTTTTAGTAGTAAAACTAAAAGCACTAAAAAATAAAAAAAAAAATATTTTTTTGAGAAGCTACAATTTACATCCTTTTTAAAAGATTTTTTTCTTAAAAAAAATATTTATCACATAATAAATAAACAATGCAAAAAAATACTTTTATATTATTATACCCAAACATAATTAATAGATAAAAAAATCTTTTTACATGAGATATCCAAACATAAAATTATTTTTACTTTTTTATAAGATCCTTTAAAAAAAGATAACTAAAAAAAATATTTTTTTAGAAACTCACCAAAACAAGTCGTTAATCACTACTCTTACTCCTAATTTATTAGTATTTTGTTATATGAAAAATTTTTATACAACTAATTCTTTTTTGTATATGTTACTTGTTAGAATATTGATTTAACCTTTTAAAGTGTCATAGTAGAGTAAAAAGAATTTTAAATTTGTTATTTATATATTTTTGTTGGTCTTATAAATGTAAGAGTATTGAATGAATTTATTCTGATTGCATTATATGTAAACAAGTTAAATATCAAGTTTTGTCAAATATATTGTGCTTTTTTTTTTTTGTATTCCTATCTATACATGGATTGATATTTTTATAAATTTTCTACTTAATTTGTTTAGTGTTAGAAAACGTAATTATAGTATTATTCTTGTCATGGACAAGATTAATATAATCGTATTTTTAATTATTGCATATCATAATATTAAGAATTTTGCACACATTGCTAAATTATTCTTCAAAGAGGTTGATTATGTGATTACTTATACTAGTTATTTGGATAATTATATCTTGCATGTTAAGAGTGTTTTGGATAATTATTTATAAGATATTGAATTTTCTTATAATTTTACAATTTATAATTCTATTAGTTGTTATTCTTGTGAATCTTTGAATGATTTTAAATAGTTAACTAATTTGGATTTAATGCTTTTATTTTTAAGTGATGTTATTTTAAATGGTAAAAATAAGACTGAAAAAAATAAATTTAAACATATGAAGGCTTATAACACAATTAACAAGAAGAACCTAACTACTATTTAGTAGGTAAAGAAGAGCTATCAAAATATGGTCTTTGAATTAAGAGATTAAATTTGAATTTATTAAAAAAAAAAGAAGCTTCTCATTTTTAGAAAAAAAATACTTGTTACTAGAGAAGATACTTCATTCCAGGTGTTGTTGGGGATTATCAAAATCAATTCCAATGAGAATAATTTTCTTAATAAGTATTATAGTCCACCTATATTTAGTGAATCTAATTTTTTTACATTTGATATATATGCAAAATCGAGGACAATTCTTTTTGAAGATTGGAAGATTTGTTCTCATAAGTAAGGGTCTAGCAATTAATTGGAGGCACTTAATAAATGATTTTACTAACTCATTTTGTGTGTGAACATGAGCTACTGGATATTCAACATTTATTCCATTAGCCATACAATAAGCATCAAAAGCTTGGGAAGTAAATTCATTTGGGCAAGTAAATTTCTGGTTTACAGTGGCATGTGATTCAATTACACTAATATTGGTATAATATAACCCAGATGAAAGTGAGGGCAACTTTTCTAATATAACCTTTTTATTTGAATCATGTGTTGTGATACATAAGTACTCATGACTTCCCTCATTCATAGCCTCAATATGATATCCATTTCGGCGAATATCTTTAAAGCTCAACAAGTTTTTTAGAGACTTGGTAGAAAATAGTGCATTATTTATTATGAATTTTGTTCCTCCGAGAAACAAATTTATAGCTCTTCTGGAGTCTTAAATCACATTGCCTGAGCCAATAATAGTATTAACATATTCTTCTTTTGGCACAAAATGGGTAAAATATATATCACTTTTGAGAATGGTGTGCGAACTTGCACTATCCGCAAGGCATACATCTTCATTATATATCTTTGCCATTTTCTTCAAAGACAAATAATAATAATAATAATAATAAAATGAGTAGTATGCACAGTTAAATTGAATACTTGATTGGAATTATTTTTCTAAGAAACACGGTATATAAAAATAATGTCATATACTAAATTTTTATTTTAAAACTTGACACATTTAATGATTTCAAAATTTATAAACATTAATATTTTATTATTTATATACATCATATTTGAAACTTAAATATATAGAAAATAAAACTTAATAATAAGTTCTTTACATTATTTATTTACATGGATACTTAACAATCCCATATATTAAACTATTCCATCATTGATCAAATGACCAATATTTTCTTTAGGATCCTCAATAAAATCAGATACATTATAATGAGTGGTGGAATTTTCAGCATCGTTTGAAACAAAATTTGTTTTCTTTCCTTTGTCGTCCTTTTTCAAAGATACTTGATAAAGATCGACTAGGTACCTTGGTGTACGACAGGTACACGACTAATGGCCCTTTCCACCACAACGGAAACACTTATCATCTGTTGATTTATTTTGCCAAATATTTCTTTCTTTATCCCACTTCTGGTGAGATCCTCTCTTTTGAACATAATTTCTTTTACTTCCATAATTTTTCTTGTTGCCAAAACCTTGTCATTTACCTCTTCTGGAGTAACGATTTGCCGCATTTACTTCAAGAAATGGGGCGGCGCTAGTTGGGCGCGCTTCGTTATTCTTTAAGAGCAACTCATTGTTGCGTTCAGTAACAAGAAGGCAAGAAATTAACTCAGAATATTTTTTAAATCCTTTTTCTCGATACTGCTGCTGCAGGAGCACATTCGAGACATGGAAAATCGAGAAAGTTTTCTCTAATATATCATTATAAGATATATTTTTCCCACGTAATTTCATTCGTGAGGTGATTCGAAATATTACCAAATTATATTCATTTATGGATTTAAAATCCTGTAGACGCAAGTGCGTCCATTCATATCGGGTTTGAGGAAGTATCACCGTCTTTTGATGATTATACCTTTCTTCAACGTCTTTCCAAAGATCTGCAGGATCTTTTAATGTGAGATATTCATTTTTTAATCTTTCGTCAAGATGACAACGAAGAAAAATCATGGCTTTGTCTTTATCCTTCTGCGATGCATTATTTTCAGTCTTAATGGTATCTTCAAGATCCATTGAATCAAAATAGATTTCAGCATCTAATATCCATGATAAATAATTATTTCCAGATATATCAAGAGCATTGAATTTAAGATGAGAGAGTTTCGACATAATGAAAATTTGTTATCTGAGTCTTCCTAAAAATTTGATCAGAGTCTCGTGCTGATAACGCGTTGTAAAATAAATAAATAAGGAAGATATAAATATAAGATAGAGAAATATAAAATCCTAGTGTTAATGTTCACCAATATATATATATATATATATATATATATATAAAAGTAGCATTGTATGTAAAGAGAGAGAATGTTGTTATTGATGTTATTGTTTATACCCTCTATTTATACATGAATAGGGTTCATATTTTCAATATTTATTAAATATAAATTCTTTTTTGGTAACATGAATATTCTTTTATGGAAAAACTGAGCCACTCATGATATTAATGGGCATCCACATCCTTCGTGCTTACCACAACATTATCTTTCATAGATACATCATTAGTTTAAGTTTTTTATAGTTAGTTTCATCAGTATCCAAATTTTTTATGGTCAAAAAATGATTATTTATTTTATCTTTTATTTAATTTTAGATTTTTTTATAGTTTTATTTTAAGAAAATTTGATTTATTTTTAAGCTGATTAATTAAAGGGTTTATTTAAACAAGTTTATAAAACGAGTTTTAATGAATATACGTTTTTTTTATGTATTTAATAAAAAAATAGGTTATTTGTTTTGTTTATTACATTAAAAAATAAAAAAAAACAGTCTAAGAAATTTTTTAGTATTAATTCTTTTTATTTTTATTCATTTAATTTAAGTTGTCAATAATAAATTTTAAAAGTCCAATAAAAAACTTTTTTAAAAGTCCAATAAAAAACTTTCTAATGATATAAATTATTAAGAATATTTTTTTTTAAGATCTAATAGAAACTACTATAATGGTATCATTAGAATAGGGATATTGAATTACAAAGGAAACTCAAATCTATGTAGAAAAAAAAATATTTTTTTTAGATAAGTGAGATTAGCTGGATCATATTATGAATCTTCAACTAGAAGATGTGCATTGCATGTAGATTACTTGCTCCGTTTCTAATTAATTCTTTTTTCAGGTGTATTTTTTAAATGAATTGTTATTTTGAATTCCAATAACTTATTAATTAATTTATAATTATTATATCCTTTAGACATTTATTAGAAAGAGAATATTTATAGTCATACAAAGACAAATGTGTAACACTGTAATGACTAATAAAAGTTATTTTTGCTTTTTTCCTTTAAATTTGTAGATTTTAAATAAAATTTAATTATTTATATTTTAACTTTTCATTTTAATAAAAATTAATTTTTAATAGAGAATTAATATTTAAAATAATTTCTAAAATATTATGTATTTGTCAATTTAGTAATCAAAATATCAAATATCTCAAAATAATTCTTAAAAAGTACAGTAATAAATCATATTGATTATTACTGATTAGATGAAGTTAAAATTTCAAGAAATGAATTAATTTAAAATTGAAATTTGTATTAAAGTTTGTAACGACCCAATTTTCAGTAAGTCATGATCATACCAGAAATCAAGTGTCACCAACTTGTTCACATGAAATCTTTACTATGTATTATTAAGCCTGTAATTGGGTTAGCGTACTATCGAGTTTTGAAAAAACTTTTATAAGAAAACTTGCAAGGACAACTAATTAAACATACACAAGCCGGCATTATATACAATCACAACACATAGCATAAGCCACGCATAAGCATACAGGTACTGTCGTGTGTGTGTATATATATATATATATATATATATATATATATATATATATATATATATATATATATATATATATATATATATATATAACCCTTCAGAAATACTATTATGTACAACTCAACACTCCGGGCCCTGGTCCATATAGAAAACCCCTAAACTGGCACTTGAACTAGCCTAGTCCACTATGTACACCCTATTCTCTTAGTGAGTCTGACCAAAAGTGAGAGATTAACACAAAGGCTAGACTAACACAAAAAAAACTATCAAAAGGCACAACCGCAGCTCCCAGGACTCAGCTGTCATCGTCAGAGGAGATCACAACCACATCAGAAAACTCCTCAGGATCCTCGTCCTCGTCATCAGAAATCTCTATAATCTCAGGAGGGACACTGGCACTCGTGCTACATGTCTGACCAGCACTCGCCGGTCCATTAATAGAGGCGGTGAGCGGCTCCTCAGAAGATGGCTTGGATGAAGATACTGAGATCTGCTCCACGGGAATGTCGTCCTCCGGTACAGGCTTTGGAAAAAGCTCCTCCATGGACTCAGGCTCAGGGTCTGCCTGATCCGCAGGCTGATCGGGATGCTGGTGAGGCACCGGCCCATCATGAAACGGGTGAATGGAGCATCCGGGTGGAGTCACTGCAGTGGGAACTCATAGAGCATGTCGGGGTTAAACTGTGGAGTGTCAATCGGGTGATGGAAAGGATGATCACGCAGAATGTACATACGAGTCCTAATCTCTGCAGCTACTACATAAAACCTATGCTGTACAATATTCTCGTATATATAGAGAGGGTCCATCTCGTAAAATATAACTCCGGTCTCCATCTGAAGGGGAGGAAGAGAATGGGTAAGAACTGGGGGTTCTTAGAAGGGTCGAAGGTGGTTAGTTTAGTCAGAATTTCCACAGTTCAAGTAATTCACAACGAAATATACAAGTGTCACAAAGAAATATCTAGTCACCACAATTTAGAATAACATTAAGGAATGTATAAACACAAGAAGACAATCACAAACAATTTCACAATGTCAAGTAAAATGCAAATGCGCAACAAGAATGATGCATGTCTATTCCTAACGCAGGCCATGAGCTCATGTGTCGGTTGCCTACCCGCTCCCGACATTACCCGGGCACGAGTCCCAGATATGATTTTCCAGATGCATCAGTGTGCTTATAAGTCGTACGGCTAGGCCGCATACAGTGTGACTTTTCAAATCAATAAGCGTACATCTGGAAAACAGTTCTCAGTGTGTGGGCGTCCCCACTTTACATTTGGCACTAAGGCCTAAACAAGGATACATCTGCTCTCCTGTGGCAGTAATTTTGAATAAAAACTCAAAATAGCATTTTCCTTTCAAAACTTAGTTTATAATAATAAACATAACCTTAGTCTTTTTATAAAAATATAATGCATCCTTTAAAATAAAATTTCCAAACTAATATCTTGTCCTTCAACGAGACCGAAAACCTGTTTTATTTTTTATCAAAATATTAACTTAAAAATTTATTCATTCTCGAGCTGACTAAAACCAACTTTATCAAAATATCAATATATCAACAAAATTCAACATGAAATGCAATCAAATTTCAATAACACTCAATCCAAATATCAATTTACTTATCAAATATCATTTAGTCGGTGAAAATTTATCAAAATCCTACCTTCATACGTAATCGAAATACTCGAAACTCTAGAGAAACTTTCTGACCGTGCTGCTGAAGGGAAAAACGTCCGGAATCCTCCGTGCCTCCTAGAACTCCAGTTGGCCAAGCTCAAGGGGTAGGGGAGCTACGTCACCGTCGATTTTCACCGGACAAAAGTAACGCCAACACGTAGAGGAGGAAGATACAAACACTTTTACCGGATTAAATTTTTTATTGGAATTACAGATCGCAAGAAATCGAGGCCGGAAGGTTAGAGGATTTTACGGTTCTCTCATAAAGCTTCGATCTCTCTCTCTGTTCTTTCTTTTTCCTTAGGCTTAGTGAATGAAAATGAAAAGTTAAGCAAGAAAAGTAATTGATGATGATTAAGGCTTAATGAGTTGTCAAGTTCTTATCTTACATTCCTATATTAAAGCCACGTTTCCCCTTTTCTTTGCCTTTCATTCCATGTACATATATATATAAAAGATTGAAATATGCTTATAAGCCGATATGCTTATAAGCCTAGCCTATATATATATATATATATATATATATATATATATATATATATATATATATATATATATATATATATATATATATATATATAAAAGAAACATTAATAAGAATTATATATATGTACATAGTTAAGCATGCAAGCCACGTTTTGGCTTTCTTTATCTTAATTCCTTTAAGGCTTCGGCCAAAGGGAAATAAATATATAAATATTATAAATATATAAATATGATAATATAGTAAAGATAATAATAATAGTAATAATAATAATAATAATAATTTTCTTTAAATAAAATAATAAATCACAAATAACTTATTATTTAATTTTTCAAAAATTTGGGGTCTTACATCCTACCCCATTTATAAAAATTTTCGTCCTCGAAAATTGCTATAAACGAAAATTTTCATCCTAAAAGAAAATTTTACCCTCAAAATTTTCTTTACCTGTAAGCAGGTGCGAGTAAACGGTTCTTATCTTACTTTCTAGTCCTCAGGTATGTTGTGTGTCCTCATCTCGTCTCAACTTACGTATAGCAGTTAAAGAAATACAAGAATGTGACGCACCAGAAACATAAAGTGCAGTTAAGGAGCGAGTCTTAACACAATACTGATCATGGGTCAGGGAGTCCGAGTACGAGCATCTTCAGTCATCATTGTAAATACTCTTCCTGGCTGCTGAGATTTAGTTGAATCTTGAGCAATCTTCTTCTCACAATTCCTCGCTATGTGTCCAGGCATACCACAAAAATAACAAACGCTCGAACCCAATCGACATGGATTCCTACCATGGTCCTTCCCACACTGATTACAAACAAGGTTTGTTAGTGCTGGCTGTGGTCGCTTTCCAGTATCTCGTCCTTGCCTATCGATATTGTCACGAGCAGGAAGATTACTAACTTGCTGATTCCATAAGAAAGTGTCCTATTCATTTTAAAGTTCCTTCCCTGAGGGGCTATATACCGATTAAAATTTTTCGGAGGTAATTCTTGACGACTCATCTTTGCTGCCGCCACCTTCTTGGTACAGTCTTCCACCAACTGACTCTTATTGACAAGCTCTGTAAAATTTTGTATTTGCAGTGGTACCAACGAGTGCATTAGTTCTTCGCGGAGTCCTCCTTCGTACTTTAAACATTTCCATTCCTCAAAATCATCTGGGTTTCCCTGACAGATCTTAGAGAATCGGCACAAATCCTCAAATTTTTGAGTATATTCTGCTACTGACATACTCTCCTGCGTCAACTGCATCAGTTCCATTTCTTTAGCATCACGAATAGTTCTAGGGAAGTACTTTTTGTAAAATTCCTCCTTAAAAGTATCCTAATCAATCTCTTCCACCACCTGCCTTAACAAGCGTTGCACTCCCTGCCACCAGTGTTCAGCTTCTCCCTCCAGCATATAGGTCGCAAATTCCACGTACTGTCTTTCTGGTACATGTTGCGCTCGCAATGACTTCTCGATACCACGGAACCAATTGTCAGCTTCAGTTGCAACAAGCGTCCCCTTAAACTTGGGCGGATTTACCTTTAGAAAGGTTGCCAGTGTCATAGGGTTATCGGGGTTTCCGGCACCTTCATTATCATTACCGTCTCCACCACGCTCACCATTGCGTCCTCCGTTACGATCTCCGTTTCTCTCCCCTAAACGGTCAATTGCTCGCGTAGTAGCAGTTGCCGTTTCACGCACAGCCTCAGCCATGGTGTTCATTGCAGCTATAAAAGCATCTGCACCCCTCGTCGGTTCTTCTGCATGGTTTGCACCACGCCTACCACGTCCTCGTCCCAGTGCAGCCATCAAGATTCTGTGCACACCCAACATGTAATATTAAGGTGATCAGTATTAACATTTCAGGCGAAGTGTGAATAGTCTCTAAAATGGAAACACAGTGACAATCATGCAATTCATATCACAACGATATCCTATATGCATGAGACACAACTCAGAGAATGCAATGAAGCATGATTCAGTCCATATCCCCAGGCTTTAATAGGAACGAACTGCTCTGATACCAAGTTGTAACGACCCAATTCCCAGTAAGTCATGATCATACCATAAATCAAGTGTCACCAACTTGTTCACATGAAACCTTTACTATGTATTATTAAGCCTGTAATCGGGTTAGCGTACTATCGAGTTTTGGAAAAACTTTTATAAGAAAACTTGAAAGGACAACTAATTAAACATACACAAGCCGGCATTATATACAATCACAGCACATAGCATAGGCCACGCATAAGCATACAGGTACTGTCGTACATATATATATATATCCTGAGTTAGCATACAACCCTTCAGAAATACTACTATGTACAACCCAACACTCCGGGCCCTGGTCCATATAGAAAATCCCTAAACTGGCACCCGAACTAGCCTAGTCCACTATGTACACCCTATTCTCTCAGTGAGTCTGACCAAAAGTGAGAGATTAACACAAAGGCTAGGCTAACACAAAAAAAACTATCAAAAGGCACAACTGCAGCTCCCAAGACTCAGCTGTCATCGTCAGAGGAGATCACAACCACATCAGAACACTCATCAGGATCCTCGTCCTCGTCATCAGAAATCTCTATAATCTCGGGAGGGGCACTAGCACTCGTGCTACTGGTCTGACCAGCACTCGCCGGTCCACTAATAGAGGCGGTGAGTGGCTCCTCAGAAGATGGCTCGGATGAAGATACTGAGATCTGCTCCACGGGGATGTCCTCCTCCGGTACAGGCTCTGGAAAATGCTCCTCCATGGCTCAGGCTCAGGGTCTGCCTGATCCGCAGGCTGATCGGGATGCTGGTGAGGCACCGGCCCATCATGAAATGGGTGAAATGGAGCATCCGGGTGGAGCCACTGCAGTGGGAACTCATAGGGCATGTCGGGGTTAAACTGTGGAGTGTCAATCGGGTGATGGAAAGGATGATCACGCAGAATGTACATACGAGTCCTAATCTCCGCAGCTACTACATAAAACCTATGCTGTACAATATCCTCGTATATATAGGGAGGGTCCATCTCGTAAAATATAACTCCGGTCTCCATCTGAAGGGGAAGAAGAGAAGGGGTAAGAACTGGGGGGTTCTTAGTAGGGTCGAGGGTGGTTAGTTTAGTCAGGATTTCCACAGTTCAAGTAATTCACAACGAAATATACAAGTGTCACAAAGAAATATCTAGTCCCCACAATTCAGAATAACATTAAGGAATGTATAAACACAAGAAGACAATCACAAACAATTTCACAATGTCAAGTAAAATACAAATGCGCAACAAGAATGATGCATGTCTATTCCTAACGCAGGCCATGAGCTCATGTGTCGGTTGCCTACCCGCTCCCGACATTACCCGGGCACGAGTCCCAGATATGGTTTTCCAGATGCATCAGTGTGCTTATAAGTTGTACGGCTAGGCCGCATACAGTGTGACTTTCCAAATCAATAAGCGTACATCTAGAAAACAGTTCTCAGTGTGTGGGCGTCCCCACTTTACATTTGGCACTAAGGCCCAAACAAGGTCACATCTGCTCTCCTGTGGCAGTAATTTTGAATAAAAACTCAAAATAGCATTTTCCTTTCAAAACTTAGTTTATAATAATAAACATAACCTCAATCTTTTTATAAAAATATAATGACATCCTTTAAAATAAAATTTCCAAACTAATATCTTATCCTTCAACGAGACCGAAAACCTGTTTTATTTTTTATCAAAATATTAACTTAAAAATTTATTCATTCTCGAGCTGACTAAAACCAACTTCATCAAAATATCAATATATCAACAAAATTCAACATGAAATGCAATCAAATTTCAATAACACTCAATCCAAACATCAATTTACTTATCAAATATCATTTAGTCGGTGAAAATTTATCAAAACCCTACCTTCGTACGTAATCGAAATACTCGAAACTCTAGAGAAACTTTCTGACCGTGCTGCTGAAGGAAAAAACGTCTGGAATCCTCCGTGCCTCCTAGAACTCCAGTTGGCCAAGCTCAAGGGGTAGGGGAGCTACGTCACCGTCGATTTCCACCGGACAAAAGTAACGCCAACACGTAGAAGAGAAAGATACGAACACTTTTACCAGATTAGATTTTTTATTGGAGTTACGGATCGCAAGAAATCGAGGACGGAAGGTTAAAGGGTTTTACGATTCTCTCATAAAGCTTTGATCTATCTCTGTTCTTTCTTTTTCCTTAGGCTTAGTGAATGAAAATGAAAAGTTAAGCAAGGAAAGTAATCGATGATGATTAAGGCTTAATGAGTTGTCAAGTTCTTATCTTACATTCCTATATTAAAGCCACGTTTCCCCTTTTCTTTGCCTTTCATTCCATATATATATATATATATATATATATATATATGAAATGCATACAAAAGATATATGTATAAAAGAAACATTAGTAATAATTATATATATGTACATAGTTAAGCATGCAAGCCACGTTTTGGCTTTCTTTATCTTAATTCCCTTAAGGCTTCGGCCAAAGGAAAATAAATATATAAATATTATAAATATATAAATATGATAATAATAATAATAATAATAATAATAATAATAATAATAATAATAATAATAATAATAATAATAATAATAATAATAATAATAATAATAATAATAATAATTTTTTTTAAATAAAATAATAAATCACAAATAACTCATTATTTAATTTTTCAAAAATTTGGGATCTTACAAAGATAATTGATGAAATGAAATTAATATTATATTAGAAATACAATATTATTTTAATAAAAAATCAATAAAATTTTGTCACTTATATAATTATATTGATAAAATAATTAAAAATAATATAAAATTTTAAATAAACTTAAGATTAAATATTGGAGAAGTAAATTTTATTTTTAATTTTAAATAATTATTTATGACATATAGTCTCATAAATATTTTTATAGAACCCAAAACGAAATTGAAATTAGAAGGGTTAAATACTTTTTTCATCCCTAAGATTTGAGGGAAAAATCAAAATCGTCCCCGTCTATTTTTGCTTATTAAAATCATTTCCAACATTACAAAATGTTATAAAATCGTCCATTTCTACTTCAATTATATTTTTTGAACAAGTTATCCTTAACTATTAATAAAAATAATATTAAAAAAAAAACAAAACTCCACCCCACCCCACCCACCCCACCCACCCCACTCCCCAGTATCTCTTCGTCTCTTCCCTTTTTGCCTCCTCCCCCCCCCCCCCCCAAAAAATTCCCTTCCTCCTACTCTCTGAGTCCACCCACCCACTCCAAATTCCATCCCACCATCATCATCAGTTCCAAAAACAAATTAAACCCCATCCCACTATCATCAGCAATTCCCAATAAACATCCCTCATTAACATCTTCTCATCTCTCTCACCCACGTAGCTGCGCTGTCGCCTCCCAATTGGTGGCGAAGAGTTTTCATCCGCGACAAGCCGCCACCTATCAACTCGCTGGCAACGACGACCACATCTACCATGAAGAGAGCCCCATCATTACCCCGCACAACCCCCACCCCTTGCCGTCTGTTCCCCCGACGAAGCGACTATCCGCGTCTCCTCACCACAAAAGACGACGTTAACAATTACGCGAAGGTAGCCTGTCTCTTCATGACGGTGGGTCATGAAGACTGTGGCTTTGATTTCGTTAGGTTGAAGACGGTAAGACTTTAGACTCATGGGGTTAAGGTTGTTATGGCTACTGATCTCTTGGCACCCACTGTGTTGAAGCCTCCTGGTGAGTTGGGGGCAGATATTGTTGTTGACTTGGCTAAAAAATTTGGTGTTTCGATGGGCTTTGTTCATTGTGTTCTTTTTTTTTTAACTATTAATTGAAATGAATAATAAATAAATTAATTATTGTGATTGTTGTTGTTAACAGAAAAAAATTGTTGTTGAATAAATTAATACTAAAAAAAGTTAAAAAATAATATTTAATTTAAAAAATATAACAATAAATAATTTTTAAAAAATAAAAAATTACTATAAAAGATAAGTTAGGTAAAATTTAGGCACTATAGAATTGGCCTTCACTTTTTATGCTAAAAGAGAAACAAGCAGTTAGAGAAAAGAGATCAAGCAGTTAGAGAAAAGAGATCGAGAGTCTCTACATGCATATCGAGAGAAGAGAGCTAAGAGAGTTCCTCTCCAGAAGAATTTTGAGTGGCCAATAATAATTTGTCACGTGATAAGTTAATTTTAAAATAAATAATTATATTAAATCATAATTAATTAAATAAAAATATAATAAAAAAATGAAAAAATTCTCAGAAATACTTAGTAAAATACTTTGAACATTGTTTATATTATTATATTAAATCATAATTAATTGAATTTATTTACATAAAAAAATAAATTTAATTTTTATAAATTATAAAATAATTTATTTTTTTATATTAAATAAATTTACAAACTAGTTTAATCTTAAATTATATATTATGTATTATTGTTATTTATGAAGTTATTAATTTTATTTTTTAATATTAATATTTTTTAATAATAAATTATTTTTAAATTTATAAATTTTAATAATATTATTATATATAAAAGATATTAACTACATTAATTTTAATTATTTTATTATTTAATTAAATAGAACCACAACTAGGACTAAACTTAGTTTTTTTAATAAAAAAGAGAGAAATATTTTAAATTTTTATTTAATGTTTATAACGCAAAAATTAATATAGAACATTTTTTTATAATAAGTGGATCATAAATAAAAATTAAGTAATTTTCTACCGAAGATAATCTTAGGCCATGTGAGCCATATATTGAATTGGTTCAACTAAAATACGCTATGTGATATGATTCATATATTTTCTATCCCAAATTTGTATCTTTTAAAATAAAAGAATTAATAAAATGAAGTATTAATTATCATTCACTACAAGAGAATCGGGAATTTGCGGCGGTTTATTTATGGATTTGTAGTGGTTTAAAACCGCCGCAAAATGACATACCAGTGCTTCGTCAAACATCGTGTATTAGGGGGTGGAGATTTGATTTTGCGACAATTCTAATGAACCGCTGGCACAACCGCCACAAATCAAGCTGACGATTTTGCGTCGGTTACAAAACCGCCGCTATTTTGGTCTGTGAATTTAAAAAAAAACCGCCGCAATTTCATACACAAGCTTAAAAGAAAAACTGACTAACTACAATAGTTTATACCATTTTTCTTTACTATAACCTATTTTCTTTACATTATATTTATTAAACTTGAGATATTAACATAAAAAAACACTAAATAAACAATATTAAACTCGTAAATAATTCCAAAATATTAACAAATATCATATGGTGCTCAATGCTGGCCCACTATTACCAGCACTGCTAACAAATATCAGACGATGCTTGTTTACAACCTAGACGTAAATGATTCAGAATATTCACAACTTAGAGGATGAAAAATATCAGCAGAAAGATACAAAAGGCACATTTAAAATCCTCATTAAAAGAACTCTTCAAGGGCATGGATGCCACTGGTGTCTATGTCAGTAACGGCTGCACAAAGAACACAAATTATAAGTTAGTTAATGCTTATAGAAAACTAACAAACCAGAACAGTATGTTCTTGTTTGATATAAAAATCAGACAAAAACCAAGGTAGACAATAGGGACACTCACGTGACATTTCAACAAAATCAAATTTATCAATCTTCCAAATCAAAATAGTTGCCTGATAGTCCACAAGGTTGATGACAGCAGAAATGATGATTGAAGAAAGAATGGCATTTGGAGTGTAACGGAAAAGGGGAGTGATGAATTCCAGGGTTAAGAACACAACTACAGACATCACAATATTAGATACTATAGTTTGACAACCAGCCATGAAATTCACTACTGACCTAGAGAAAGAACCTGAAAGCAACAAAAAGATAGATTAGAATCTTGCACTTCAATGATGAACCACAAAACAATACCATAAGATGATTATAATCCTTATTCTCTTTTATACTCCTTATTCTCTTTTATTTTGGCACTAGTAAGATGATATCATTCCTTTACTAATAAGGTTGTACAACAGTTCCTCTTCAACTATAAGTTACCATATGGCCAAATGACTACAAAATGACTACAAAAATGTAGGTATTCATACTCCATATAATTCAAAGTTTCAACCCTATTTTGATTTTTAAAAAAAATGACTACAAAATGTAGGTACAGGAAGACAACTGATTACTATATCATTCACCATTTCCTCTGGTGCTTTCATTGCCCCCTCATTCATTTCGGGTTTCTCTCCACCTTCTCAATCAAGACCTAATATGAGCCTCTAGCTCCACCTATTTAATGATCGATTAGGTTTTCTACAATGTAAAAGAGATGCATTTGATTCAGTTGCAAGACAAATGTCCAGTGCAGATTTGACGTGAGAAGTAACAGGTGAATTTTTATGACAAGTAGCCTAAAAATCAATCCTAATACAAGAGAGAATAGATGTATGAAGTCCTTTAATACTATTTGAAGGAACTGCAGCATGCACTAAACGAAATAAATTACATGCACAAGTCTTCAGTAATAATATCAAAACATGCAATGTCATTTCATAAGGGATGTTCTGTCCTAAAATTATTAGATCAGATTTCCTGTACCTTTGCATGCTCCAAGTCTTCCAAAAGTAAAACTCTAGCTCTTTCCCCATGACAAATCCATCTCAATTCTGGAATATCATAAACAACCTAATAAGAAAAAATAAATTTTCCATAGCTCATATCCATAGAAGACAAAATTTTTGTGATAAAAAAGAAAAGTTGTATCTGTGACCATTGAAACATTAGTTTTTAATAAACTATTCTTTTCAGATTACAAGAAAGGATACAAGACTTGCTCATCAAATCTCATTATAATTATAGTTGTATTGTTTCAAAACTAAAAAATGTTGAAAGATAAGCAATACAAAAATATGGTGAGTAGCAGCAAGAAATTTTTGTTGTATTACAATGTCCCAAGGGCGTAAAGCTTTGGTAGGGTCTGTATTCCTCTGTGATAGGGCTTTGCATGCCACAAAATCTCCCAAACCTGTACCAATGATTAGTGGATTCATATCAGCTAGATTTATGGCACGATAACCTTATGCAGGTGAAAAAGAATCAATAGTGAATCATACCAATGGGTATAATAGCAGCATCTGAACCACCACAAAGCATCACATCCTGTAGGAATATTTTCATATTAAATTTATCAATACATTTTGATGCAATGACTGTATCGTTACACTAAATTGTCTCTGAAAAAGAAAGTTAAATAAATAAATAAAAGGTATAATATTGGATACGAAAAATTCACCATCCTGAGAGTAATATTAAAGCATGAATACTTACAGCTTCACATCTTATGATGTGGTTTTCTGCATTCAATATACAAATGTGAAGATAACATAGTCAAAATAAAAGCTTGGTACGAAACAAAACACCAATTTATGGTGTCTATGTAACAACAGACTAGATCCATCGCAAGTATGGCAGATCCAATATTTGTTGGTACACAAAAAGGATTCATCTTCTTCAAGAAATTAAAGTACTAAACAGGAATCAAACTTTCACAACTGCACTTATAAAATCTAAAATCTCAGAAATTAAAGTACTAAACAGGATTCATCTAATTGAAAATCCAAAATCTCTTTTCTGTGCTTTATCTTTGGCAAAATTTTATGAAAAACAATTTGCAAATCAAGGTTCAGGTTCATCAGGGACTTCAACAACAAACTGCTCAACAACAACCACTTTTGATTTTCATGTTAAGCCACAGCAATAACAAGAAGACTCAACAGAATCTACAGAGCAAGCAGAATTTCAAATCTCAGATCTAGAAATCCAATCAAAATTTCAAAGTCCAATTCCAGCATCATCAATCCCAATCTATGATATTATAACACAAGCAATTCAACAAGTAGAATATTTAGAAGCACATATAAAATTATCTATCGCGATGGCGTTGGACAGTGATGATGTTTATGGCACCACTCGAGACAACAGCGATGGGGAACTCACGGCCAGAAGTGGCTCCGAGGACGACACCGTCGCGAAGGAGAAGGTGGAGGACGAGGATCTATTGGATCGGGAACCGACACCAAAGCTGCGTTGCTGGTTCACAGACGCGGCGGTCGTAGGCAGAGCAGCTGCAAGAAAGAACGCGACGAACGACGATGTGGTAGCAAGCAGCGTGGGGGACGACGCTGCCGTGAAGGGGAGGCAGAGAGCGTTTGCGACCCTTGTTGATGGAGCAATGGTGGCGAACGCAGATCTTCGGGCAAGAGTGGCAATGATACGGAGGCCACCACCAAAGCCACCGCATCTGAACTCACAAGCGGCGGTCATGGGTGGAATGGCCGCGAGCGGCAGTTGGTTCTTGGCTGTTAGGAGGGTCTCTCTTTGGCCTGAGGAGAAATTGAACGCAACTCCTTGTTGGATGATAGGAGACAAACGACAAAACACGAAGGGTGGCGGTGGGTTGAATTCAAGGGTTCAGAAATTGGGAAAAAATTGAATCAGAATGTTAATTTGGGAAAGAAAAATTTGGGCAAAATCAATCGATCAATGTTGTTCAAACCAAAATTCAAAAGCCATAGAGATGAAATTGATGCAAAATTAATTTATCAACAGCCACTAAAATTAAATTGGGATAAGGGAGAAGAACGTACGAGATTGAGGGGAGAGGCGCCGATCTGCAACTCACAACAAGGCAAGGGGGAAGGCTGCCGACGACGACACCGGGACGGATGGCTGGGGAGGACGTCGACGATTGCGTCGTTGCTCTGCTGGGCTTCGCGTGCAAAAGGTGAAGCTTAATAGTGCCTGTTAATTTTTGTTTGGGTATTTTAGCGAACGAAACCCCTCCCCCCACCCCCACACAAGGTTATTTGCTGCGCCTGGGACCCAAAACTGCCTCAAGTCAAATCAATTTACAGCGGAGCTTATTTACGCAATAAGAACCGCACCAATTCAATCAATTTGCGGCAATTTGTGGCTGCTAAGTCCCGTTGTTCTTGTAGTGATTAATTTTATAATTTCTATAAAATATACACTATATGATCTGAATTAATACTTTTTGAAATTTTAGCATATTAAAACTCCTTTTAAAAAAATTAAAAAAAGTTAGTATGTATATTTTTTATTTAAAATATTTTTAGGTTAAGATTATTATTTTTAGTTTTGATTTATTATATTTTTAGATAAATATTACTTATATTAAACTATTATATTCTTGTAGTTTTGTTGTTTGGGCCTTTGGCCTTTCTGTTTATCAAAAAAAAATACTATTATAACATTATAATTGAAACAAAACTAAAAAGCCAAAAATACATTTTTAATATTAATTTTAAGAAACTAAAACACTCTTTTTTTTTCAAAGATAAATGTTATTTTATTAATATAAAATAAAAGTATTTCCATAAGGAAATACAAAAGAATTGGGTATTTTCATTTATCACCAACTGTGACTGAAAGACTAAGAGCTTAGAAAAGAGTAAAGTAAGAGTAAAGAAAATTAGCAGCATCTATCAGGTATGGCTCACGAGTTCACGCACTAAATTGCTGGCTTATTTCACTATTTTTGGTGCCGGGCTTATTACCTTTTAAAAAATACACTGATTCTTCGCTTTCCAAGTGCTCCAACATAGCGCTGCTATGAGGAGGGTCTTTTGTCTACCGTCGAATTGAGCTGCTGCCCAGAATAAGACTCGTTGCCACCAATTGAAAAAGGTCTCTTCTTCTCTCATCCATAGGTTAGGGGTTATTAAGCTTATACTCCATATTATTGAAGACAGGGGACATTGGAACAAAGCATGAGAAATTGATTCAGCCTTCAACATGCATCTTGGACAAGTGGCAGGAGTGGATGCGAACCGGCTGTGAACTTGTTGCAACACCGGAAGCTTTTCATGAAGACTTTTCCATAGAAAAATCTTAATTTTATGAGGTAATTTCAATTCCCAAATGTTATTCCAGACTCTGTTGTTCTGTATGTTCTGGGGTCTCAATGAAGTAGGAGAATGAAAGAATCTATAAGCAATTTTGTATCCTAACCCAACTTCATATATACTAGATTTTGTCCAGCACCAATTAACTTCATCCTCCTCCTCTGTTGGTTTGATTGAAAAAATTTTATTGCATATATCAACTAAAAAAATTGACTCAATCAGATTTCTATTCCAGCTTCTATCAGGATTTAGTAACGCACTAACGTAATACACTTGCAGATTTGGCGGGATTGTGAGTGCATTTTGAGGGACATTAAGGGGCACTGGTGGTGGGAGCCAGGGGTCATGGAAGATACGAACATTAGTACCAGAGCCTATTTTCCATAACAAGCCTTTCTCGATCACCTTGCGTCCTTCAAGAACACTTCCCCAGCCCCACGATGGTACGCTTCCTATCTCTGCATGTAGGAAATTTGTATATCTGAAATATTTAGCTTTGATCATTCTTGATAGAGTAGAATTAGGGTATTTCATTAGACGCTAACATTGCTTGCCCAATAAAGCCAAATTTTGTGCCCTTAGGTCCTTGATCCCCAGCCCTCCATCTTTCTTCGGTCTCGTCATTGTGTCCCATTTAATCCAAACTATTTTTCGTTCTGTGCCTTTTTGACCCACCAAAATTGCGAGAGCATGCTATGAATCTCAATCAACAGCGTGTCCGGGAGCTTGAAACAAGATAGTGTATAAATAGGAATCGCCTCCCCACCGCCCTCAATAGCGTGTGCCTGCCACCTGATGACAATAGACTTCTTTTCCAACCCATAATCCTCTTCTGAACTTTATCCTTGATAGCTCAAAAAGTTGCTTTCTTTGATTTTTGAACTATAGAGGGCAGTCCCAGGTATTTGTCTTGTGCTCCGATATGTTCAATATTTAGTGTCTGAGCAACTGCTAGTCTTGTGTTCTGAGGAGTGTTGTGACTGAAAAAGATAGCCGACTTATTCAAATTGACTTTTTGCCCACTGAAACCCCCATAGATCTCTAGAAATTCTAGAATACTTTGGCTTGTATTAGGTGCGCTCTTGCAAAAAAGGATTGAATCATCAGCAAACAAAAGGTGATTAACTGTTTAGCATCTCCGATTAACTTGAACTCCTTGAATTAATCTATTTTTCTCTGCCTTGTGTAGCAAGAAGGAAAGCCCTTCTGCACAAAAAAGAAAGAGATATGGAGATAGGAGGTCACCCTGTCGGATGCCCCTATTTGGCCTAAAATAGCCAAAAGGTTGACCTTCCACAACGATAGAGTAAGAAACAGTCGGTATCAATTCCTTAGTCCAGTTAATCCATTTAGCATCAAAGCCTAGCTTATCCATAATATACCATAAGAAATGCCATTCAACCCTATCATAAGCCTTGCTCATGTCTAGTTTAATAGCCATCTCATACTCTGCCCCACTTCTCTTATTTTTCAAATAGTGCATACATTCGTGGGCAATTAGAATATTATCTGAAATGAGTCTACCTTTGAGAAACGCACTCTGATTTGGACTTATAATTTTATTCATAATACCTTGTAATTGGTGCACCATAACTTTAGAAATAATTTTATACATAAATGAAGACAAACTGATCGGTCGTACCTGAGTCATGTCACTGGCATCTGGCACCTTTGGAATCAAACAAATTTGAGTATGATTGAAACTTTTTAGAATTCTGCCACTGTGAAAGAAACTTCTCACTGCCTTAAAAACGTCACCTCCAACTATATCCCAGAAAAAGTGAAAAAACTTAGCTGTAAACCCGTCATCACCAGGAGCACTCTGAGTATGAACACTAAATGTAGCTCTTTTGACCTCGTCCATAGTTACTGGCCTTTGGAGCCTACGGTTCATGGAAGCTGTAACCTTAGGCTCCAAATCCTTTAAGTATGGATTCGGATCAGCCGAACAAGAAGAAGTAAAAATATCGCAAAAGTAGTCTTCAACTACCTTTGCAATATCCTCCGGTTTCGATGCAATCTCATTGTCCCTCCCCACTAATCTCCAAATTCTGTTCCTTCGCATCCTTGATTGAAATTTCTGGTGAAAGAATCTAGTGTTTTGATCTCCTTCTTTTAGCCACTTGACTCTAGATTTTTCTCGCCAATAGCTCTCTTCTTTCAAATATGACAGCTCCAACTTCTCCTCCAAACTGGTAAGCTCTTCTCCCCCATTGATTCCAGCCACCCGCAACTTCTCTAGTTTAGCTTGAAGGTCCTCAATTTCTTTTCGGGAGTTTGCTTTGTGAGTTTTCTGCCATTGAACTAGTCTATGTCTACAAACTTTCAACTTTTGGGCCAAGGAGAACATAGCCGAGCCTACAACTTCCATTCTCCATACTTCACTGACAATTCTCTTGACATCCTCTTCTCCACACCAACGTTCCTGGTATTTAAATCACCTTTTACTATGCCAGGATTGAGGTTCAGTTTCCATCAAAATTGGAGCATGATCCGAGCCTGACTCTGTGAGCCTGTGCACCACTGCATTCGGAAACTTCAACTTCCATTCCATCCCAACTAAATAGCAGTCAAGCCTCTCCTTCACCAAATCCTCTCCTTGTCTTCGACTTGTCCACGTGAAAGGGCGCCCCACTATTCCAATATCCACTAATTCGTTACTGTCAATAAAATTAGTGAATGTTGCAATGGTGGTTGCTGATTTTTGGCCTCCACCATCCTTTTTCGCTTGGCTTGTTATAGCATTAAAATTGCCTGCTATTACCACTTTTTCTTCCAGGTGTTGGCTCATTGCTGTAAGCTTCTCAAACTGTAAGGATCGAATTTGTTCCGAACAACTCAAATGGACACCAATGAACGCCCATATCTCACTACTTCTGACTTCCTTAATTTTGGCTGCCACAAAGAATTCTCCACTACTAATAATTTGAACACTGATGCTGTCCTTCCAAGCTAGCACAAGTCCTCCTGCCACTCCTGCCGAGTTAACAATATGCCAATTTTTGTAGCCGCATACCTGAAGTTTTGCTTCCACCTGTCGAGATTGGTTCTTTGTTTCACTTAGAAACACAATCTCGAGGGAGTGGGATTTACAAATCCCTTTTAAGGTGTGAATTGTCAGGGGTCTCCCCAAACTCCGACAATTCTAAACTATAGTTCTCATGGCGCCTTGGGTGCCATTTGTAGGCTGGCACCCTCCACCATCTGTTCAACTGTATTTTCATCCTCTGTTCTTGCTTTCTTTGTAGATCCTTTAGCTATACCACGCATCAACCTTCTTTTGAGTTCACTTTTAGTATCTGACTCTGCAACACCTTGTCTTACTAACCTTTTCTACTTCCTACCTTTCTCTGTGGTGAGACACTGTCCAATAGCGAATTGCATAAGCTGCCCTTCATCCTCCTTGGTATTAGACTGACCAGCTATGATAACCTCTATGCATTCTGTTCTAGAATTGGCTGATCCCTATTACCAGTGTCTTGTGGTTTCAAACTTTGTTTCCTTTCTTGCATTGACATCCCTGCAAATTCTTCTAATAAGCAGTTTAAGACCGGTTTTTTCTTACATTGAGTGGCCTTATTCTGATTTTGGGTTGAGTTGTTGAATGTTCTTTCTCCTTCAGAGTAGATTCGCGTTCCCACTTGGCTGGCTTTAACCTATTCGCCAATGTCATCCTCTTTTACCAAATCACTCTCTGTGTCCTTCAGCAGATCATGGTAGTTTTTCACCCCGTGCCCCAATTTTGCGCAATAGGTACAGAATTTTTTCCAAGTCTCTCATAGCGCAGTGTCAGTTCTACCTCCTTTTTATTAGGTCCTGCCACTATTAACTGATCTCTCACTTGCCTGGCAGCATCAATATTGATTTTGGCCTTCACAATCCTAGTTTCTCTGCCTCACATCTGAAATTTACCTACCTCCAACACTGTGCCTAGTTTTCCTCCCAATTTACGTCCAACTTCGAGGGTTTTAAACGATTCTGCCAAACCCCAAAATTGAACCCAAACTGAAAAATTAGAAATAATTTCTTCATCAAAGTTCTGATCTTCCTTCCATCTCTTGACATGGAGCACATAGTCTTTGAATAGCCATGGAGAACCACGTTCAACACGCAAGACATCCACTTCTTTATTAAAGAAGAATTGGAAGAAATTATCCCCTTTGTCACTCACGCTAAATCCTTTCGGGTTTCCCCATATAGCCTTTAAAGCATTCCTCATGGTTCCAGTTGAGAAGGTTTTGAAAGCAAAGAGTCTGTCATAGAGACTATTGGAGCAAGCGTTAATACCTTCTGATATGTCTGCCTCTTCCAGTAGGATCACATTCTTGCCTCCTTTCCAGTTGTCTTCCTCAGTCCGATCTTCATCCCTCGTTGTCTTAGCCATGCAGATTACGTAGACTTGTATTGAGATTTAATTGACGTTGACAATGTAGTCTTGACGGCAATAGGAACTCCGTTAAGAAATCCTAACGGAGCACTAAAAAACCCTAACAGAGCAATTTAAAAGAGTACGTACTCCTCGTACTCCACATAAACTAAAACACCCTTTAAGATTAAAGTTATTTAATTTGAATTAGAAAGTTGATTTAATTTAAAAAAAAGAGTAAAATTTATTTTAGTTTAATTATAAAAAGACAAAAATATAATATTTTAAGACTAGAGTTGTTTAATTGTTTTAAAGACTAAAAAATTTATATTTGATTTAAAAAGATAAAATTATTTCTTTTAATATTAATTTTAAAATTCTAAAATATTTATTTGAATATTAATAAAATTGCAAAAATATTTTTTTAGTATTAATGTTGTTTAAATGCATTAAAATCTAGAAATTTAAATTTAATACTAAAATTTTAAAATATCTTATTTAAGATTAATCTTGAAAAGACAAAATATTTTTTAGGATTGATGTTATTTAATGGATATAAAATGTTAGAAATTTATGTTTGATTTTAAAAGACTAAAATACACATTTAGGTCATTTTAAAATGATAAAAATACTTGCTATATAATTAAGTTTGTTTTATTGAATTTGAAAGAAGAAATTGAATTTGATTTTAATAAATAGAAATACATTATGTAGGATTAAGTTTGTTTAAATGAATTAAAAAACATGATTTTAAATTTCAATTTAAAATACTCAAATACTCTTGTAGTTTATTTTAGGGCAAATCACCCAAATAAAATATTTGGCTTCCAAAATTACGAAAATACAATTTTTGTAATTTGGATACGAAAATACAACTTTCTACGAAATTATGTAAACCGCTGAAGGGGTTTCGCAATTTCTAAATGCACATAAACCGTTAGAGGTTCCACAGTTTAGGTTCATGTTGCATTTGGCCAAAACCTGTGGCAGGGGCTTCACGAGTTCTGTTGGAATTGAAAATAAGCATAAACCGTGAAAGTGGAAGGGGTCTAGCAGTTTATGGTTGCACTATACATACTAACTTAGAGTGAGTAGTATGATGATTGAGAGTCATTTTCACATATTTACAAATAGAAGGGGATGAGAATTTAAATATAAATTAGAAAGATATAATTAAATATAAAAAAAAAAAAGTACTAAAGAAGAAAATTTTAATTTATAGATTGAAATTTAGTATTTTTTTCGTTATAATGTTTTAGTACTCTTATTGTATTTAATTATATCTTTCTAAAAAATTAACAATAATAAATAAAATATATACTAATTTAAGAACACATAGTAAAAAATATACAAAATCAAATAAAAAATAAGATTCTATAAAAAATATGTATTAATAAAAATAATTAAAAAATTTAAATGAACAATGAATAATAAAAATTTTATTAAAAAAATACAATAATATACATCAATGAACATAAAAAATCTCTAAACAAAAATATCCATATTATTAACCAGAAAAATAAATAAAAGATAGATAAAAAATCAAAACTTAACAAAGAGTACTAACAATAATATTATAAAAATATTTATTTGTAAACCATATCCATAAAAAAAAGTTCAAGAACTTTTATGATTATTTTTTTTGTATCTCTTATTGTAAATGAGATTAAATGACAAAATTGGTAAGAAAAAAAAATAAATTCTTCAATTTTGTTATTTAATCTCATTTATAACAAGAGATACAAAAAAATAATCATAAAAATTTTTGAATTTTTTTTATGGCTTAGTTTACAAATAAATATTTTTTTAATATTATTATTAGTACTCTTTATTAAGTTTTGATTTTTTATCTATCTTTTATTTATTTTTCTGGTTAATAGTATAGATATTTTTGTTTAGAAATTTTTTTTATGTTCATTGATGTATATTATTGTATTTTTTTAATAGAATTTTTATTATTCGTTATTCATATAAATTTTTTAATTATTTTTATTAATACCTTTTTTATAGAATCTTATTTTTTATTTGATTTTGTATATTTTTTTATTATGTGTTCTTAAATTAGTATATATTATATTTACTATTGTTAATTTTTATAATATATATTCCATTAGAAAAATATAATTAAATATAAAAAAAGTACTAAAAATTATAACAAAAATTACTAAATTTTAACACATAAATTTAAATTATCTTTCTGAGTACTCTTTTTTGTATTTAATTATATCTTTCTAATTTGTATTTAAA
This sequence comes from Arachis hypogaea, assembly GCF_003086295.3. Classification (NCBI taxonomy): domain Eukaryota; kingdom Viridiplantae; phylum Streptophyta; class Magnoliopsida; order Fabales; family Fabaceae; genus Arachis; species Arachis hypogaea. Next base: position 30,556,996 of record NC_092050.1, read on the forward strand.
TTCTCTTCCTCTTCCATTTGTAAATTTGTAAAAATTGAATCTCAACCATCACACTACTTACTCTAAGACCCTTCCACGGTTTATGTTTATTTTCGATTCCAACAGAAACCGTGGAACTTCTGCTACGGTTTCTGGCCAAATACAACATAAACGTAAACCGTGGAATCCCTCCAACGATTTATGTGTATTTAAAAATCGTGGAACTCCTTCAACGGTTTATATAATTTTGTAAAAAATTGTATTTTTTTATCAAAACTGCAAAAATTGTATTTCCATAATTTTGGAACCCAAATATTTTATTTGAGTGATTTGTCCTTTATTTTATAAAAATAAGAATGTCTCTATTAATATTAGCAATCGATTTACAAACTCAAACAACCAATTAAACAGCAAAGTATATAATGATTAATAATAAATTTTAATGTCTAAAATTTAGGGTTATTCAAATAGAACAAATTTGTAGGAATGAGTCTAAAAATTTCAAGTGTGGAAAAAAGTATATAAGACATAAAAGTAACAAAAAAAATTTCATATAAATATATTGCTAACATTAGGAAGATAATAAAATAATTTTTTTATTTAACTTAACATATATAATTATACAATTGTTATATTTAAAATTATCTAGATATTCTAGTAATAATTGAAAACACAAAATAAACTAACCATAGAATAAATTTTAATTATTTCCTAAACATTTTTATAAATTAAAGCATACATAATTCACTACAACAATATGGATTATTTTTTAGGGTTATATGTGTAAAAAAAGAATTAAAATTCGTCAAAAAAATAAATTTTGACACTATTTTAACTATGAAAATATGTTAAATAAAAATTTTGTCAAAAATAGTATTTTTAACATACAAGTAATTGTGAAAAAAGTTTAAATCTTATTTTTGATAAATATTGGCTGTAAAAAATAATTTGTTAGAAAAATTTGAGAATATATTTTCTATGATACTTATTAACCGTAAAAAATACTATTTATTTTGACACTTATTGACCATAAAAAATTTTCAACAAAGAATGAGATGAGATCTTGAAATCGAAGAATAAACTGAGATTTTGAAGATAAAGAATGAGCAGTATGATCCCAAACAGAGAGCAAAGCGATGCCAAAATTGACAGAGCCCAAAGAAGAAGAGGAACAGTGGAGTAAATTGAAAACAAATGAGTGTCAAAATTAAGGAGTAATTTTCTACAGTCAAATTATTCATCAAAAAAACATAGAAAACATTTGTGATATTTGTCAAAAATATATATTAATTTTTACACTTAATTATGACTGTTAAAAAAGACAATGTTAAAATATCTCTCTTTTTTTATAGTGATTAAATAATATAATTTTTATGAAACATATATATAAAACAGGTATTTTAGAAAAAAATATACATAAAATCTTTCATATTCTCAATATATATTTTATAGATTATCTAATTAATTATTCAATTACTAAATAGAAGAAAGACCAAAATTGTTTTCAAATAATAATAATAAAATTAGTTAAATAAAAATATAGATATATAAAAATACAAAATACTTTATTATTTTAACCAATTTTCAATAATTTTTAATCAAATTTATATTTGAGAATTAATTATCAAAATACATATGTAATATAAAATTTGTCAATTTATTAGTAAATATTAAAATTAAATAAAAATAACCTCAAAAATATAAACTTCAACTAAATAAATCACTTATTGAATAATATCATAATTTTTTATTTTTTATTAAATAGATTTGATATATATATATATATATATATATATATATATATATATATATATATATATTTATCTTATACTAGATAGAATTTAATAAGAAGAGATTTTTATTATTATGTAAAATTAACTTTTATCGAATCCATTCTCATGAATGAGAGAGAGAGAGAAAAGTTTTGGTATTAGAGAGAAAATGTTGGAGGTGAAGAGGTTTTGGTACAAGAGAGTGAATTTTGTCAAATTTTTTAAATAAATTTAGTATAGAGATAAAGTAGTTTGTGTAATTTTTTTATAAAATTTTATGAAGTTTTAAAATTCCAAACAATAAAAGAGTATCGTAAATTGTAACAATCATCTTTTATTATCTTAATTTAAGAATAATTATTTTTTATTTTATCACTCTATCAACTTTTTAAATGCAAAAAAATCTTGATCCTTCTATCACATATGGGATATGTTCATACCCTGACCCAACACTAAGGCCCAGGCCCAAATAAGCTGAAAAGATCTAATCTAAAGATTGGCCTTCGCTACTCACCGACCTCCTTGGAAGAGGTCGGATTCAACAGACACTCCACTCTAAGGAAGTCGGGGTCGAAGGTTAGCTGACATATAACCTTTATTCAAATAAGCAACTGCCCCTAAAATCTCTCAACCCACTTCCAGGAGCCATATCTCAACTTTCTTAAGATAAAGGGACGGTTATTCACCTTAAAAGGTGGAACTACTCCAATGGTGGTTATTGGTTCCCCACTATAAATACACTAACACCCTTCAGGTATCTCTAAGTTCCAATACTCTCTAAACCTGTTAAAACCCTTTGCTAACTTAGGCATCGGAGTGTCTTTGCAAGTACCACCCCCATTCTTCCACATACATAAGTCAGACAGTAGCTCCCAGACGTGAATCCAGTCGGAGGTCCTTTCCTCCAAACGTTTGGGCCAATCTTATCAGTCCGGTCCATTAATCTCTGGTTACCCACCGTAACATTGGTGCCGTTGCCAGAGACCTAGAGATCAACTAATGATGGCGGATGAATTCAACGAGGATGGAAACACAGCGTCCGATTCTGAGCAAGAGAATCAGGACGCTGGTATAATGACAGCGCGATAGTCACCCACCAAGGGGTGACCAATCAGAACAAAGAAGGCACCTCGGGAATAAAAGACCAAAAGGGAAATTTCTTTGAGGGGCGCGAATCAGGAAAGGAGGGGCAGCCCCATGCAGCTGACTTCATGGGACTGTTCCATGGCCACCAAGGGCACCTGGAGCAGTTGGAGCAAGAGCTGGAATGACAATGAGAAGCAGAGAGAAATCTGAGGAACAAGATAAAGCGACGAAAGGAGCTTGAAGAAAAGCTCCTAAAACTAGAGTCCGCTCTCAAAGGTTGAAACTCTCACAGTGACCGAGAAGACTCTCCCTTGGGAGGAGAAGATCCATTCAATGAGGACATAATGAGGGAAAAAGTGCCCAGAAACTTTAAAAGCCCTGATATGGATCTCTGTGACGGAACTACGGATCAAAAGCATCATTTAAGCAATTTTAAAAGTCAGATGTACCTGGCCGACGCTTCTGATGCTACTCGCTGCAAGGCTTTCCCGACAACCTTGGCTAAAGCAGCGATGAAGTGGTTCGACAGTCTCCCCCGAGGTCCGTCAGTAGTTTCGACGACCTCTCGCGAAAGTTCCTCATGCGATTCTCAATCCAAAAGGATAAGGTAAAGCATGCACCGAGCCTCTTGGGAGTAAAACAAGAGGTCGGAGAACCTTTAAGGGATTACATAGAAAGGTTCAACAAAGCGTGCTTGGAGATTCAGGATCTGCCCACGGAGGCAGTAATTATGGGTCTGGTAAACGGACTCCGAGAAGGCCCCTTCTCCCAGTCCATCTCAAAAAGGCACCCTACCTCCCTGAGTGATGTACAGGAGAGAGTTGAGAAGTACATCAACATGGAGAAAAATGCCAGGCTTCGAGAGACAAGCTGGCGACCTGGGTACTCTCACTCATCAAAAGAAAGAGAGAAATAACCCAAGAAGAAAGAGGAAGTGGGCCCTGAAAGGCCTAGGAGATATCATTCCTATACTCCTCTACGAATTTTCCTGGTCGATGTATACAGAGAAATGTGTCATACTGAAAGACTACCTCCCCCTAGGCCTATCAAAAACAAAAGGGGGGAGTCGTAGCGACTACTGTGAGTACCATAAGCTATATGGTCACTCAACAAATGATTGTTACGACCTTAAAAATGTGATAGAAAAGCTGGCCAGAGAAGGTTGACTGGATAGATATCTCATAGAAAAGTCGGACCATCATGCCAAGAGAAAGTGAGACGACGAGGACCGAAGAGACCCGCCACCACAGACCCCAGAAAGATATATACACATGATCTCAGGAGGGTTTTCTAGAGGTGGCCTCACAAAGTAATCTCGAAAAAGGTATCTGAAGGAAGTCTACTAAGTCGGAGGCGAAGTCCCCGACTTCCCAACCATCTCTTTCACTAAAGAAGATGGGCAAGGCATAGTTCCCGGACATGATGATCCAGTAGTGATCACTATGATCCTGGCCAATGCCCATCTCCACAGAACCTTGGTAGATCAGGAAAGCTCAGCCGACATCCTATTCAAGCCGGCATTTGGTAAGCTGGGGCTGGATGAAAAGGAGTTAAGAGCTTACTCCGATACCCTATATGGGTTGGGGGATACACCAATAAAGCCACTAGGATTCATACCCCTCCACACAACTTTTGGAAAAGGGGTGAAATCCAAAACTCTGAGTATCGACTTCATAGTCGTCGATGTGGGTTCAGCCTACAATGCCCTAATAGGCAGAACTACCCTAAATCGGCTAGGAGCAATAGTGTCCACCCCCCACCTTTGCATGAAATTCCCAACACCAGAGGGAATAGCAACGATTAGGGGAGACCAGAAATTGGCAAGAAAATGCTACAAAGAAAGCCTAAACTTGAGAGAAAAAGGTTAGGAGGTACACACCATTGAGCTCGGAGGGATCAGAGCTAAAGAAGAGTTGCGACCACAACCCGGGGGAAAAATTGAGGAGGTACAGTTTGGAAAAGAGGGAGGAAAAAATACCAACATAGGAGCCAGCCTGAAAGAAGATTTGAAGCAGAAGCTTATAAGGCTCCTACAAGAGAATTTCGACATCTTCGCCTGGAAAGCCTCCGACATGCCAGGTATAGATCCCGAGCTCATGTCACACAAACTGTCAGTATACCCCGGATCGTGACCTGTTCAGCAAAGAAGGCAAAAGCTCGGACCTGAACGAGCTCAAGTGGTGGAAGAGCAAGTAAGAGCCCTCCTAGAAGCCGGCTTCATCAAGGAGGTTAAATATCCATCTTGGTTCGCAAATGTAGTGCTGGTCAAAAAGAAAAACGGCAAATGGAGGATGTGCGTCGACTACACTGACCTGAACAAGGTGTGGCCTAAAGACCTATATCCACTTCCTAACATTGATATCTTAGTAGACTCTAGTTCGGGGTATCAATACTTGTCGTTCATGGACGCGTACTTGGGATACAATCAAATCCCGATGTACGAGCCAGATCAAGAAAATACATCTTTCATCATGCCAAAAGCAAACTGTTGCTATGTGGTAATGCCTTTCGGGTTGAAAAATGCAAGGGCCACATACCAAAGGCTGATGAATAAGGTGTTCGCCCCTCACCTTGGGAGTTTAATGGAAGTCTATGTAGACGACATGCAAGTAAAAACCAAGGTTGAGGCCGACCTCTTGACCGACCTCTCGCAAGTCTTCAACACCATTAGGATGCATAGGATGAGATTGAATCCCACAAAATGCGCCTTCGCGGTGGAGGCAGGAAAATTTCTAGGATTTATGCTTACACAAAGGGGGATTGAAGCCAATCCTGACAAGTGCAAAGCAGTCTTAGAAATGAAAAGCCCGACTTGCCTAAGGGAGGTCCAGCAGTTGAATGGCCGACTCGCAGCTCTCTCCAGGTTCTTGGCAAGATCAGCATTAAGATCCCTACCACTCTTCTCTCTACTAAGAAAAAGATGTCAGTTCGAATGAACTCCTGAGTGCGAAGAAGCGTTCCAGGAATTCAAAAGGTTTTTAAGCCAACTTCCCATTCTAACCCGACCTAAAGTTAGGGAAGAACTCGTCCTGTATTTGTCTGTAGCCGACAAAGCTGTAGCATCAGCTCTAATACAGGAAGACGAGGTCGGACAGCATCCTGTATACTTCACCAGCAAAGTTCTACAAGGCTCTGAATTAAGGTATCAAAAACTTGAAAAGTTTGCATATGCCTTAATAGTAGCCTCTCGAAGGTTACGGTCTTACTTTCAAGTACACATGATAAGAGTTCGAACGAACCAGCCCATGAAGCAAATCCTTCAGAAAGTGAACATTGCGGGCATAATGGTTCAATGGGCCATAGAGCTATCCGAGTTCGACCTCAAGTACGAAACTCGGACAGCAATCAAAGCCCAATGCCTCACCAACTTCGTGGTAGAACATGCAGGGGATCAAGAGGAAGCTTCCACTACATGAGAGCTATACGTGGATGGTTCCTCCAACAAAGTCGGAAGTGGTGCAGGCATAATACTAGTCAACCAAGAGGGAATACAAGTAGAAGTCTCCCTCAAATTTGAATTTTCAGCTTCTAATAATCAGGCAGAATACGAAGCATTGATTGCAGGATTAAAGCTGGCAGAAGAAGTCGGTGCAACCAAAGTAGTCGTATTCAACGACTCTCAGGTGGTGACCTCCTAAATAAATGGAGAGTATCAGGCTAAAGACCCCAACATGAAGAGGTACTTAGACAAAACCTTGGAGCATCTTAGGCGTTTTGCAGAGACCGAGGTCAAACACATAACTCGGGATCTCAACAGTAGAGCGGATGCACTCTCCAAACTAGCAAGTACCAAGCCAGGAGGAAATAATAGAAGCCTGATCCAAGAAACTCTCCAAGAACCCTCAGTTACAAAAACAGAGGCCAGACAAGATGTCCTTGAAGTATCCGGATTGGACCTTGGATAGATGAGCCCACTAATCGAATATATGAAATTCGACATCCTACCCAAAGACAAAAAAGATGCCAAGAAAATACTGAGGGAAGCACAAAACTTCACTTTGGTAAAAAAAAATATCCTTTATAAAAGAGGAATATCTACACCATTGTTAAAGTGCGTCCCGACTTCCAGGACAATGGAAGTCTTAGAGGAGGTTCATAATGGTATCTGCGGAAATCATCTTGGAGCAAGGTCGTTGGCTAGAAAAGTCATCCGAGCCGGGTTCTACTGGCCGACCTTGCAGAAATATGCCACCGAGTTCGTAAAGAGGTGTCAGCCATGCCAAGTGCATGCAAACTTCTACGTCGCTCCCCCTGAGGAGCTCATTAGTATAACTTCTCCATGGCCTTTTGCAAAGTGGGGGTTGGACCTATTAGGACCCTTTCCCTAAGCACCTGGACAAGTAAAGTACCTAATAGTGGGAGTAGACTACTTCACGAAATTGATTGAAGCAGAACCATTGGCAACCATCACCGCCCAGAGAAATCGAAACTTCCTCTACAAGAACATTATCACAAGGTATGGAGTCCCCCACTCCATCACCTCTGATAATGGCACTCACTTCACCAACTCTACCTTCAAAAACCTAGTAGCCAGTATGAAAATCAAGCATCAGTTCACCTCGGTATAGCACCCACAAGCAAATGGGCAAGCCGAGGCAGCTAACAAAATTATACTGGTAGAACTAAAGAAAAGGTTGCAAGATGCAAAGGGAGCATGGGCTGAGGAACTCCCTCTAGTACTATGGGCCTATCGGACTACACCTCAGTCTGCTACAGGAGAAACATCCTTTCGACTTGCTTATGGCATAGAAGCCATGATACCAGCGGAGATTAACGAGCAAAATCCAAGGGTGAGCTTCTACGACGAGGACCTGAGCGCTGCCGAACTACCTAGGTCGTGGCATACTTGTAATATGAAAATGTACTATAGTTAAAAGCGAACTCCACTCCTTGATGTACTCTTTTTCCCGAATTCATGGTTTTTTTTCCTAAAAAGAAGAGTTTTCCTGAAGGGGGTTTTATCGAGGCATCAAAGTGGAGACTAAGGGGCAACAATTTTCAACCCCTTAGTAGCAAAAAGTACATTCATCAATAAATAAATATCTTTTTCTACATCTCTTTGTAAATTCTATTAAGTTACTATTATTTTTCCTACGAAACGTGCTGACTTAAGCTTGACAAAACGTAAAAGTCCCATGCCCGACTTACGTGGTCGGCAGGATAAAATGACGAAGTAGAAGTCGGTATAAAGAGGTTATAAAAGCAGATCATGATAACTCGGAAGTGTTACGACTAACAAGTCAGAAAAATCGAGAAAACTTGAAGTGCATCACGAAAATAACCTAAGTTATGAACAATTCAGATAGAAAAATTTGAATTCATAAGCAATACGAAAAGAGAAAAAAGGAAAATCATCAAAAATCAAAAGCAGAAGCTGGCTCAAGTCTTTGGAAAACCTAAGACAATGTAGACGAAGCACAGCCTGCCCAGATAAAAGGTTTTTCCAAAAACAAAAAGATCAAAAGGGTTTTTTATAAAAAACCTAACAGGGAAAAATTGCGGAAAGCATGTACACGGCAATTAAACTTAAAGCCCCTTATCCAAAAAGGGGAACAGGAATTAAAGCATTTTTTGTTAATGGCCATAAAAGGCCAATAAAAGTCAGGAGCAATCACCACAGAAATAATAACTTGTTCAAAGGGGCCCACAAGCCAGGCCCCAAATAGCTCAAATTAAGTAAAAGAAGGAAAATGAAGGGTCATCAGAAGGAAGAGAGGTCGGATCAGCAGCAGGGGAGGACGGAGCAGTCTCTTCAGCGGCAGGAGTCGGAACACCTGAAGACGTCGGCTGAGATCCCTCTCGTTGATCCTCACGAGGAGGAGATTCTTCATGTCATTGCATACGGGTCTTCAGCTCAGAATCCGTCTCAGGTCGGGGAGGAGAAACGATAGCCCCATTCACAACAATCTTATCAAGATCAAGAAGAGAAAGGTCCAGGCCAGGAGCAATAACTCCGACCTGTTCCTTAAAGATCCTCCAGGCCTCCTCCGAGCTCTCCGCTACGTAGTCCTCCAAATCCTGATAAGTCTCCTGACCTTTCTCCAACTCCCGCTGAAGGTCAATGTTGTCAGTAAAGATCCTGATGTAATTCTGCTCTGCCTTTTTCTTCAGGCCCTCCGCCATGGCACACTGGGCCATCAACTTCTTCTCCCTCTCCTGAAGTTGGGACCTATCCTCCTTCAAGCTAGCAACTTCCTCCAAAAGCCTCTTCTCTTCCTCTTGATAAAGAAAAATCCTCCCCACCAGCTTTTCAACTTTTTTGGTAGAACCTAAAGAGCTAAGGGGAGTATTCTCAAAAATATCAAGAAGTTTTGTGCATACCCCAGTAGCCCGAACACTCCCCTGAACCAGGATATTAAGATGGTTTCGAATGAAAGCATCATCCATATTAATATGAGTATAGGAAAAGATGTGATTCCGAACGAATTGGGGACCATCAAAATCCCTGGAAGAAGCACCTGACCCTGAAGTCTTGCAATTTTTCCTCTCAGGTTCAGGGGAAGCTCGGGCAGGAAGGGTAAAAGAAGGAAGAGAAGAGGCAGAAGTAGAAGTTACCATAATTGGGCGAGAAGAGGTCTCCAAATCATGAGGGGGAGGAGGAGGAGGAGGGGAAAGAGTGCCGGCAGCCCTCGCGGCATCAACCCGTGCCCGCAACCTTCTTTTAGCATCCTGAACCTTCTGGTAAGAAGCACTGGAACCTTTCTTCACTATCTCTGAAAAGAAGAAAACAAAAGAGTTAGACTACCACAAGTCAGAAACAACTAATCGGAAGACTACAAGTCGGGAACTATCGAAAGCAACAATAAAGCTACCTAATTGGGTCCGTACAAAATTCGGAGACCCCTGAAGAAACCTTTTTGTATCCAAATAAGGGGCTCTTCCCCAAACTTCTCGGAAGAACCCCACAACAGCTTCCTCAACCTCATCCAAGTCATCCAGGCCGTATTTCTCCACAGGAGAGGTCTCCAACCAGTATAGAGAAAAGCGGGGAGAATAATTTTCATCAAGAAAGAAGGGATGGTGACCCTTCACTGTTAGGACTTTAAAAAAGAAGTTCTTAAAATCGTAAAAAGACTCATCAAAGATGGAAAAAACTTTCCGACCTTGAATGGCCCAGAAAGAGATCCAATGTTGCTTATTATTTTGTCCATTGAAGGGTTTGGTCATATGGAAGAGATAGAAAAAGATCCTCAAAGACGTCGGAAAATCCAGCTCTCGATTAACAAGCTGGTAAATTTTCATAAAACCCCAAGAATTGGGGTGAAGTTGGGTAGGAACAACTCGGCAGTGGTTCAAAACCTCTACCTCAAAGTCAGAAAAAGGCAAAAAAAACCCCAGGCGAGTAAAAAGACTCTCGTACAAAAAAAAAAAAGAAATGAGGATCAGCGTCAGCAGCCTTCCCAAAACAAACCTGATCCTCAGGACCCGGAGTAATCAACTCGTACTTGGGTTCATCCTCATCAAGAACACAAATCCTATGATGGGTGCGGAGGTCGGTGATGTAGTCTGTATCTACTAAGGGTTCCTCCCCAAGAACGGTAATCTACCTATTCAGAAACTTGAGAAGACATCTTTTTCGGTAAAAAAATAGATGAAAAGGCGACGAGACCTACAAAGAAAAATGGGAAAGGGTCATACTTAGGACCTCTAAAAAGACTAAACAACTTCTCTCAAGTGCAAGTAAACAATGACGACTAAACCAACGTATTCACTAAACAGCATACAGAAATCCCTTCTAAACACGCAGAAGGTATCAAGCGTAAATGATAAAAGGAGAAAGATAGAGAACTAACCTTTGTTGATGAACGCGAAGAGGAACAGAGGCAACAACAGTCACAGCAAGGAGGAAGGCTAGAAAAGCTTTCTCTTTGAGAAAATAAGGGTTCGAAGTAAGAAATTTCAGACAACGAAAGAGACAGAAGAAATAGAGGGAAAAGTATTTATAAATACACCAGGGGCAGAACAGTAAAACGAGGCTATCATTTAAGATACGCGCCGTTACCAATGTAGCTGCTCCCCATGTGTAAATACGAAACCCTTAACGGACGCGACGTTTAATTAGACGCGACTGTTAGAAATTTTTAAATCACGTCGGTTTTTAAAATCACGTCGGTTTCTGCATCACGTCGGCTACAAGTCCGTGTTCAAATACTCGAATCCAACTCGTAAAAGAGATCGAACTCGAGTAGGGGCACTGTTCATACTCTGACCCAACACTAAGGCCCAGGCCCAAATCAGCCGAAAAGGCCCAATCCAAAGATTGGCCTTCGCTACTCACCGACCTCCTCGGAAGAGGTTGGATTCAACACACACTCCACTCTAAGGAAGTCGGGGTCGAAGGTTAGCTGGCAGATAACCCTTATTCAAATAAGCAACTGCCCCTAAAATCTCTCAACCCACTTCTAGGAGCCATATCTCAACTTTCCTAAGATAAAGGGAGAGTTATCCACCTTAAAAGGTGGAACTACTCCAACGGTGGTTATTGGTTCACCAATATAAATACACTGACACCCCTCAGGTATCTCTAAGTTTCAATACTCTCTAAACCTGCTAAAACCCTTTGCTAACTTAGGCATCGGAGTGTCTTTGCAGGTACCACCCCCCATTCTTCCACATACACAAGTCGGACGGTAGCTCCCAGACGTGAATCCAATCGGAGGTCCTCTCCTCCAAACGTTTGGGCCAATCTTATCAGTCCAATCCATTAATCTCCGATTACCCACTGTAACAGGATATAATTTGATAAGATTAAACTGACGTTGTATTATTCATAGTTGTTAAAATCGAACCAAACCGATCAGTTTAACCAAAAAATTAATGACCGAATTTTAAATTGGTTCGATCCAGCATTCTAATCGTTTAAAGAAGAAAATAGATTATACCGGACAAAACTAATGTGAATTGGTCAGAATCACAAGTTAACAATTAACAAAAAAAATTCCTCATTAAATTTGAACTTGAATCTTTTTATATGTGCAATACTTAGCTGCTACTAGGCCAAGTTATTTTTTGTTACATTTGTCTTTATTTATATATATATAAATTATATTTTTAAATTTATATATATTAATTATAATTTAAACGGTTTAACTTGTAATCTATCAACTAAATTAATAAATCGATAGCATGATCGGTCACGGACAACTATGGTATTGATTCCTACCCACATCAAACGACAACGTTGAACTACTTGGGTTTGCCCAAGCCCAATTTAATAATGGGGTTTTAAAATGGGCTTGATTTGAGAAATTGTAAAATGCCGAAGCATGAAAAAAAAATAAAAAAGAGAAGTCCCTTTCATTTGAATTTGGAAAGTAAACATCACCCTCTATGTGTGGCTTATTCTAACTTGATCACATTTTCCTTAAGCTTTTGCCTTGCATCGCTCTCTTCCTATGCTCTTAAGCTACTCAATATTCATATCAAAGTTAAATTAATATCACTATCCACCACCAGCTATATATATATAACTTGTGCTTGTTCCACTAAAATCCGTACCATTACACACTAACAAAACACAAAGCAAACATTTACACCTATTGTTTAGGGTTTGACTTGTTTAATTCCCTCGTATGATGATATCTAAAATGAGAACCAATTTTCACTCACTTCCTCTTCTATTGTTTGCCCTTTACCTTCTATGGGGGAAATGTAGATCAGATCCTGATCCACTTCAAGATTATTGTGTTGCCAATAACAAGAACAATTTTTTCATCAATGGGGTTCCTTGTATTAACCCTAAAGAAGTTTCGGCATCCGATTTTGCCACGTCAGCATTATCCAAACCAGGTAACACAAGCAACACATTTGGGTTTGCAGTTACCCCCACCAACACAGTAAACCTTCCCGGGCTCAACACATTGGGCCTTGTGTTGGTCCGGGTCGACATCGAGGCCGACGGGGTAATTCCACCTCACTCGCACCCGCGGGCCTCGGAAGTCACAACTTGCCTAAAGGGCCAGCTTCTAGTGGGATTTATAGACACATCTAGCCGTGTGTTCACTCAAAACCTAAGGCCCGGTGAGTCATTTGTGTTCCCAAAGGGCCTGATTCATTTCCTTTACAATAGAGATTCTAAGGAACCGGTTCTTGCTTTGTCTGGTCTCAATAGCCAGAACCCTGGTGCACAAGTTGCATCCGTTGCAACATTTGCTAGCAAGCCTCCAATTCTTAATGCAATTCTTGCCAAGGCATTTCAGATTAGTGCACAAGAAGTAGAAATAATACGTCAGAAACTTGAAGGGTGATTCATTGTGAGTGTTCATGATGTTTGCTGCAGGAGAATTCAATCATGCTTACCAATATTATTTCCTATTTTGTTATTGCTAAATCTCAACGTGTTAAATAAATTTTTTGTTCCAGTAAAACCGGTAATTTGTGGTTTTAGTCTCTTTGTAATTTTTTTTTTATTTTGATCCTAATATTTTTAAAGGTGAGTAACCAGTTTTACAGCCTTTTTCTCACTTTTGAAAATATTTGGAACGAAGAAATAAGAAAATCTAATAGAGACAAAACTATTAATCATCAATATTATTACATGGATAAAATTTTATTTGAAATAAGATTAAATCAACGTTTGCAACCATACGGTAGATGGGATCCTAGGGAGAAGGTGGGATGATGATGTTAGATTTGCATATTTAAAACGAAGAGGAAAAGAGACATACAAACTGTCATGTTACATTACTCAAAGTAAAATCAGGTGGTTGATCAGAGTCTTGTGTTTAATATTATTATTGAGTGGAGTGAATTAGTGTGTTTGTCCATTTCTTCCCAGTCTTTTTATTGGGTTGTTGCCATTTTTAATTTGGTATCCAAATATGCTACAATTGTGTTTGCTATTTATTTTTAGCATACTTGCCTTCAAAAAATTATTTTTATGCTACTTTTATGATAATAGCCAATAGGTAATTAAGTTAAATAATAATAATAATAATAATAATAATAATGTATATGCATGAGGGCTTTAGCCGTTACAAATTAAAAAAAATAATATATGTGCATGCAAATTAATCTTGTTTAATAGAAAACTTAATCAGCAGGAACTTTCGTGTTAGGATGATACAAAATTGAATAATAATTTGTATGATAGTATCTTTTGTCTTGTGGTAAATTTAACCCTCTCTATATTATGTGGACATAGTGGTTCAAAAAATAAAATAAGATAGGAAATAATGCAATGGCAGCATGTTTGGTACTGGGAATCTCAAATAGTATTTATTCTATAAATTCTAATTCCATAAGCAAGAATGCGAAAATTCAATTGAAAACTGACATGAAAACGGTAGCATTTCATGTGGTCAACTTTGGTAAGCCAGAACAAGAAGCCATGACTTCTCATTGGAACAGCTGGCAGCGGCACACGAATATATATATATATATATATATAGGAAGAAGTGAAAAAAAGGAAAATTTTTAAAATTAAGAATCAGAATTGCATAATCCATATGCTAAGCTAAAGCATTAATTAGAAAAAACTATTACTATTATTGTTCCAAACTTGCCATCCTTATACGAATTGCATAAAGATAAATATTAAATAGAATTTTCTTGATGAGCATGCTTCAAGAGAGGACGCGTGTTGGAGAAAATTGCTTTAAGTCAAGATATGAAATTCGCAATGATTTAACATTTTTTGCTAAGTATACCTTTCTGTTAACACGAGACTTATGCATATATCAGACATGTTTCGTTATTAGGTGTGACAAATGAAAATTAAACAGCACGGAGGTGTTTTCAGAGTTTCCTAGAGGCAGAGGGAACTATTGTGATTTGTGATTGAGAGCACCAATAAACATTTTATGACTGATAGGTAGAGATGGCTACATTACATATTTTTCTTTTCTTTTTTCACTTTATTGTTTTGCCTTGGCTTTAAATCATAGTGAATCCGTGATCACTTCAATCATTAACCTGATAACTAGCAATGTGTCATCACTCATCACAGTTCACAAATCACAATCACCTTTTTTTTTTGTCATTTCCCCCCTTTTTTTTTCTTCTTCCTCTATAAACCCAGGCACAAACATGCATAAGAGGAAATCATTTTGATAATATAAATAAATCACATTCTGGGTCCCATTCGGATAATTTATATAGTTAATTAATTAAATTATGAGTTAAAATTAATTATAACGTCTAGTATTACTTTATCAGATTAACACAAATTCTGATTTTCATGGTTATATTTATTGAGTTAAGCATAGATAGATAGATAGATAGATAGATAGATAGATAAGAGAAAAAGTCCACTTTTGGGTGATCAAATAATATAATATCATATCATGTATAAACCAAAACAGGGAGCTTTCATAATTAAATTCATAATGGTTGTAGGTGGAAAAAGCAAACAAAAACATGAAAGAAATTGGAATCCAAAATCCAAATAAAAACAATGAAGAACAACTGTCTATTATTCTGCAATTTGATTTTAGGCACATAGAATTCAATTCAATAATGGTCCCTTAGACAAAAGAAACTGA
Source organism: Arachis hypogaea (assembly GCF_003086295.3). NCBI lineage: Eukaryota > Viridiplantae > Streptophyta > Magnoliopsida > Fabales > Fabaceae > Arachis > Arachis hypogaea. Next base: position 30,572,315 of record NC_092050.1, read on the forward strand.
TCCCACCCACCAAAATTTGTTCCAAGAAGGAACCCCCTCCCATCACAAACTGAAAAAGAATCGAACCTGTTTTCATTATGTAACAAAAAAATAACCACAAGAATTAAAAATACAACAAAATTGAAAAACAAAAAAAAAATTCTACAGAAAGAATTAACAGTAATAATCTTTTCTTCTCTTCTTTTCACTTGTGTTCTCCCCAAAGTCCCAAACCCCATCATCATCACCATCAACATCAACATCAACATCCATGTTTTCATCTTCTAAACCAATCTGTACAATAGTAATTTCTTTCTACCCAAAGAATAGAATAATCTCTGAACAAGAAACAAAATGCATCAAAGAAAAAGAATGATATCATAACAAATCATGAGAATAACCAACCAATATAGAAGAAGAGAAGCTCCAAGGCTGTTCTCTTGTTATTCCACCTCTGCCACCGCCATTAACAAGTTGCGGCTTGAACAGATCGTACGGCTCCCAAAGACGATCCAACGGACACGGTTTCTTCTCATCAAGCCTCACCCATGGCTTCCCTTTCCCACTCCAATGCAACAAACTCACCGGACCAGGATGCAGAGACCTACAAACTCCATTGACATTGTCACCACCAAGCCCGTGCTGGTTCCAACGATGATCAATGGCTTCAACATTCCCCGCAAATACAAGTAGAAACGGCGGCAACGATCCAAGCTCGTAAATCCTCTTTTTCCTCTGCAACTCCATCCAGTTCTCGATCCTCTTCCTGTAGTTCCCTTCCCTCCACCGCACCAAATCCATCACCATAACTCCGGTGTTGAAATAGCACGGTTTTCTGTGACCGAACACTCGAGATAGCAACGGATCCAACCAGAACTCGTCGGTGAAGTACTTGGTGAAATTCGCGTGGCAATATTCCGGCGCTCCGATCACTCGATTCTCCGTTAGAGTTACGTTCCAGAGCTTGTGGATGTCGTCGACGACGACGATATCGGAGTCAAGGTAAATGACTCTGGAGATTGAAGAGTCGAGCATGTCCCCGAGATAGTTTCTTGCGTAGTTGAGAGGGTTTTCTAGGGCTTGACGGATTGAAGAGGAGATTAGGTTGATGACGGTGTCTTCTCTGAAGATGTAGACCTTGAAGTTCAACGAAGGGAACGTCGATCGAACCAGCCGAGTTAGGATTCGTGGACTCGCTGAGTCGAACTCGGCTGCGATGAAGTGGAAGAAGATGTTTTCCGGACACGACGAGTGCCGGAGGACTGAGTGTACGGCAGCGATGGAACCCCGCAGGTAGCCGGAGTCCAGTGTCATGGCGATGTGGACTAAGGAGGGGTCATCGGAGGTCGTGGTGGCTGTGGTGGCGAGGCATCCGGCGCCGTTGCGGTAGTCAGGAGCTTCGGAGAAGCGAAGAAGGCTGTGGAGGGCGGCGGTGGTGGTGGCGGCAGTGGCGGTCGGAAAGGAACGGATCCCGAGTGTGAATGGTGGTAATAAGATGCAGACAATGAGGGGCAAAACGACGGCGCTTAACCGTAGCGGAATCATGTCGTTTAAAAGTTTAAAACACCGTCGTTTTGGGGGGTTCTTGTGTGGAAGGGAAAAAAGAAAAAGAATATAAATGGGTTGGTGTTTTAAGACGACATTATTGCAGAGCGAGCGAAGAAAGGGGGAGTGTGTTCAAGTTTATGAGTGAAATGTTGCATTTCTTTCTTGTGTTGGTTCTTTAGTTTCTTGTTCTTGGGTTTGATGGTTTTTTGGATTCTCTGGAACCATGAGAGAGAGAGAGAGAAAGAAAGAAGGAGGTGGATGTGGAGATGGAGGTGGGGCAATGGCAGCTGGACCTTCTGAGAGAGAAATTTTGGTGTGTTGCTACTTATATCAGCTTTTCCCTCATTCATCACTCTGTATCTGTCTCTGACTCTTTTCTTTCTTTTTTCTTTTTTCTTTTTTTGTTATTCCCCTTTTTGTATTTCTTTCCTTTTCTCTCTATTTATTTATTTTTTCCTTTTTTAAATTTAACTTCATTATTATTACACAACGGAAATCAAATGGGAATATATCTGCTAAAGCAGCTGTTAAGACAGGATTTTATGCATGATTTGATGAAGTATTTGAATAAAAAATTAAAAAAGTTTTCAACTATTAATTTCACGTAAATTTAATTATACTTAAATTTTTAACTAAAAAATTATGTCTTTGTTGTAGTTTTAAAAAAATTAGGGGCAATATTTGAATGTTTGTTTGTAATTATTAAAATTAAAAAAATTGATATAATTGTTCATAATATTAAATATTTTATTTATATTTATTTTTAATATTACATTTAAAGTTATTAAAATAAGACTTATTATTAGGAGTCTTAATTCATTTTTATGATACTTAAACAAATAAAAAATTTAAATATATATGTTATTTTTTAAAAATATCAAAAAAATTAAAAAATTCAAAATAATTATCTCCTAATTTTTAAATATTTTTTGAATCATTTTCATATTTTCAAAAAAATATATATTTAACTTTTTATCAATTTACGTATTACAAAAATAATTAAAAAGATAAATTAGAATTCTCAGTCGTCACTTTATTAAAATTATTTTAAATATTAAAAGACTTTACTTAATCCAATTTTTGTAGTTTCTAGTGATGGAAAATAATTTTATATTAATTTACCAAATATAATTTCATACCTTTTAAATATCCATTTTCAAAAAAAAAAACTTTAATAAATCATTTTTGGAAAAACCAAAATTTTATCGTTTTTTTGTGTTTAAAGTTTAAACGCGTTTTGTTTTTTGAGTTGAATACGTAATTTGTGCGCGGTTATGGTTGGATTAATTAGCGCCACCACGAGGGCCTTAACTACATTTTGTTCTCATGAAGGTTTACATTTAAGTTTTTAATAAAATTGTACATTTTGGTGAACATATTATTAATACATTTGTATGCAGGAACGGACATACGGGACCAGGCCAGGCTTTGGACCAATCTTTTTAAAAAAAGATTAATAGTAATAAATTATTAAATACGATTTAATTTTTTTAAAAATTTATTTAGTATTTAATTTAATATAAATAAAAATTTAATCTAATTTAAATATTAATAATTTTTAATATCTAAAAAATAAGTAATAATATTAAAAAAAATCTAAAAATATATTATTATTAATATTTTTTAATTAAATAAAATTTTTTAAACTTCATAAAATAATTTTTTTTTGTGAGTATCCTTTTTTATTTATTTGGTATTAATTCATTTTGTTTTAACTATTATAATTGAGAGATCTTTTTCAACTATAAATATTGTGAAGAATAACTCAGAAATAAAATAAAAGATAAATTTTGTTCATACCCTGGCCCAATAAATAGAGCCCAAGATCCAAGCAAAGAAGCCCAACCCAAAGGGTTGGCTCTCCCCCAGTACCAGTCTTCATCCCAAGAAGTCGGTGCTGAACACGACCTACTCCAAAGAAATCGGATACGAGGGTTAGCTGGCAGATAACACTCATTCGAATGAGTAACTACCCCTAGAAACTCTCTAACCACTTCATAGAGCCATATCTTAACCTCCCTAAGATATGGGAACGGTTATCCACCTAAAAATGTGGCACTACTTCAGCGGTGGTTATTGGTTCACCACTATAAGTACACTGACACCATTCAGGTATCTCTAAGTTCCAATACTCTCTAACCTGCTCACACTCTTGCTAACTTAGGCATCGGAGTGTCTTTGCAGGTACCATCTCCCATTCTTTTACACATACAAGTCGGACGGAGGAATACCGAGCAACAGATCCACTCGAAAGTCACCTCCTTCATACGTTTGGGCCAACCAACGCCATCCAGCCCATTAATCTCCAGTTACTCACCGTAACAAATTTCTTATTAATTGTCTTTTTAATTATATTAAAAAAAATTATTGAAAAATTTAATACAGATTCTATTATCAATAAATTTTATGATACAAAAAATTAACGACTTCGTTAATAAAAAATACATACATATTTTTTGTATTTTAAAATATATTTTCTATCAGTATATTTTTATAATACATTTTACATTATATAATTTTTTAATATTATATATATTATTAATCTCATAATAATATTTCTGGATTTGTGGCTGTGCCTATGAATTGAATTATGATACGTAGAGAAAAAATGAAAAGGGGTGGGAAATTTGGTTGTTGTTAGGGAGGGGCTAGAAGTTTCCATAGAAGAGGATACAAGTATAGGGCACGAGGGACAGGTGTATACGCAATCACTAGTTACGTAAGGCCATGTTTGTGTATTTGAATTTCAATAATGGAATGCCAAATACGTGCAACTATTCTATTCTGCTGCTTGCAATGCACTAGTCTATAAAAACCCCTCGTACCAAAAAAGGTTCAGTTTTGACAAATCGAAAGTCCTTTCATGTTAATATTGTCGGAATCAAAATTAGGTTTCCCTTAAGAATATTCTTTACAAATTTAGACTCAAAATAGGGTTTTATTTTTAGAAATAAGAAAAAATATAATTTCTTTTCAGTTTTAGTGGCCTAAAAAATATTCTCAATATGTTTAACAAAATCCTAACAATTAGGGTGATGCTTCTGCTCTACAATTATATAAAAAAAATTATTGGTATTTTGTCTTTAGCATCTTTTGATTATTTTTGTTAAAATTAATCTCAATATATTAGAAAATATTCTCAATATGTTAATAAAATTCTATAAATTAACCATTAGTCATTTTTGTCAAAATTACTCATTTTTAAAAATTTATTTTATTTTTAATATTTATAAAATTATTTTTATCAATTTTAAAATTTTTCGAATATCAATTTGTTAGTTTAAAGCATCTCTAATGAAATATTTTTAGAGTATCACTTTTGATATTTTTAAAAAATGAATTGATTTAGAATTAAAATCTGTATTAGAATTGATTGATAAAATGAAATCGATATCATCTTAGTAATATAATATCATCTTAATGAAAAACCAATAAAATTTTGCTACTTATATAATTATATTAATAAAATAATTAAAAATATATTAAATATTAAAAAAATAAATTTTATTTTTAATTTTAAATTATTATTTATAATAAATAATTTCATAAAAATTTAAAATATAATTAAAATTAAAACTAGCATAAAAGATGCTTTTAATTTTTTTTTTTTTAGTCATATTTCAACTTTTATTTTAGGATTTGGATTTTTTAAAGTTTGAATTTCACTTTAGAGAGTAAAGTGTGATTTCTTACTATTAATTTCATAGGTGGGATTAATAATAAATATAAAAATATGAAAGGGAAACTATTTAAAAGTAGAAAATCACATTTTACTCTCTAAAGTAAAATTCAAATTTTAGAGGATCCAAATCCTTTATTTTATGGGGTTCGAATTCCAAGTGTCCTTGATAGGAGAGTCAATTGCAATGTTACATCTCCACGGATAAAGGACCCAAATTGGATTATAGGAAATGGTGTAGAATTTGTAGATGATAAAGAGATTGTTTAAGTGTCGTTAAATTATTAAAAAAATTCTTTAACAAAATTTTTTTTATTTTTTAATGTGTCTAACAAATTTTTATTAATAAAAATAAAAATATTAAATAAATAAACAATATTTTTTTAAAAGTTATAATATATATTTTTAAAATAATCTTTTTTACTAACAAATTTTTTTACATAATAATTAAATAAAAAATATTATTATATTATTATATTTAAATATAATTAATAAATAAAATATATTATATAAAATATTAAAATATAAAATTATTTATATTTTTTAAAAAAATTTGTTAAAAAAACATAACACAAAAAAATATTTTCTTACTCGAACAAACCAAAAACTTTTTTTATAAGGATTTTTTTATATAAAATAACAAAATTATTCCAACTTTAATTTTCGATTTTTTTTTTTTTGCGACGGGCCAAGTTTGCCGAGGGTGTGAAGTTTATCATCTCCCTCGGCAAAATTTAAGCACCTTCCTCAATAAAATTCCAACAAGATCAATTGGGAACCAAAATCATTACTGGTAACTCATCTTTCTTCTTTTATCTTGATCTTCTGCTTACTATATATAATGTGTGAAATTTCATTGTTATTCATTCATTATGATAGTGAAATAGTATATGATGAAGAGGGATATACCATATTTAGTTCTGCTAAATCAATATTTACATATATGCCACCTGAAGTGGAAAGCCTAACAACGTTGAAAAATTTGATATTACATGCCATTGATCAACAACACACGAAAAGAGCGAAAAAAATCTACTACAAATATCCGTCCGAAGTAGATAACACTTTATTTTACAAAAGGTATATTATAGATTACAATTGTTATTATTTTGTTATTTTTTTAATTTGATGACAGTTATAAGATTTTATGTTTTTGTAAATTAGGTATCGATTATGTGATGACGAGGACATACATTTTATTAAGGTCTAGTACAATTGTTGGACAAATGTCCATCTGTGAAAATTATTTATTTTTGTAGTTGATTTGGGTGGAAGAACTTCTACAGATACTGTTGATGATACCCCTTTAAGTGGGGCAGTTAGGAAAAATATTAGAAGGTCGATGGTCGACCTAAATATACCACCTAAAGATAGTTAAGAGGGGTCAAATGTCGAAAATTTAAATGATGGTATGATGTAAGTTTGATGTTGAAAGTCATGAAGGTTTTGCTATTAGAGACTCGACAATGAATCCCTATCAAGTGAACCCTGATGACGGTGAAGATTCTGACGCTGAACTAATTAAAATTCTCAATGAGGAGGAGGAAGAGATGAACTACTACAGTGATACACAAATCACATTAACACAACCTGTTATTTCCTGACCATATGATCGGTCGGATCACTTTTTCTCATTGAATCTCGAGGCAATGACTTCAGATTATTTATTTAGTCAAGGAGCTCCCGAGGATAATCCCACCAATGAGTTTGAGATTGGACAACAGTATGAAAATAAGGAGAAAGTTATTATGGCAGTTAAGATGCATATCATTCGAAGGGGTGTGAAGTATAAGATACTAGAGAGTGACCAGTTGAAGTATATTATACAGTGTTTTCAATTTGAGACTGGTTGTCAATGGAATATACGCATAGTTTATCGTCAAAACTCAAAAGCAACAAAAAAAAATGGGAGGTGAGGAGATATAGTGGTCCTTATACTTGCATGCCAACATCAATGGACCAAGACCATGGAAGGTTAGACTCAAAGGTGATTGCTCAGCACATATTTACAATAGTCAAAGCAAATCCAACCATCAGTTTAAGGATTCTGTAAATCGTTGTGGAACTATATGCTGGATGAGTGGGTCAGCATATGGCATCCAATCAACCTGTTCACATATACCAATAAATATGATATACACAAAAAAATTATTTAATATTCAATTACAAGTCTTAAATGTGTATGACTTATGTTATGGATGACGATCCTATTGAGAAAATATTTTCATTGTCTAAGCCTGGTGTTATATCTGTCATTAGGTGGCTCCAACTCCACCCACCTATAACATCAACGGATATTTAGAAACCACAAAATTATTTTGTTAACTTAAGAAATAATATAAAAAAATTAATAAAAATACCTCTCAATCATGGGAAATCAACACTGGTCAAATCCATCCGATCAACACAAAGGTATATAATGATATGTCCAAGAGATAAGCAAACCTCCATATCCACCCAGGTTTCACTGATGGTAATCCGTAGAACGACACATCTGGCGGTAAAGTCACACCAAAACAGTTGACCCATGACAACGTCCCACATCGATCAAGGTCATCTAATAGAGGCAACCGCCTCATGTGCACTTGAGAGTCTGAGACATCCGAAAACAGAATGCTTCCTGATGATCTGTATGATGTATTCTCTGATGTAACGCAGTAGGCACTCTTCCGTCGGGTGTTCTTCCAACTGCTCACAAAACATTATTCTAAAACCAGGTAAGATTGACAGTCCAGTTGTTTTGTGATTGTCTATCATGGAGGCTCGGAACAACACCTAGTAACTCTTAACAGAGGTCCTCAATAGATCGTCCATCATAGAATTGCTTCCACCCACCGATGCAATCATTGACTAGATCTCCATCAATATTGAGTCCTAACTGATATGCCACGTCATGCAGGGTGATTGTCATCTCCCCACATGACAAGTGAAAAGTTTGAGACTCAAGTCGCCATCTCTCGATCAAAGCAGAGACTAATGTCAGTCATAGTCTCACTCTAACATATATGTCACATGGTCAAATCTTGCTCGTCTAAGGTGTGACCTAATCTACTCAGGTGGTCACGGTAGTAAATTCCTTTTTCACACAAGACTCAAGACGCCTATAAAAAAAATCAATCAGTAAAATAAAATAGAGTTCACAAATAATAAGACAAATTTTGAACATATAAAAGAGATAAGTTATAAAGTATACCACTTGACCTAATCTGCCAGCAATATGGTTGATTTAATCTTGTCTATAAAGGGTATCCTCGTATCCTAACATGTTTTGCGCCATAAAACTATAATATGATAGAATAAATTAGGTTCAGATTGTCAATTGAATCAAAACGAAATTGATTATTGTTTTGAATCCAATCAAGTGGTTGAGATGTGGTTCAATTTAGAAGAAAAAATGTAGCATTAGAAGAAATATTTTTCTATATTTGTAACAAATTTAGGTATAACACGAAGATATTTGGGTGTAACACGAAGATATTTAGGTGTACTTTTATTCTGATAAGTTCTGCATAATTCAAAACTTTCCTCTTCCTCCTTCTCATCTTCTGCTGCTTTTTTTCTTATTCATCTTTTTCTTTTTGTTTTACCTTCTCAAGTTTCTTCATGTTTTACTCTCTTAACAAGAATAAAAACAAAAAAATCAAACAAAAAAGAAGAAGAAACACATAATGTTGCAAAATTACTTGGAAGAGGATGAACTTACATTCATTTAATTAAAAGAAAGAAAGAAATAAGAAAAAAAAGAAGAAGAAAAAAATACAGCATAAGAGGAAATATTTTTCTGTATTTGCAGTAAATTTGGGTGTAACACGAAGATATATGGGTGTATTTTAAGATTTTTTTGTGTATTTTTATTCTGATAAGTTCTGCATAATTCAAAACTCTTCTTCTTCCTCCTCATCGTCTTCTGCTGCTGCTTCTTTTTTTTTCATCATCATCACCATCTTCTTTTTTTTCTTATTCATCTTTTCCTTTTTGTTTTACCTTCTCAAGCTTCTTCTTGTTTAACTCTCTTAACGAGAATAAAAAATATCAAACAAAGAAGAAGAAGAAACACATAATGTTACAAAATTACTTGGAAGAGGATGAACTTACATTCATTTAACTAAAAGAAAAAAAATAAGGAAAAAAATGCAGCATTAGAGGAAAATATTTTTCTGTATTTGTAGCAAATTTGGGTGTAACATGAAGATATTTGGGTGTATTTTTATTCTGATAAGTTCTGCATAATTCAAAACTCTTCCTCTTCCTCCTTCTCATCTTTTGCTGCTTCTTTTTTTTCATCTTCTTATTTCATATTCTCATAATTCTTTTTGGGAGGAAAAAATCAAATAAAAAAGAAAAAATACATAATGTTGCAAAATTAATAGAAAGAGAATGAGGGAAAAATGCAACAACAACAACAGTAGTAAAAAAATGACGATGAAGATGAAACATGTGAAGAAAAAGGAGAAGAAACACAAAGAAGAAGGAGAATAAGAAGGAAGAGGAGGAGGAGGAGGAGGAATGCAAAGCGCGCTACGGAAACCATTAAGTATCGCGCGTGTTGACATGCTCGTATGGGTGAGTGTCTTTTTTCTTGGGTTTGGCCCAACTTGTATGACTTGTCAACCAAAATGACTTGTATGTGTAGCACTTCTCTAAAAATAATACTATACTGCCTTTAATATGATAAAAAATTTAAATATATTATTAAATTTTTAAAATTAATTTTCTTACTATACCTTAATTATACTTTTAAAAAGTAAATCTACTAATAAAATAGGAATAACAATGGGTCTTTATGCTTGCCCCTCTCCGTTTAGTAAAATTCTCTCCATTTCCATTCTACTCTGTCATGGATTTTCGTTTATTTCTTTCTGTGGGAGAGGCAGATATCCGCAGATATCTATAAATATTATTAAGTTTTAATTTTTTTTTTAAAAATTAACACATAAAATCTTATACAATTTAACTAAATATATTAAATCAAACACAATTCAAACACAAATTTAACATAATAACATATACATAAAATTTCTAACATATGAATTAAAATAAAATAAATTAAAATTACTTACACAACTTATATATAAGGGTATTTAAGTAACTTTTCTTTCGCAAAAATTTTACAAGTTTCTGTGGGACAAGTACCTCAATCTCCGCCTCTATCTCCATTTATTCGCGGGGACAAATTCCCATCTCCGTAGGAATTTTATATGTCCTTGTTAGCCACTCCATCATAGATAATCCCTATGATAGCGTTTATTTTGAGATATTGAGACTGAGACTGGGAGACTGACACTGGAACTAAAATTTCAGTCTAAGAACACAAAAGTTCAATCCCTTCATTACCTCCAAAAAGTAGGGACACAGGGGACTAAAACTTTCAGAGATGGGAACTGAAATTTAAATAATAATTTCTGCCCAAAATACCCTCATTCCAAATTAATATTTGTGTTAAGTACTTTTTTCATCCCTAAGATCTAAGGTCAAAATCAAAATCATTCCCAACCTTTTTTCGTATTAAAATCATTCTCAACATTACAAAACGTTATAAAATTGTCCTTTTGTCTATAAATGATATTTTTCGGACAATTTTGCCCTTAAACAAAAATAAAAAACCCTTTTTACCCTCACCACTAACTTCTGCATAATCATCATCATCGTTACGCATCTCTCTACCTCTCCCTCTCCCTTTCCTCATCGCCATCACTACTACCACCATATCCATTACACTTTCTTTCTCTCTATTACATGTTCATCATCCTAAATCACTATCACCCACCCACAAACTAAATTCAACAACAGCAACAACCAAATTTAGCAACAATAAATTCAATAATAAATTTAGCAACAACAACAACAAAATGAATCAATAGCAACAGCAAAATCCACAAAATAAATCAACAAAAATTTTAGATTTAATAACAATTCAGCAATCATCAACCGCAACTTCAGATCCAAAATCAGCAACAACAGAAACTAAAAAAATGATATTTATGTTCTTCAAAAATTAAGAAAAAAATAAAAAAAAGAAAGAACGAAAAGAGGAAGAAGGAAGTGACGGTGCGGGAACCTCAGTGCGCCGGTTCTACCCTCGTTTTTCCTCCTTTTCTTTTCTTCTTCCTCTTCCTTCCAACTGCCACCCACCGTCGCCTCCGTCGAAAGTCAATAGCCACTACAAGTGCCGCCTCTCCCTTCCCAGAACACGTCACAGCGCTACCATGTCAGGGGATTCGAAGCTGAAGACGACAAACTCGAAGACGCTTCTATCGATTCCACCACTCTCCGCTCTTCACCTTTCCAACCTCTCACAACTGACCTCACTCCTGCTACCCCATAGATCCCCAACCCGATCCCAAACTCGCACCCTCCGATCTCTCGAAACTGCCGCCCACCACCTTCGATTTCTGGACGAGGATGAATTCGAAGGCCTCCCTATCGAACACCCCTCTTCCGATCTCAATGCTTCCCACTCCAATTCCACTTCCCCTCTCACCCCTTTAAATGCTCTCTGCCTCTTTTGTTTTTTATTTTTATTTTGTAATTTTTTTTAGTTAGAAGTAATTTGGTGAGAGAGAGTAGAAGTCTGGGGGAAAGAAAGAGAGAAAGAGACTCAGTGATGATAATGATTTTATAACGTTTTGTAATAATGAGAATGATTTTAATACGAAAAAAGGTTGGGGACGATTTTGATTTTGACCCAAGACCTTAAGGACGAAAAAAGTACTTAACCCTTAATATTTATAAGTTTATTTTATCTGCTCATCTTCTTAGACGCAGGAAGTGTTTGTTGACCCCCAGTTGCTGCCGTCGCCAGGACTACCATCTCTTCGTTGCCGTCGTAGCCACCGTGACCTAAGTGAGTCGTTATCGCACCTTCATCTTCGTAATACCATTATCAAGGACCTCGTTAACGCCAAACACGTGAATGAGATCTCCATCGTCGACAACGCCACCACCGCCATCGTCGTCCAGCATACCACTTGGTCCTTCCACGAAGGAACCTTCCAGAAGGGTGACGTTGTCTTCATGCTTCATTACACTTATGGCGCCATAAGAAATCCATGGAGGCCTATGTTACCCATGCCGGAGGCTACGTCATTGAGGTATGCCTCCCTTTTTCCGCCGCTTCCAACAAAAAAATGGTTACAGAGTTTAAAAAAGCATTAGAGAGAGAAAAGAGTGAGGAAAATAGGATTAGAATCACGTTACTTCGATCCCGTGTGTGATGATTTCAGTGAAGGAATTGGTTCATATTTGTGGGGTGGAAGGGGTTGAAAAAATTTTTGTTGATGCTGCACATTCAATTGGGTGTGTTGATATTGAGAGTACTTAGATTGAAAATAAAGGTATTTTAGTAATTTCAAATATTTTACTTTTTATTTTTATCTCATATCAAACAGAATATTGAGATATAATTCAGTTTTGTACACTATACACTAAACACAATATTAAATTTATTTCAATCTCTATCTTTTTACTCTCAATTTCTTAATTTTAGTTTCTCTTTTAAACTTTACCTACTAGTACAACTTTTTTTTTTTAACTATCCCTAAACAAAACCGAAAAAGGGATCAAGTTGTCTTTTTAAAATTCCAGCAGTTAATGAATCATATATTAATATGGTCCATTGGACCTTGATAGCGGCATTAATGCATCCTGAATGGTGCTGAATGTGAACATCACGAACTTCGAACTCAAACCTCTGTGTCAGTGATTGATAATAATGTCGCCAAAATAATTTCCATAATGTATTTAAAACATTGAAATTCGTTTTTCTTTTAGGACTTTGTTAACGTATTAAAGTTATTTATTTTAAGAAGTTTTCTTAAAATTTTTATAAATTTAACTAATTTGTACTTAAAAAAATATTTTAAAAATATAATAAATTTTTTTAATATATTCAATGTATTTAAAAAAAGTTAATTTTTATAATATTTTTTATAAAATATTTTTTTATAATATATTTAATTTATATCTTTAAGACACAAATTAACAAAATCTAATTTTTATATATATTTTATACAATAAATATTTGAAATTTTGACATTTTGAATTATTTAATATTAATGTTTTATATTCGACAAATTTTTAAGTAAATTTCTTTTTTTTTTCGGTAGTAGTCCATATTTAGATATTTAATGTACAAACTACAAACTTGAGTTAGTTTAAGAACTCGTCGTGTTAGTTCATTTTACAACTATTAAAGTGTATGTAATATTATGCAACTTTTGTTTAGTGGGTGTGTTTATTAAATTTTGAGATATGGTGACACACTTATATTTATATTTATGTTTTTTGTTTAGTTTTTAAAAAGAGATATTGTAATATATATTAGTACATAAATACATAAAATTTGTATATTATTATTTTATTAAGACATTAAAACACAAAGATTAAGACATAAGTTTTTCTATTTCTATCTTTAATGGCGGTGATGGTGGTGATTTTTTTTTGGATAAAAATAATATTAATATTTGTAATTTATGTTTTATTTTATGCATAATTATCAAATAAAGTAAAAATTTTGTGTCTCCTTATATATATGTTTTCAATATTTATGTATTTGTATCTATGTCTTTATCCATATATGAACCAAACACAACATTAGAGATAGTAATGAATATTTATAGAGGAGAAAATCTTTTTTTTTTTCAATGAAAATAAGCTCAACACACTAACGTGGAGCAACAAAAGAAATACATAACCAATTCATAAAAGCCATAAAATCCCTACTACTCCCAGCAACGCCATCAACCACCAAATGAATCACTCTTGGTCCATTCGTTGTAGCTCAGAACGGTCTTCTTGATGACAAACTCCACACTTGTTTCTTGATTATTAAAGATTCTAGCATTGCGTTCCACCCAAATGTTCCAAATCACTGCAAAGAACCCCGGCAACCATTTCTTCTGATCTTGTTTCCGCTTATACCTACTAGTCCACCGCTCAAATAACTCCCTTATTGTACCAGGAATAGGCCACACCTCCCCAAACGACCTCAACCAACTGTACCACACCTGCCACGTTAGCTCACATAGGAGAAACAGATGCTCCACCGACTCTATCTCCTTCTTGCAAAGAGCACAGATATTATCACTGGGCCTAATGACTCCTAGTCTACTCAATCTCTCTTTAGTATTCACTCTGCCAATAAGCACAAACCACCCAAAAAGCTCAATTCTCGGCGGTACCACTCCTTTCCATACTGCACTTGTGAAGCTGTAACTCGTAATCTCATCCGACAGAGATTCCAATTGTAGGAAGTGCACAACAGACTTGGTCGAAAACACCCCTTTACTATCAAACTTCCAAACCAAATTATCATCTCTACCAGCTGACAACTTCACAGGCCTTAACTGCTCATGAAGTTGGTTGACCAGTTCCAGCTCCCATTGGAACAGCTCTCTTCGCCACTGGAAGTTCGATATCCACTCAAGTCCATCCCAAAATCCACAGTCCCCAATCATGAATCCTTGCTGATCTGAAATAGAGAATAATCTTGGAAATACCACCTGCAAGGGGCCACCTTGCAGCCAGTTATCTTCCCAAAACCGGGTACTCCTCCCATTTCCTACCTCCATCGTCAGGCCCGTAAGAATTTTGTCTCTTATCCTTGGCTCTTTTATATTCAACTGACATATGTCCTTCCAAGGTCCTCCTTTAACCGATAGTTGCTGATTTACTAGCATGACATCAAGCTTTAGGTTGTTGCACGAGCATACAATCTTCTTCCATAAGGGGCACTCCTCTTTAAAAAATCGCCACCACCATTTAAATAAGAGCGCTGTGTTCTGAAGCACCGCATCCCCAACCCCCAAACCCCCACCTTTTTCTCGCTTTTCATTCTTGTTTAAAAAATTATTCCTGTCTTTGTTTTATTTTTGTTACGGATCTTCATTTATTTTTTTCATAATAAAGGTAAATATTTTCTGTAAATATTAAATTTTAAAAATAAAAAAATAAAATTATAATAAAATTTTATATACAATTCAACTAAAATATATTAAATTAAAGATAATTTAAATACATTTAATATAATAAAATAAATTCAAAATTTCACACATACAAATTAAAATAAAATAAAATAAAAAATTTTTTAATATAATAACATAACAAATTTTTATTGACGATCATAGTTCGATGATAATATTTTCTTTTTATAATAATATAAATTTAAATAATAATTGGTACAAATTTAAATATTATATACATTATTAATTTGTTTTTAAATAAAAAATTAAACATATAAAAATTTAGGATTTTACGTTAATTTGTGTGTATATATAATTTAGTAATTTTATACTAACGAAAATTTAACAAATCTCTATAAAATAGATATTTTAATCCTTGCTCCTATTTTTATTTATTCGTAGAAATAGATCTCCGTTTCCGTAAGAATTTTGGGATTTCTATTTTTCTCCCTATTGCTGATTTTTTCACGGGTCCCGCGGATTCGTTTTGTTTTGTTTTTTTTTTTTTTTTTATCTCAAGAAGGAAAAAAACACTTGGCAATTAATTAATATCCGATATATATTAAAATTTGACGATTAAAATAACAAAAAGAAGAAGAAGAAGTTGAAAACAAATTAAAGAGGCCCAACAACCACATAGCACTAATGAAGGTTGAGGTGGCAATGTCAGCATAGAGAAAATGTTATTATTGAATATTGATGATGGTGATGATGAAGATGATGGCTAAGAGACACTTTATACACAGCAATTTCAGTGGCTGCTCGTCCAACACCTATACATTAATACATAACATATCAGTGACAGGTCACACAATAATTTTGCGGATTTCATTTCTATTACTATTTCTCTAACAATACATAACCGTCAAAACTTGGTTAATTATATATATATCGAGTTCTAGCATATGATTTGGAAAAATATGGTGAGTTTTGATTACATTTTCTTGATATGAGTTGCTATTGAAAAAACAAAATCATGAATTGCGATTTTATCAAAAAATTTAAACAAAAATTATGAGTCACAATTTTTGTTTTTAAATTTTAAGATTTATAATTTATGATATCGCGAGTTACGTTTTCTGTTTTTAATTCAAAAATATGTAATTTGTGAAATCAGAGATCACGATTTTTGTTTGTTAACAAATTCACACTAACAATTTCACTGCATTCATATTTGTTGCCATTTACTATTATTGTACCACTTTGTTGCAATTCACCACTAACAACATCATATAAAAAATAATTTTCGTCAACATATTTGAAAGGATTAAATTTAATACTATAACGACAATAATATTAAATACAATTGTAATCTAATATTTTTTTGGGGTCAAAATGACAGGCATTATCTTGAGTTTTATTATGTTACTGAGCTCAAAATATCTTATTACTTAAGTTACTATAGCCTGCCTACATTTTTATATAAAAAAATTATTCATAGATTCTTAAACAAATATCCCTAGCAAGACCCGAACAACTTAACTACTGCAAAGCCCTCACAACAACCAATATATTTTGCAACCAAAAGAGAAATATCTTCTAACACAACACCCCCCCCCAAAAACAAAAACAAAAAAAAATTTCACTTTTCTTCTTTTAGAAATATTAAAAGAATATTTTTTCTCTTCTATTTATAAAATATACATTTTTCTCTCTTATAACTTTTAAAAAAATCTCCTCTTTAATTTATTTTAATTTTTTTATGTTAATTAATATTAATTTTATCTATTTTTAAAAAATTATTTTTACAAAAATACTATTTAGCAAAAATTTTATTTTTTTGTCATTAAATTTTATTTACCAAAATATTTTTTAATAAATTATTTTTTTATTAATTAAATTGTATTTTTATCAAAATATTTTTTTTAAAATTTAATAATTAAATTATTTTTTCTAAGATACTCTTCAATAATTTTTTAATTATTAAATTATAATTTTACTAATTTTTGTTAACAATTATTTTTATATTTTACCATTAATTTTTCAATATCAATATATATTATTTTAACATTAAATAAAAAAATATTACCACTGTTAATATGTACAATAATTAATATATATTGATATAAAAAAATAATTTTATCAAGATTTTTTTTATTTAATGTTAGAATAACATATATTGATATAAAAAAATAATAGTAAATTATAATTATAATTGTTAATGAAAATTTTAATATTAATAATTAAAAAATTATTGAAAGATATCTTAAAAAAAATTTAATTATTATATTTTTTAAAAAATATTTTAGTAAAAATATAATTTAATTAATAAAAAATAATTTATTAAAAGGAATTTCAATAAGTAAAATTTAATGATAATAAAATAAAATTTTTGTTAAAAGATATTTTTGTAAAAAATAAATTTTTTAAAAAAAATAGATAAAATTAATATTAATTAACATAAAAAATTTAAAATAAATTAAAAAAGAAGTTATTTAAAAGTGTTATAAAAAAATGTATATTTTATAAATAAAAAAAAGAAAGTATCATTTTAATATTTTTTCGAAGAAGGGAATGAAATTAAAAAAAAAAAAAAAAAAAGATAGATAGTAGTGAAATTCAAGTGTTTTTTAGATTGATGGCAGATAAGCAGCATGCGAATAATTTGTTTGATAAAATAAATAAATAAATATATATGATTAAAACATTAATGGGAAGCCAGTTGTGATCGAAGAGTTGAAAAAAGGTATGATGGCTTAGCTGGAACAGGCCAATGTTCCCCAAAACTAATTCCGGAGACCATCCCAAGAATCTACATGGCCATGTGATCACGTGCATCAACCAATTACACTTCTCTGTTTTTAGCTTTTCAGTTTTCCCTAATTTTGCGTTTTCAATACCCAATTCTTCACTTTCAAGAATATATGCTAAACTTTTTGGGTATTAGGAATTCGTATTGCTAATTTTTTTTTTGGTGTCTTTTATTATTAATGGAATAATAGTTAAATTAATTTTTGAAAGATAGATTATTTTTTAAAATTATTTCTAAAATATTTTAATAATTAAATTCATCATTTAAAATTAAAAATTAAAAATTAATTATTTTTGTTTTTTTTGTCATTCTATTAATAATTTTTATCAATGATTGAAGATATAAAATATTAATTGACAATATACATGATTCTTAGTCTATCGATTAGATGTTGATCAATTATGTTTATGAAAATTTATTAATTTAGTCACTTTTTTCAATTACATAAATCCTAATCCCAATAACTTAGCGACTAAATTGATAGATTTTTATGAACATATTTGTTCAATGTCCAATTAAACATGTTAGGTGTCATGTATGGTATCAGTTAACATTCAACATCATCACTCGTCCATTAAGCAAGTGTCGGGGTTCGAATCCCGTTTTGTGCATGCAGCAAACCATTGGCCAGCGACAGACCCTTAAATGGAGCTCCGATTTGCGACAAATTAGACTTTAACTTGTCGGGTTGGGGGATACTCTGGACAATAAAAAAAAGAAAATTTTTATGGAGTGACAAAAGGACACAAAAAATTAATTTGTAATTTTTGAAAGACTAACTTAATTGATAAATATTTCAGACACAAATTTAGAGAACAACTCATTTTTCAGCACTAATTTGATCGTTGACCATATTATTAACAAGTGAATAAGGTAATCTCCATGTATTTTACGATCATCTTATGTGCATAAAAAAAGTATTCACTAAATAAATTATTTATTTAAAATATATATTAAAATATGTTAAGTCATTATTTAGGTTGCTGAAGGTGAAAAAGAGACCCGTAGCTATAACCTGAAAAAACAAGGATGTTATCGATGAAACAACAGGGGTAGTATCTTTAAAACCACTCCAACAATCAAGTTAGTGTCTGGGTAATGAGGTAAAAGGTATTAGGGTAATGTTGGTTACCTGTAGAGAGGTCGGTTCCTCCCTATATATACCTCACATTGTTGTGGGCCTTCCCTGGGATAGTGGGTGCTCCACTATCCCTTAAATTCTCGAGTTTTCACAATCATTATGCTCTATAAGTGTCTCGTACATAAGTCGGCAATCATGCCGATTGGCCATCAGGCCAGGTAGCGGCCATGAGGCTGGATGGCAATCGTTGGGCCTAGTCTTATAGAAAATTGCGAATATTGAGGTTACCGCATTTGTTGGTCGTACCGGCCCATCGAGCCCAGTAGACCATATCCCATGGTGCCCTCGATCCTGGGTTCTCCCGTTAGAGATCCCTTGACCTTGCAACCATGATTGATGTTATTCCAACTTACGCTTTTCAAAAATGCTGCTTTGATTCATGAGCACGTTTCTAGTGGGTTTTCAATGTGCGTGAAAAAGTCGCTTATATCCTCGTCTTTTTGCGCTTCTTCTAAGAGAGAGTTACTTCAACATATTCTCTTCCTATTCTTCTTTAAAATTTTTTAGAAGATTTGTGATTAATCATAAAAAATTTTGCATTAAGAATTTTATTTTTTCAGACCCTTTGCAATTCTACTTCTTGATCTACTATAGGTGTAGTTGGGTGTGGTGTAGCATTTCTCATCAATCTTCTTCTTTTCCATCATTTTTTTCCATTGTAACTTCAGGTATACAAGGCCTATTTTTTTTATTATATTACGTTTGCATCTTTTTGATTCATTAGAAAAGAATATTTGTTGAGTAAACTACCATTTGTACCCATGAAAATTGAAAATGCTGACATATCTACTAATAGAAGAAGAAAATTACCATTTGTACCATTAAAACATAAACTTTTACTAACAAAGCTATCCAAAATAAAAAAAATTATTTAAAATTTTCAAATTACCCTCTAATATAACCCATCTCTAACTTCTCCTCTTACTCCATAGTGCGGATTTTCTAACCACAAACTTACCGGCAAGTGCACCGGGTCGTACCAAGTAATACCTTACATGAGTAAGGGTCGATCCCATGAGGATTGATGGATTAAGCAACAATAGTGTTTGATAGGCTTAGTTAGACAAACAGAAAATAGTGTTTGGAAGTTCAAAAGCATTAAAAGTAAATTTAGAATATTAAAGATAGGTAGATAAATAAGTTGGGAATAAAATATTGAGAAGGCAGTTAAGGTTTCAGAGTTATCTATTTTTTCGGATTTATTTTTCTTACTAACTATTTTAATTATGTAGGATTTAATTTATGGCAAACTATATGTGACTAGACTCTAATTCCTTAGACCTTTCTAGTCTCCTCTAAAATTCATTAACTGCCAATTTCTTGGTCAATTAATTCCAATTAGAAGCTACATGATCAAATTCCAGTTTATATGCCACAAAAACTCTAATTACCCAAAAATAAAAAGATTATATGTGACGAATCCCATTAAATTCAGATAATTAAAATTTAGGAGAATATGTTTTCAAGCTGTTGTTCAAGTAAAGAGCTTTTCCAAGTTATACAAGAATGCAGTTAGAAAGATGGTCATACTTTCGTTCCACCCAAATTCATAAAATAAAGAACGAAAACAATTCTTAAATTATAAATTCATACATAAATTAAAATAGAAAAAGCAATAAAATCAATCCATACAAATAGACAGAGCTCCTAACCTTAATAGTGGAGGTTTTGTTGCTCATGATAAAGAGAAAATAAGGATTGTAAATTGGAATGGAATAATGTTATGGTAGTCTGGAATTTTCCTGTTGGGATCCCTTTTTATATCTAATCCTAATAATTTAAAAATCTATTATCTAAAACTAAAATAATATTTTTTCCTAAAAATAATATTTAAATTTAAATTTGAATTAATTAACAAGTCTTCAGTTGATGGGTGGGGACTACTTGTTTTGTCCATTCTACAGCTTCTAATCTGTGTTTTCTGGGCTGAAAACTGGGTCAAAACAGCCCTGAAATCGTCCCCAGCGTTTTTCTGCACGTGGCACATGTCACGCGTACGCGTCAGTCACGCGTACGCGTCGATGGTCTTTTCTGCAAGTCACGCGGACGTGTCAGGTACGCGCACGCGTCACCGTGCAAATCTTCAAATCACGCGTACGCGTCAATCACGCGCACGCGTCGCCATGGAAAGCTCCAAATCATGCGTACGCGTCAGTCATGCGTACGCGTCGCTCCTCGCTGCCATCTCCTTTGATTCTTGTACTGCAGAAACTCCATCAAATTCCGCCGAATGTTACCTAAAATAAACAAAATTGCAAAAGACTCAAAGTAACATCCATATTGGCTAAAAGATAATTAATTCTTTATTAAACTCAATAAATTAGATGCAAATTCACTAGGAAAAGATAGGAAAGATGCTCACGCATCACTCCACACCACCACTTTTTCAATCCCAAACCCTACTACCACCGAAACTCTTCCTCACCACCACCTTAAACCCTAACTACCACCATCACTCAAAATGCCTCCCGTGCCTCCGACGAACATTCCAAAAACAACGACACTAACCCGCCACCTCAAGTCTTCCCTCGCTCTGTATCTCCCTACGTTTCTTGTCGGATGATTTCAACCAAAAACAGAACAAGTACAAACTTCAGCCATGTTTGTTGTAACTCCAAGAAAAGAAAGAGATGCAGCTGGATTTAGGGTATAGTCCTTCCATTGAAGGGGTAGCAGATGTGACAGTCATAGGATACATATCCCAATCCGTTTCCACATTTGGGAACAAACCCAATAACTTCGAATATGCATCACACTTCTCTGCTACCTCAACTAACCAAACCTTCCCTCCACTTTCACCTCCACCACCACTGAGTCAAGATTGCAGAGGAAGATAGGGGCGGGTGACGCGTTCTTGAGAAAATTTTAGAAGAAGGCGAAGGGTTAGGAGGCTGAAGATTGAAAGAACGAAGTATTTGAGCTCAACTTTTAGAAACGACGGCATTCCTTGATTAAACTGAAGGTTTTGGTGATTGTAGATTTGCATCAAGTGGAAGGTATCCGGGTGGCACCGTTGGTTCTCCTGGGAGCGTTTTATGGCCGCTATGAGGGAGTTCGACACCGGAGGTCCATCGTCGTTGGCGGTGGAGGAGGTCGATGAGGGTTTGGAGGAGGGGAGGTGGTCAATGGACACGTCGATAGAGAGTTCTAGGGCGCGCAGCTGGAGGCCCGAGGAGATGGTTATAGCTGCGGCTACGGCAGTGATGGCAGTGCGTGATTGGGTGATTGCATCACGGAGGGAGGAGGAAGGGAGGGCCAAGAGAGCGGAGACTGCGTGGAGGGAGGTCGTCTGGAAAGCTTGCGGATTTTGGATGGCGGCAGTGATGGTGGTAGTTGGGGATGAGAGTTGTGGTGAAAAAGAGTTTGGGTAGTGGTGGGATTTGAGATTAGAAAAGTGGTGGTGAAGATAAAGGTAATTTAGGAATTTTAGGTAATTTTTTAGTGTTTGGATAATTTTGTTGTGCGAAACCCATATTTCATGGGTACAAATAGTAGTTTCCTTCTTTTATGAGTAGATATGTCAGGATTTTCAATTTTCGTGGGTAGAAATAGTAGTTTATTCAATGTTTGTTCTTTAGGATGATCTGATATATATTAGGGGGGTTCCATTGCTACTCACTGGGTTGGATACATGATTTTAGGTAGGATTTATAGTAGGGATTTTTCTTATTTTATATCGATTAGGGTCCCATTGAGGCTAACAGTGATGGTGTCCCACTGTAGGTATGGTGAGGCGGTGACCCAATCCCATCCTCCCTTGTAGTCTTGTGTTTTCCACCTTGTGTGTCCCAAATTGGTACATGTGGTGCACGTTTGATGTGATGAAAATGCCCTCTTGACTTACCGAAGAAGATCTTCAAGAGCTTTGTGATGGTGAGGCCATCTGTGGGGTGGTTGATAAACCACTATTTTATGGTTTATCTTGTGCTAATTTGAGTGGTTTTTATCAATTCTTTACTCACTTATTCATATAAATTGCATGGTTTTACAATTCCTTCCTTTTTCTGTGCTATGATTGAAAACATGTTTCCTGAGCCTTTAAACTGTCAATTTTAATTATCCTTTATTACCATTCGATGCCGTGATCTATGTGTTAAGTGTTTTCAGGCTTTATAGGGCAGGAATGGCTTAGAGGATGGAAAGGAAACATGCAAAATTGGAAGAAACACAAGAAAATGAAGTTTTGAGAAGCTGGCAGCGACGCGCACGCATGGGCGACGCGTACGTGTGCCTAGCGCAGAGGACGAGCGACGCGTACGCGTGACTGACGCGTACGCGTGACATGCGCCACGTGCAGAAAGTTGCAGAAAGCGTTGGGGGCGATTTCTGGGCTCCTTATGGCTAGTTCCAAGCCCAAAAAACACAGAATAAGAGCTGCAGAATGGGGGAAACACGGGGGACGATTCAATTTTATCAATACACACAATTTTAGGTTTTAGATGTAGTTTCTAGAGAGAGAGGCTCTCTCCTCTCTTTAGGTTTTAGGATTTCTCTTAGTTTTAGGTTTATTTCTTCCCAATTCCAGGTTCAATGTTCCTTTAATTTAGTTTCTCTTCTACTTTTATTTATTCTAGCATTCTAGTTTATTTATTTTTCCAATTTGGTTTATGAACCTTCCATGTTAGATTTAATTTTTTTATTTAATGCAATTTAAGGTATTTCATTTTTATGATTTTTAAATTAGCTTTTTATATTCTTAGCTTGGATTGATTAATTGGAGACTCTTGAGTTATCAAACTCCTTTGTTGACTGATAATTGGAATTTGCTGGTTGATTTGGATCCCTCTAAAACTAGTCTTTCCTTAGGAGTTAACTAGGACTTGAGGAATCAAATTGATTAGTCCACTTGACTTTCCTTTATTTAGTAAGGGTTAACTAAGTGGGAGCAATGAACAATTCTCATCACAATTGATAAGGATAACTAGGATAGGACATCTAATTCTCATACCTTGCCAAGAGTTTTCTTAATTATTAATTTACTTTTCTGCAATTTACTTTTTTTGTTCCTTATTCGAAAACCCAAAAATAAAAGATAATCTTCCATAGCCAATAATAAATACACCTCCCTGCAATTCCTTGAGAGACGACCCGAGGTTTAAATACTTCGGTTATTAATTTTATTGGGATTGCTTTAGTGACAACCAAAACTTTTGTACGAAAGCATTCTCTGTTGGTTTAGAAACTATACTAGCAACGAGAACTTATTTATGAAATTCTTTACTAGCAGAAATTCGTTCGTCAGTGGTCCCGTAGGACATTACAAACTTCTTCTAACCCATGAACAAGAGCAAATCTTCTATATAAACACGAAAACCCCTCGGGTCCCTGACTGACTATGTGTCTACAAGCCTATATTTTTCGTGTTGGAGGGTTTAATTTCCCTTTACCCCTTTTGTACAATCCCTGTTAAATAGGTGTATGGTTGCTCCATCTCAACTGCACCCAAATAGTTAGGCATCTATTCAGTGCTTCGAATTGGTTTGCGTACTTGGAGCTCCGAACCATAGTAAAAATTTTTCTGTACTTTTTTCTATTTACAAACTCAACTTGGGAAGTAAAGCACAATAAAGGGCATCTCTCATTCCAAGCAGTTAAAAACTAGAAGATCTTTGGGATCTTCGAGGATTCATTCTATGATTTTAAGGAATAATTCGTTCTATCAATGTTACTTAGGAAGGTTTAGGCTAGTAGAATCAGAACATCATCAACCTTTTAATGGCGGTCTTTGGTCCTGACGCCTTGAATCCCCACTTGGTTATGGGTGACCAGTAGGCTGATCATGCTCATGTTAGTTGGTCAATGTTCAGTTATTATTTCTTCAATACTTTTTATACTTTGTTTTAATTATTATTCTTCTCTGTTTATAGTTGGGATATCTGACAGACACACAACCCTTTCTTGCTTGATGAACCACTTTCTTATTGAGGAATAAGAGGAGGTTGTACCTAAGGTTGAAGTGTCTCTTCATGTGGGGATCCTTCACGCAGAAGCTCACTCTGTGAAGAAAATTTCGACTGAGGATGACCATACTATCTCCTCGAGAATCCTTGAGGGCTAGACCTGAAAAAGAGGAAATGGGAAGGTAACTCTAGTGGGAAAAACGCCTTTTCTGCATGGAAAAGCACTTTGACGCTACCACTTTCATCGACACTCACTTGTTGTCGAGCACTGAAGAGTTTTTCGCAGATTGTGATCTCTCTACTCAGGCCAAGTGGGAATATTTAAGTTTTCTCTGGTCAGCCGCTATAGCAAGAAAGATAGAGCCAGTCTTGGCTAAATGTCATACCCTGAATGGCAAGCTTAGATAAGCCCACACTGATATTTCTTTGCTAATATTCTAGGAGGTAGCTGCCAAGAATGAGCACCTTGCTGCTGAGAAGAAAATCAAAGACGCAAGTGACGCGATACAACGCCTGTCAGACTGGAGACCGAGCTTCAAGTGCAAGTTTCCACAATGCAATGCCATGCAACCGAGGTGAAAGAAAAGCTGCATGACTCTGAGAAGAAGTTGGCGGAGACCTTGAAGTCGGCGGAAGTAGCTCGTACTCAGGCTGCCAACTTGAAGAAGAGGAATAAGGAGTTGGTATGGGATGCTCGTGATGCCATTTTTGCCATTGAGGACGCCCTTAAGGCCCAGGTGCACCTAGTAGCTCCTAACTTAGGTAGCTTTGTTCTTAGGTCCTTCAGGACTATTCAGGTTGGCTAGATTGTTGATATGGTCATAAAGATAACTAGTTTGTACTTTTTATGAAATTTTGTAAACTTCTTTTGTTCTCTGTAATCATTAGGTCAGTTAGTCACTTTGTAGGCTCCTTTTGTTGCCCAATAGGCCGATGTAAAACATGGTTTAATTGATCTTTCTATTGTGCCCTTTGGACTAGATATAAATTACTTGGGTTATTTGACTTTTAATGTGTCATTTATTGTAGATATCCGTGTTGTTTTGTATGTTTATTTTTTGCTTCTGGTCTAATTAGTTCATGAAAAGCCACACATGTGTAAAGCATGACTAAATTAAGTGTGCAAATTAAACACTGATTTGAATATAACAATTTAAAGCTTGGGGCCTCGTAAAAACCTTCCTTCGCTTTAACAGGCTCCCGAGGAGAGGAAAAGGTACCCTTTTTCATTCACTACATCTTACATAAAAGAAAACACACAGAAAGCATACAGAAAATATTAAAAGGAAGATGATAATTGGTCTATGCCTAAGAGTTAAACCTTTTCAGATTGACCACATTCTATGTCCTTGGCAACTCTGTGCCATCCAAACTTTTACACTTGTACGCTTGATAACTTCGTATTTTATGATAATTTTTGGATTGAAAAGAGTGGAATTCATCAACTTAACTTGCACTTATTTCTTAAAAATACATGCTTTTGTAACTTTTCTCCTAATTCTGCTCAATTGATTGAAACATGCTCTTTATGCCTTTAGAGTTATCAAACTAATTTCACCTTTATTCCATTTGATATCTTGAAATGTTTGTTTAAGTTTTTTAATGTTTAGGAGGCAAGGATGACTTAGAAAGATGGAAGAAAATCATGCAAATTCATGAAGAAATGAACAATTGGCAAAGCTGCAGAGATGCGTACGCATCATGCACGCAAACGCATAAGGTGCATACACTGATACGCACCATACGTGCGTATGCATCATATCCAGCGCGTGCCTTATTTGAAATGATGCGTGACTCGTGATTTGGGAGCCATTTTGACTCATTTCGAACCATTTTGAGCCATATTTGAAGCAAGTCTTGAGGGCGATAGACACACAACATCATACACGCATATTTTTTTTCCTTTTTTTAGGGTAAAGACCTTGAATTCTAGAGAGAAAGCCCAATTTCTCTCTAGAATTTAAGGGTTTCTTATGAATTTCTCTCTTACTTTTAGGTTTTAGTTTGTTTAATTATAGTTTTTTAGTTTATAATTTCTTGTTTTGTTACTCTAGTTTCTTAAAATTTCTTGTTACTTTCTTGGGTTAGAAATTTGAGTGAACTTGAGTCATTAATATCCAAATTAATTGATAATTTAGAGATGTTGATTAATCTTATTTTCACTAACGCTAACTTTTTACTAATTCAATTTGTAAGTTGGTTAGAACTTGTGGATTAGGATTAATTAAACCTAATTAACTTTGCTCAATTTGTAGAGATTGACGAATTGAGTTTGCTCTTTGTAATTATCATATTGTGGTTAGTAACAAGGATAGTGATACTTGACTCTCAATCCTAGCCAAGATCTTTTAGCACTTGAATTTTCTCCCTTTTATTAGTTCATTGTTTTAATCATTTCAAATTTAGTTTAGTTGCTTCCTAGTATAGTTATCATTTTAATTGTTGCTCTTTTATTCCATACTTGCTTAGTTAGTCATTTAGTTGCTCATTGATTTTATTTCCTTGCAATTTAGTTATTAATTTCTCTTTTAGTTTTTAGTCAATTTACATTTCTGTAATTACGCTAAAACCCATCGATTTCCATAGCCAATCATTGTACACCTTATTGCAAGTCTAAGAGAAACGGCTCGGGACTAAAACTCCCAGTTATTGTTTGGAACTTTGTGAGAAATTTTATTAAATTTTAAAGAGTGTTGAATTCCGTTTTAGAGTTACAATAAATTTTGAGCTTTAAACTTGTGAACATTCTAAACCAGTATTTAACACTTGTTAATACTCTATTTCCAACATGACCTTTGCCCAATAAGAGCCTTTCTAGTTTGGGGAGTGCTTCCCCTTCCCAGGATTTGATAGGCCGATATCGTTTCATTGGATATCTAAGGCCCCTATTCAAAGCTCTTCTTCCTCATTGACCGATTGTATCTTAAGGCAACTTTCTGCTTTAGGGATTATTTTAATAAGTGAGCCACAGCTCGTACCTCGTCTACCAAGTCCTTTTCAGCCAATTCATACATGTTGCCGAGTAGCATTATAGGGTTAGACTCTCTTACTTCCACAAGAAGGACAACTTCCACTCCGTATGCAAGTCAGAAGGATGTATCTCCAGTAGCGGATTGTGGGGTTGTTCTATACAACCAAAGTACTGAGGCGAACTCATCTGCCCAAGACCCTTTACTTTGATTCAAACACTTTTTCAATCCCTTCAGGATGACTTTGTTTGTGGCCTCAACCTGACCATTGGCATACAGGTGGCTTTGCTCCTCTCAGGTTGCGCCCTTCTTGGTTTTTCTCAAACTATTCTCTGTTCGTCCTTGTTGGCTCTCTGATGAACTTAGTGAACTCTGAAAACTTTTTCATGTAGATTGCCTGTTCAAATGCATCATTGAGGTTAAAGCAATCTTGAGTTATGTATCCAAACCTCTTAGCATAGTCGCAATACATGCTTTTTGTTTCCTCTAGTTCTATCCTTTAGTTATCTGGATTTTGGGAAGACTTGTTTATCCATGATCTGTTGATACACTTTCCCACCTGCAGGAACTTGAAAGGTTTTCTTGCATGTTTCTTCTGGTCTTCCTTGCTGGAAGGAGGGTTCGTCAACTGGCGGGAAGGTTGATTGGTGGGATGCCGCTTGTTAGCTGCCACCACCGTACTAACCTCTTCATCATTAATATACTCCATTGCCACATTTTGTATTTCTTGCATCATTCACACGGGTTTCGTGCTTTAATATTTTTAGAGGTCCTCATTTATCAGATTACTGGTCAGGAACAAGCTAACTATCAAGTCCATTAGGTCGTCAATCTCTAAGTACTCGTCGTTGAAATGATCTAGGTACTTTTGGGCATACTCGACACTTGGCTGAGTTACCTCCAAATGGTTTATCGGGTGATTTGCTTTTGCTATTCAAGTGGTAAATGGGTCTAAGATCTTCTGTCATATGTTTGAGAAGGTCAAAATAGATCCCTGGAGGAGGGAGTTAAACCACCGGATCGTCGGTCCAACTAAGGTTATGGAAATGTGCGAGATTAACACCATCCGCTACTCCCTCAAGGTTCATCTTTGCCTCGAAGGCAGTAATGTGCTCCTGTGGATCCTTTGTGCCATCATGCCTCATGTCTATAGGTTTGTTAACATTTTTTTGGCAAACCAATCTTGAGAATCTTGGCATCAAAAAGAGTTGCGTCTATTACCAACGGTTCACGTCATCTCCGTTTCTTTTCATCTCTTGGCCTCTGCCAGCTTTACGGCCTGTCATGTCCCTGGTAAGTGTGATCGTACTGATCGTCCCCTTGTCATCATGCTTCCTTCACGTTCCCGACCTTATGACTAGAGAACGGTTACATGCACCGCTTTGCCTTTGTTCAGTTCTGGAATAGGCTTCATGGCTTAATTCGGGTCTAATATGGTCTCAGGCTACCAACTCTCTTTCAAAGTTCTGGACTCGATGTGTAACTTCTTGCATAATTCGAGTGTTGTCGCTACTGGTACCCTTGAAGGGGTGCCTCTCTAACGAGTGCTATGCGCCACTGGGACTCTGGTGTTGGTTTCGGGAAGACGCAGCGTTTACCACACTGATCATGCGACCATTGTTAGCAGCATTGTGCCCTCTGACGTGGTCGTTGTTCCCCTGCTCCTCAGATTCACCAGGAGAATACGTACTCGGGATCTCTATCACCGACTAACACTTAACGGTCTTCATAGACAACGCCAATGTTAAATCGTTACCTAAGGTTGCTAGTGATGAGAATGAAACCTCTAGCTGTAGCCTAGAAAAACAAGGATGTTGTTAGTGGAACGGCGAAGATAGAATCTACAAAAACACTCTAACGGCCAAGTGAGTATTTGGGTAATGAGGTGAAGGACATTAGGATAAGGCTGGTTACATGTATTTTTTAAAATATAATTATTTTATGAACGCCTAATATATGTAGTTAAATATATGCAAAAACACATCATTCTCATTTTTAATTTTTCATTTTTTCATTTTTTAATTTTGTGTTGTTGAACGGTTATTTTCCCCTTAGCTTGACCCTTTTTTTTCCCCTTAGATATTAGTCACTTTCTATACATCTTCTTCATGTTACGTATATGAATTTGATTATAACGTTCTTGGATTTATTTTCAGTTCGAGACAAAAGCTTAAGAAGTTTTTAAGGTCTATTTTATTTTCATTATTAATGTGAACGTTATAATTAAGAAACCAATTGAATTTTATATTGATGATGTTTAACAACACCTAACTAGTATTATATTTCTGTTAGAATGTTAGCCTCGTTGAATAAAACAGTATGATTGCGTACGTAATAAATGTACAGTATAATTTATATTTGAAATAATTGTTCATTCTACTGTATATGATTATACTATATATAATCGAGTCATTTTTTCAAGGCAATTTTTTTCAAACATTTCTTAATCTCTAAGGCTGTGAGGCTTTCTTCGTCAATAAATATAGATAAAATGATCTAACTCGTGAATTAAAAAAATAAAATTATCTATCTAACTCTCAACAAGCAAAACAATAATAGTACATAGAATAATAAAGAAAGAGTAACTAATATACACGATCATGTATATTAGTATATACGTGCTTCACATGCAAAATAGTTATTTTTGCGGTTGGTGAAGAATAGACGCGAAAAATTATCAATAGGGATGCATAATATCTCCACATACAATAACTTTATACTATATCTAATCTAATATTTATATTTATATGAATTTTGAAATAGTAAATTAAATAACTAATTTTAATATTTTCTACAGATAGATCGATGTAGTAATATAATTGTATTTCTGTTACAATTTACTTCCTCTTTTTTTTTTTTTTTCCAAAAATAGAAGGACCCAAACCTGCGATTTTTTAGGTGAGTATGAGGAGATTATGCCATTTGAATTATAACTCATTGACATGTTACAATTTACTTCTTAATCACAAAAGATGTTTGAGAAATAATAAAAATTAGTTT
The DNA here is from genome assembly GCF_003086295.3 of Arachis hypogaea. NCBI lineage: Eukaryota > Viridiplantae > Streptophyta > Magnoliopsida > Fabales > Fabaceae > Arachis > Arachis hypogaea. Next base: position 30,603,242 of record NC_092050.1, read on the forward strand.
AAAATAATTGAAAATTTTTGTATGTTGTATTTTTTAATATTACTAAAATAAATGAATAATTTTAAATATAACAATCATATAATTATAGATGCACTACAAGAAACAAGGAATTTAGCCATGATAAAAACTATGGCTAAATTTTGCATAAACTGCGATGTAATTTTTTTTAGCTAAACCCTTTTTTTTTCTGGTAGTAATGTTAAATGTATAAAATCACTCATGACCATATTAATGATTGATTGATATTGTGATAAGAAGAAAGGATAAGCGAGTTTAAAGGATAGCTAGGAAATAGTTGACACAACAAATTAAAAGAAGTTTCTTTTTTTTTCTTAGTTGGCAAAGAAGAATTAACATTTGTTTTAGACTAAAACAAATGTTAATTTTACTACAAATTTTTGGTTAGTTTATTTGATCGATAATGTATAATGTATAACGAAGATCGATAAGATCAAGCAATTCAAGAAATTTTCAAATCTTAAGGAAGATAGTGTATTTTTTTTTGGTGACAAGGAAGATAGTGTATGCATGCGTGCTAAAGAGTGCTAAAGAGGAAGTTCAATGAAATAGAATCTAAACGAGTTTGAAACTTAAAATATTTTTCCCCTTTTGTGGATTTTTTTTTTAATACGAATTATTAGTTGGTTCTTTGAATTCACCTATATCACTAATTTATTTTTTACCTTACTGACGAGATTTTGGTAAATTCCAGAAAAGAAAAAGTTGGGAGTGCATGACTTGTAGACTCAGAATTGGGATTTTTTTTCTTTTTAAAATATAAAAAATTTTAATTTTCAAAAACAAATTAAAAACATATTATTTTTGAAAATTATTTATTTATTTATTTATATTTTTCTAAATAATTCACCTAACAGATGGGCGAACTTCAGTAACGCACACGCAGTTTTTTCATCACATATGCAAACTTACACTATTTACATAAAGTTTACCTATGAATTCGGCGAACCTACTTATATTTTAGTATGATTTGGATCATATTGATATATTTTTACTTTTACAATTAATCCAATTTTATTTAAAAACTTTAAAATTTAAAACTGTAAAATTTTAATTTAAACTTTAAATAGATATAATTTAAATAAATAATTTAATTTAATTTAATAAAAATAAACATACTCATATTAATATACTTATATGATTAATTATGTTCATATTATTAAAAAATTAAATATTTAAAACAAAAAAATTTAAATTAAAAAATAGATTCACTCATATTATTTTTATATTAAAAGAATAAATTTATTTAAAATTATACAAGTGCGATTATTTGAAAATTTAAATTAAAATTTTAAAATAAACCTACCTGTATTAATTTTAAAATTATTTAAAATAATATCAGTATATTTATTTAAATAAAAAATTTTAAAATAATAATAGAAAGTTTATTTAAAATTTTTTAATGTACTTTTTAATTTAAAAATAATACGAGTATACTTATTTTTTAGTTTAAAATTAATTGTTTTAAACTCTTAATTTTTTTAAACTTGAATAAATATAATTATATAATTAATTCTATAATATACGAGTACTTTTAACTTTATCAAATTAAATTAAATTATTAATTTAAATTATACTTATTTAAATAAAATTAGATTAATTAAAAAAATATATCAATACAATCTAAATCCTACCAAAATGTAAAACAAGTTTGTCGAATATACAGACGAATTTGATATAAATAGACAAATTTATTGATGTAATAGACGAATTTTATATACATTGTTAAAATCTGTTCATCTATTAAACGAATTTTTATGAAAATACAATAGAAAAAATATGAATTCAAAAAATAATGTAATTTTAATTTGTTTTGAGAATTAAAATTTTTTTATATAAAAGAAAAAAATAGTCAGAATTAGAAGTCATAAAAGTGATTGGTAGTGAGTATAAATTAAAAATTCATATGATAGAAGACGTGTCTTTGCAGTAAGGTTTTGTAGTACTACTTTTCTTTAATCATTATGCAATGCAACGTATATATGCCGTTATATATATGCATATCTACCATCTAATTATTGCACTGATATATAATTATATAATAATCGCGCTAAGTGAATAATAAATTAAAAATCAATAACTAAATCAGTTATTAATATAAAATATATATTAAAAATAAATTAAATAATATATATTATTTATAAATATATAATAATTAATTTAATAATTGATTTTAATATTTTACGTATCCGTAGCCGTTTATATATATATATATATATATATATATATATATATATATATATATATGTATTGCTTTGCAATTTTTGCAAACATATATGAAAAGAATATAATATATCTGTCTCATCCCTGGTTGACTGAGTCCACAATAATAATAATTTCAAGTTCTGAAGGGTTTGTCGCATTTGTACGTGTCCAAATTAGAGCACACTCATTTGAAAAGAAAAGTGCATGCAAAGTTAGTTAAAGCTTAACTACCAATGCAAGTGAAAGTCTATTCCAATAGTGTTCCATGCTTCAAACAATCCAAGACTCGGCTAACAAGCAAGTGAAAAAAAAAAAAAACTCCTTTAATCTTTTAGTCAAGTCTAGTCTTTCTTTCTTTTTTTACAAATTTTTTTAACTCAACAACTCAAAGACTAAGTTGTTAAAAATTAGAGTTTTATCTAAAAATTTATTGTTAACCAATAAATTATATACACAAAACAGAATTTAAACTCCCAACACTTATTTAAACAAATTAGTGATCAATAATAAAATTTGAAAAAAAAATTTAGAAAACAAAAAATTTTAACATAAAATTATATAATAATATTTATATTAAAATAAAATTTATAAATATAATTATTTTTAAATTTATTATTAATATGACAATAAATAAATAACTATATAGATAGATATTATAAAATATTTTAAAAATTTTAGAATTAAAATTTAAAATAAATAACTATATAGATAAAAGAAATTAATTTTACTCAACTAATTTCAACATTAAAATTGTAAAATCTAGTTGATAACGAAAATAATAAATAATAATAAGAATAAGATTTTAATTTGTATAAATTAGCCAATAAAACTTTTAATTTATATAAATAAACCAATAAAGCTTTTAATTTGTAAAAGACTATTGAAGCCCAAGTCCAAAATATTATTGTAAAATAAATAATTATACAGATAAAAAAAAACTTAATTTTACTACAACTGGTTCCACATTCAAATTGTAAAATTTTGTTGATAATGAGAATAATAAATGATAATGAGAATGAGATTTAATTTATATGAAAAAAAGCCAACAAGGCTTTTAATTTATGAAAGTCCATTAAAATTCAAGTCCAAAATATTAATGTTTAAAATTAAAAATAATCGAATAAATGAAGAAACATTACAAAATCTGGTATCCTTCTGAGTAGACTTGAGAATTGTTTTGATATCACGTGCGACTTGTAGACGTAGTAGCACGATACGTTAGTTCTTTAATACGTGATATGTGTATACAGAAGTCGAAGCGGTAGGTGTGCAACGTTATGAGTTTTGGGTGTTTCGTTCTTTGCGAACGGGCTTGCAGTTGTCTGGCTTATGATCGGATATGAGGATTGTAAGGTGCTTGACGGAGTTGGAGAGTTGAAGCTTTGAGGTTGAGATGAGATTAGTGTGCGGATGTTAAGCACGTCGTTTTAACCCATCATGTTTTATAGCCTTCGATGCCTTGCTTTACTATCACATGTTTGAACCATGTCAACTTTGATTTGTGAACGCCTATCTTGATTTGCACCCTATTGTGACACCTCAAGTTTTTGTAAAGTCTTGAGATCATATGACCTTGAGCATTGAGCCTATCTGATAACATCTGCTTTGCAAACACACTCCTACCTTTGTATCTCTATGCATACGACCATCCAAGTATTTGAAAAACCGTATATATGTTTATATGTTGAGATATTTTGTTTCTTCCTTAATTTTTTTTTTTAGGGTGAACTGTTATGGAATTTCTTTCGTTTTGTATCAATTTTCGAGGGCGAAAATTTTTATAAGGTGGGTAGAATGTAAGACCCAGAATCTGTGAAAAGTCTTTTTATGATCAAGTCTCAAATCATATAGTTATTTATAGCCTTAATTTCAGAAATTATTTTATTAAAGATAATTAAGGCAAGTTTTGATTTATTGAATCTGAGATAAGTTATGGTTATTATCCAATTTTACAATTATTGGATTATTTTCTATATTTAAATCATATAGTTGGTAGTTGTGAAATAAAAAGGATTTTTATATGATTTTGGACTAAATAACTAATATTTTAGAATATTGATATTACTATTTTGGAAAATGAAGAAAATAAGTATATTATTTCTAATTATTTGGTTGAGACACTTTATTGAAAATAATTTGTAAAATTGATGAGCAAATAGCATTTTTATGCATTCATTTTTGTTGGATTAAAATTGTTCCTAATTACTATATTACCCTTACTTTTATTTGAAATTACAAAAGTAACCCTAACCCTAATTTTCAAAAAATGAAACCCTTACCCTGAAAAACCTAACCCGACCCGGTTTCCCCACAACTGCAGCAGCCCCTCCCTTCTAACAGCAGTGGCAACACACGCAGTTTCCTTTGATTTTTTTCTGAAAGAAAGGAGAGATTTGAGAAGGGGAGGGGGAGGTCTGGAAGAAAGAAGGCAGGGGAGGCCTTGTCACCGTCGATCCACCGCCCAGGAACTCGCCGCTGCCACTGCGCATTTCTGCTGCGGCCTAATTGTGTCACCGCCGACCGTGGAACTGCCGCCGATTTGTCGCACGAGGAGCCGCCGTCCTTGCTCGTCGTTCCCCTCGGAGTCGTCACCGTCGAGGGCCAGCAGAGGGAGAGAGAGCGACCGCGAGCCAGGTTCACCACCGAGGAGAGGGGCTGTGTGGCACGTCACCGTGGCGACCCATTTCACGACCATCACGGCGAGGGCTTTGTGGCCGTCGTCCCAACGTCGCCGTTCGTGCCCCTTTGTCGCCGTCGCTGTTCTGCCCGGCGTCGCCAGTGTTGAGGTCAGCCACTCCACTACCACCGTCGAGCTTGGTTTGGAGCTGGTGCTTCTCATGGAGGTTTGGAGGAAGGGAGGCAGAACTGCTGAGTAAAGGAGCCACTGTGGTTTGCCGTCGATCTGCATGCCGCCTCTGCCGTCGGAGACCGCCGTTAGAATCGCTGCCGTTTTGGTGAGCTTGCCCTGTTTCTGGTTTCTCCTAGTTCTGCCAGTTCAATTTTACCTTGAAGCTGTCACTGAAACTGTTGTATTTAATGAAGTGGCTGTCATAAGTAATGTTGTCGCTGTCGGAGAAGCTGCTTTGGTTACAGAAACCATCACCGGAGCTTCTGCAGTTTGATTCAGTCTTTAATCCTTTCTCACGGTAAGCATTTTCATTTCCGGAGCTCTTGAAAATCAATATGCTGTTATGATTGGCCAGAGATTCTGAGGTTTTGTAACATAGGGTCAAGCTCCGGTTATTGCGGGTCACGATTAAAGCTGTCGCCGAACCGGTTTGGAGGCCGCCGCTGTTTCGGTTTAGCCGTTCCTTCTTCGGTTCGGTAAGCGTTTTCGATTTGAAAGTCCTCTAGTTACTGCTCTATTATACGTTGAGGAGTTGTAGCATTTGTTGTTATGAGAGTTAATCTCGGTTATTATATATTGTGATTAGAGTCGTTGTGGTCGCTGAGAAAATGGTTTGGAGCTGAGGTTTTGGTAGCCGGGATTTTGATTGTTGATTTTGGGTCGAGGCGGAAAGGACTCGGTGACGCGTTTGAGTTATGGAATTTGCGTTTTGAGGTAGGGGCGCTTTCCAAAAACTACAGTTTATTATTGGAATTATTACATATGGATACTGATGTGAGATATGGTGTAATTAGTGATTGTATCTGCCTTATGTGTTATTTGATTGACTCGAGTGATTATGGATGTTGGTTTGGTTGAATGGTTGTGCGGCTTTGTGAAATGTAATGTTTTGAAGTGATTCTTTAAAGATTTGAAATCTGAGTTTAATCCGTTGAGGATTGATTTGATTTGAGTCAATTATTTGATGATGTGAAAAGTCGAATGCACTTTTGAATTCAGCCTGGTTTACTTTAATTGACTTGATCTTGGACAAATGATTTGTTACTGAACTGTTTCTTTAAAGCTTTGGAAATGAGTTAAATCGGTTGATATTGAGTTGATCTTGAAATGGTTTTCTTGAGATATGCCACTGAGGCGACTGTTGGATTTAGCTTGTTTTGAATTGATTTCTGGTTTTGAGCTGTTGAAAAGGAATGAGAAACGGTTTAGTTGGGACCCGAACCGGGTGGCAAAAGTCCAAGTTTTAGGGGAGGTGCTGCCGAAATTTCTACAAAATCCTAGTCTTGTTTGAAAAGTTATTTAAAAAGGGTTGGATTTGAGAAATTATATTATGTGATTTATTAAGAGAATAATTATGTTTTTTTAAGCTTAATTTATTTAATGAACTTTATGCCTTGAGTTTGGCTTATTTAGAAAGGAACTATTTTTACCATTTGAATCTCTGAAGGAAAGAATGATGCTCTAATATTGATTTCAATATAAAAAGCTTTTAGTGATTTTAAAGGAATCTAGACTTTTGATTGAGTAATCAAGTTTGAGGCATTTAGGAAGAGTTAGAAAAAATGGGTTCTAAAAAGAAACCTGAAGGTGGTTTGATTCAAATGAACCGGTTCCTTTTCAAATGAGTTGATTTTTGGACCGGGTTGGAACTTGTGATTTTGTATGATCGGTTTCATAATAAATTCAGTTTTATTTACTTGAACCGAGAATCTATGATTTTAAGAGTTTTAATGAATTTTAAGGAATTGATATAAGTTGACCTTCCCTAAAGACTTGGGACTCTGCCGAGAAACTTTTGTTATAAAATCCCATTGTTGGATGGGTGATTTTGAATATCTCAAAGAGGCTTTTAACTTGCCATGATTATGGAAGTTTTGGAAAGAGGATGCCGAGAGTGGCATTGTTTTTAAAAAGGGGAATTTACCTTGAGTAAAAGTGGCTTATGAGCCGAAATGATTTGAGAAATGAGATCTTTAAAGCAAAGGCTGAAAAGAGTTGAAACTTGATTTCGAAGTGAAATGAATTGAGAAAATGATTTATGGCTTAAATGTCGGTTTCATGAATTTGATGATTTTGAATGTGGAAGTGCTGTTTTGTTGTGAGCCGGAATGGCTGTGTATGATTATACATATTGATTGGTTCTGGATTGAACCGTGAGCCGGAATGGCCTTGAACGATATGAATATTGGCTGGTTCTGGATTGAACCGTGAGCCGAATGGCTGAGATAGATGTTGATCCATGATTGAGAATGAAAGCATTTATGCTGAGATATTGATAAGTTGTGATGTTGCACTTCCACTATTGGAGATGAGGGTTTCCCTGGGTAGTAGCAATGGCTAGCCACCATGTGCTCCAGGTTGAGACTCGAAGCTCTGTTAACCCAATGTCGTAAGTGTGGCCGGGCACTGTGAAAGGCTCGGATGAGCTCGCCCCCATAAATATTCACCAGTGATGGTGATGGATAAATATTCACCAGTGAGGGTGATGGATATGGATCATGATTATGATCAAGTTTATGATGAGTATAACTCGAGTTGGGGATGCACGACAGAGGGACAGTCCAATGGTTAGCTACCAGGACTTGTCGGGTTGGCTCTATAACCGACAGATGATATCATCAGCCACTAGGGACAGGCATGCATCATATGCATTTGTGTGACATTGGTTGGGTGTGCATATTATACTTGGTTTGCCTATATGATTAATTGCTAACTGTTATACTTGTAATAACTGTTTGTTTGTGCTTGAACTTCCTAACTGTGTTTGCATCTGGGACTCTGTTGGATTGTGGTGATTGGTTGTTGGTTGGATTGTTTGGGCCTAGGGCCGTGGTTGGAAAGAGATGAACTGATGGTTGATTTCGGTTTTGTGTTTCTGGTTTGGAATAAAATTAGGAAAGGCTATTTTGGTTCCGCATAGATAAACCGTTTTGAAAGGCTTTTGAGTTTTTGAGAATTGAACGGTCCTTCTTTCTGAAAATATTTCCGACTTTACTTTCATTGTAAACCGTTGTTTTTGAAAAAAGGCATAAGACGGTTATGAATCACTGGTGCGATTATCTTCATGTATCCTATTACAGTAATTCCCAAAAACCCTCTACTGAGAACCCTTTCGAGGATGATGTTCTCACCCCCCTACATTTTTCCCCTTTCAGGATATGGGCGCAGAAGTTACGAAGAGCTTATTTAATTGTTGTTGTGATGCTCTGTATTGTTTTAGTTATGGTTTATTGTACCCTCGCCTTTATCTTGATATATTCTGTAAGAGGGATAGGAATTGTATTGGATTATGCTTGTAATAATATTTATATATATTTATGTATATATATGGATGTACTCTTTATGAGTTGTTGTAAGTTGAATGGTATTTATGGATGTACGTTATCGAACGAAAGTATCTTTGGGAACGGCATTACGGTTTAAAGTTTTAAACAGGCTCATATTTTAGTATTAAATAGTATAACTGTCGTCGTAATGTCCGAGCTATCAGAGTCGCGCAGCCGGAAGCGTGAGCTTTGGTAGTTAGGGTGTTACATTATGGTATCAGAGCAGTTCTTCCTGTAGAGCCTGAGGAATGGACTACCTATGCTTCAGTTGCATGCTCTGAGCGTTTGTCATGTATTAGGTCTTGTCGAAAGACGAGATTTGAAGCTTTATGCACATGACAGTCTATTGATTAACGCTGTTAGTCTTGCTTTGCATGATTCTTGGTATTAAGTTTGGCCGGCTTAATACTGGTGAATTATGTATATGAGAGCACTGATGGGTTATCATAGATGATATACGAGTTTTGAGTAAAGCGAATCGCGGGTTTTGGGAACGTTGGAAACTATTTCTCGAGGCTATTCAGTTGTGTCTTGAATTCTATTCGAGTTGACCTGTTCTTTGGTATCCTAACTTGAAGTTCTTGTTTGCTAGTCCTTTTGAAAAGTAGTTTGATTTTTCAACTCCATTCCTCTATCGATATGCATTCTTGTTTGACCTTAAGTGTATATGCTGGTTTAAGATCCCTGTTGCATCTATCTTTCTCTGTTTGAGTTCTTCTTGATTCAAGTATTCTTTGACATAGCCTTGAACTTGTCTTAATGTGCTGTGACTTTTAACTCCGGGTTCTGAGTCCATTCTTTGGGAAATTGTTGATTCAGTTTTTCTCTTACTTGACAGTGATCACAGCCAATTTTGAGATTTTATAAATTGCTGTTGATTATATATATACTTTTCTATATATGAGACTTTGAAATTATTTATACAGTTTAACAACTATTTATTTTTAATACCTTGTTTGTACTTTTACTGGTTTACGCAATTGCACTTAACTTAAAAGTAAATTTGACTTTCTAGTAATTTTACTATAGTTCTAATGGACATCTTTATTTAATTGTGTATTTGGATATTTTCCGAAATTCTGGAAAGAAAGGATTTTTCGCTTTTATCCCGGTTGAGTTTCGTTTGATAAGCTTTACTTAACGTATTTTGAATTGAGTTTGGTTTAGCACACTACATGGTTTATTCCATTGTTGTTTCTTTTGAAAATGTTGGACTCATAGCTTTCTTTCTTATGAACGGACTAAATTCTCTATTAAACCTTCCATCTCTATGAATGTCATACTTGACTTTGTTTTTAACTAATCTTTTACATTTTGTGAAGATTTCCATTGATCTTGGTTTTTCTTCTCTGGTGAATCTCATTCTTATATGAGTCTGTTTGATTTGTTTCAAATTAGTGCATTGTTTATTCTCTCATTATCTCTACAAGAGTTTTTAGTCAAAGATTTATCATTGAGAAATTACAAATGATTGAGTTGTCTTTTTCTATGACTTTTGTATTCTTTTGGATCAATTTGAAACTTGTTTGATGTTTCATGTTTAGTGGATCTTGTTTGAACTACTTTAATTTAAGATCCTTTCTTGCAAGGCTTGACTCCTTTTTAGTACATCTCAAACTTCTTGAATGTTCTTCTGAGATAATAATTTCAAGAACACTTTTGGAGTCTTGTTTTGAACCTTTTAAAGGAATTTTGAATTCTCCTTAAAGAAATATTAAACGGAATTTATTTTTGTTGCTTGATTGAGATTGAAAACCACTGTCCAATTCTGACGAAATTAATTTAAAGTTGGCATGCGCCATTTTAAATGAGGTTTTGGAAAGCTCCCTTGTTTAGTGGAAATTGGTTCGTTTGTAATGCACCACTTATTTCCTTTACCAAATTGTAACCAAATTTTTGTCTCGGAGTTTCCTTTACCAAATTGTAACCACTTATTGCCTGAAGCCTCACGAATCCAAACTCTGGTATTATTTGTTTTCTTTTCAATCAATCACTGCAAAGAATGGAACTGATATCTATTAATATTGTATATCGGGTAGTTTGTGCCCTTATTCATTGGGTCCCAACTAAGTGCAACTAGTTCTAAATCTGTTGTGTCAGTTAGATGCACGCTGACGTATTCTTTGAACCAATGTGAAAAATTGTTCAATGAGGTATCAAGATTTGCCTCTTAGAATAACCTACATGATAGAATAGGATAAAGAAGTTTTGATTAGATTAAGAAGTTAGTATCTTACTAATTGCAATATTTATGAAAACTTAAAAAACTCACATGAGGTAGTGTAAAATCTAGTCACAGTTAAGCAACACATGCAGATGTGCAGCATCGATTTCCTTCTGCTATAACAAGAAGACACTGCCTGCACCCATTGTGGCTCCTTCCGGAGCAAAGATTAGATATGTTGTTCCACTTGATGAGAATTCTTATCTCTGACATTCCTTGCAACCCTTGTTCTACATGACTCAACATGAAGCTAAAAATAGAATGAGTAAAATGTGAATGTTTTCTTAACTAGGAATGCTTCGCAGATGTTGCCCTTAATTGGAGCTCTGTTCCTTATAGTGCGCTTGAATGAATCAATCATCCTCTCATCAAATGGGTACATCCACCTAAATTGGACATGCCCACATAGTATTGTTTTGTATGGTAGTTGGATTGCTAAGTGTTCTATAACGTCAAAAATGATGGAGGGAATATCCTCTCTAACTTACAAAGTATGATGGGAATATTCTTGTCTATGATTGTGAGATCATTAATGCTGAGTTTTATTGCACATAACTCCATAAAGAACTTACTTATTTCTATGAGGGGCTTCTAAATGTTGGTTGGAAGTTCTTTAAATGCGACAGGAAGCAAAGACTCTATGAAGACATGATAATCATGACTCTTCAACCCAACAAGCCTACCCTATGAGGCGTTTGAATATCTGCTCAAGTTAGAGACGTAATCATTAGAAAACCTTAATTCTCTAATTCACTTACAAATATTTTGTCTCTGATCCTTCGTTAAGATCGAACACCACTTTTGGTTTAGCCTACCGCCTATTATCAAGTCTCTTTAAGTTCATATTTGGCCGCCTACAAATGTCTACCAATTCTAACCTAGCCTTAACGTTATCTTTTGTTCGCTCATCATCCATTGAATTTTTGTCTCATTCTTTTACTAATTTTCTCTCTGCTAAAGGAATCATGCATCGAATGTTGTGCCCTAAACACATCAACAATAAATTAGTATGGAAGAAAAGCATATATATAACTGAAAATGGATTATCCCTATTAGCCACTCCTGATTACCAGTACAATTTTGAGAGGATGCATTTACTAGTGATATACCTGTTCTTGATAACAAGATCCATTTTAAAATGTTATTTGGGAAACTTCCATACTATACTTTTATGAAAATATTTGTATGTGTCTGTTATCCATTCTTATGACCATATAACAAAGTAAAATTTGCATATAAATATGAAAAATGTTTGTGATGAGTATTGCAGCGGACCAAAAGTGTTCTTTTTGGATTTTCGATTATGAAAAAGGATACAGACGCTAAACTCAAGAATAGAGGAAAATGTGAATGATAAGTTTTAATTTTGATCGACTTGATAAGATTAAAATGATCACCACAAGTTGTCTTGATAAGATCAGAATGGTCGTGACATATTTTTTAAAGGTGAGTGATAAGTTTTAATTTTGATCGCCATAAATTGACTTGATAAGATTAAAATGATCACCATAAGTTGACTTGATAAGATTAAAATGATCACCACAAGTTGTTTTGATAAGATCAGGATGGTCGTGACATATTTTTTTTTTTATAAAATTAACATGATCACCACAAAATCCATAATCAACATGATCACCACAAGTTAACTGATGTGATTATAATTTATTATTTACATGATAACATAAGATGTTTTTACAATGGGAGAAAACACAAAAATTATATTTGATAATCTTACCATTTGATTCTTACATGTCTCCTGGAGCCCCTTTATATAGTGCTAAGTTAATAATAAGCTTACGAAATAATCCACTAAACAATTTTTGTTCGATTACATTTATTGTTCTACTATATTGAAAATAACCACTAAGCATTTAAAACTCACTTAAAAAAATAAATGGAGCTTTTACTTAATTCACTAAGCATTAAAGTATCATTAAGACTACGTTTGTTTATAAATATGGGACACTAAGACAGAGACACGAAAACACAAAATTATGTTTGGCAGATGAGATATAGATAGAGATATTATATCTAAAGACACTGAATTAGTATATTTTGTATCCATTCTAAAAAAAACACAGATACTAATAAGAGACACAACTTATTTTTTATTTTTTATTTTATTATTTTTATTAATTTTATAATTATATTTTTTATTATTATATTTTTTTCCAAATTTTTTAAATATAAAAAATGAGAATAACTTAAACTTTTATAATCTATTCTAATTTATTACCAAACAAAATACAAAAATACTAATTTTTATATTTCTATCATTTGTGTCTTATTTTCAGTATCTTATATTGTCATGTTTTCATAACCAAACATAGCTTAAGTATTGAAAATACAATTAAAGACCCACTAGTGGTTGTAATGATTTAGAAACTCATAAAACATTAAAATTAAGGTAAAAAGATAATAAAAAAAATCTTATTAAATATCTACTAAATATCCTATACGAATTTAACTAAATAACACCAAATATTTTTTAATTCTGTACCCTTTTATTTATATTAGTTTGTTTCTTGGATATGTTAATAGTCGCCAAGGATATAAATCTACTTAATATATCAAAATTGGATTTTTTCTTAATTAATAAAAATGAGGTGTTAATTACTCATAAATTTATTTTTCTCTAAAATAAAAGTACTATTCTCTCTTTTAAATTATTTTAGAAAAATATTTTTATTATAATTACATTACAATTAGCATTTAGTGAATAATGCATAATTATCATAATTTAAGAAAATATCTTTATTATAATTATATAAAATAAATATTTAATGCATTATTAAATTAATTAATCGAAAATATATTTAATCATTTTAATTATATTGATACATTTCTAATTCTCATTTATTATGCAATAATTTTATTAGTGGCAAGTTGTTACGTTAATGGTGACCTATTTATATTGATATCAACTGATCAATTGATAATAATATTATTAATAATAATATAATTATTTTTATTTTAATAAAGACTATACATAGTATTTTTTGTAGTTCATGAACCTAGATAGATTTGAGAATCAACTCATTTTTTTAAATTTATTATTCTTCCTTTACTACTTCATAAAATAAGAATGTATTTTTTTTTTCATCGAAATTAATCCTTTTAAGGTACAATTTATAATTTTTTATATACGCATTCTCTTATATTATTGGTTTAATTACTCTGCAAGTCCTTATAGTTTCACCAAAGTTTCAATTAAATCCCTATACTTTTTTTCTTTTCAGTTAGGTCCTTATACATGATTTTTTCTTCAATTTAGTCACTGTTAACGAACGTTAAACGTCAAAAAATGTTAGTGAATTATAAAATTACTTGTATACCCCTGAAAAGAAAAAATAATATATAGGGGCTCAATTGAAAAAAAAAGTATAGGGATCTAATTGAAAATTCGGTAAAATTATAAATATTCAACAAAAGATATTCCTATAAAATAAAACAGAAATAGTAGTAATAAGTATATATAAAATTCAATTTTCATCATTCAAGTATTCATTATGATCATGTAATATTTTACATTTGTGTGGATTCATGGAATATAGTTTGTATCTTTATCATATCATGGTACACCATAGAAAACCACAAGACTATGTAATTTGTGTTATTGAAATTTAAAATCTAAAAATGAAAACTATAGAAAACGTAGTTTTAGTACAATACAGATAATCTGAAAATCAGTTCTTGTGTTGCATCCTTCCACACTTTGAACCAGCATAGGGATCAACAATAACATTTATAACGGCCGGTTTTCGAGTCGAGAAAGATTAGACTTGAGTTCATCAGATGCACTTTCCACCAAAAGCTTCCATCAAAGCATGATAGCCTACTTTTAGAACAAAGAAAGTCGGAGTAGGATCATCTTTGTAAGGTCTATTCATCTCTTTGAGGGTTTTCTGGTCACCTCCATATACACCTCTATTGTTGAAAACAATCACTACCACATGTAACTGATCTGGATTGAAAAAAAAAAGATTTATCATCACACAATTGCAAGAGTAATTTTTTGCATATAAAAATAAATATATGCAACCATATATGATCATATCAACATAATGAAAGAACTTGCATATGGCATATGGTAACAAGAACCATTGATATAGTAATAACTGGAATTGTTTAAAAAAATTAATTTTTATATAGTTCTTCAAACAAGAGAACAAATTTGACTAACAAAAATTCAAAAGTAAGTATTTTGAAGGTATGAATTTTTTCTATGTTCAGCTAGAACAAGTAATACATATTTTTTCAAGTATCAACAAAAGACAAGACATATAAGATAATAGTCCAGAATTTTTTCTACACATTTCCAGATTAACACTATGCCTCATGATATGTTATGTTGTTTTATAACAAATTTTTAATAAATTTTTTTTACATATCTTATAGTCCTTCAAGTTTATAATTGATGAAGAAAATTCACAGAAACGTCTTGGAAGTACAATGGTAAGCTGACAAGTAAACTAATTTACATTATGAGAATTAGCATCACTTCCTTCACTGCTACCTTCACTTGTTATAAGTTTATAATCTGACCTCAATGAAGTTAATAATGACATTCAGGTCAGATCCATTAGCATCTTTCAAAACTGACAGCGCTTCTAAAATCATTGCGTTGTACCTGAGAGAAGATAAACAAAAGCAACCAAGTCTCAGAACAATTCAAGAGTAACAAAATACCTTTCTTATTTTGTTGAAGCATACCATAGTTTTAACCAGAACTACAATCTTAATCCACATCATTTAATTACAATAATCCATATAGAATTAGTGACATCAATTCGCATATCATAGAGGATTCTTAGCATTTTCGTCATTTTGAGAGGAATCATCCACAGCAACAGATAGATCAGGTTGATCCGTTGATGAATCATAGTGGTGACAGGGTAGCATCTTCCCCAGAAATAACAATGGCATTACCAGCAGCAACTGGGTAGCAGCCGCAACCTTGATTCTAGGAACCCTAGATTTTTCTTTGGATCCTTGAGTGCCATTGTTAACGCTCAAATTTCGTCACTTATCATGAATTACCACAAAAGAACAATAATTAAAAACCCTAAACCCTTGACTCAGTTTTCTCACACTCAAATTTTACCATTTATCTAGAAAACAGAATACACAAATGATAATTAGGTACATTACGGTGAAATTTTAAATGCTAATTTGAGATAAGACGCAAAATTGAAAAGGCTAATTAGGAGAATTTTGCACCTTGAGGTTGATGTTGGAACGTGAAGTGAGAAAGAGTGCAAATTGGGGATCTTTGAGAATGTTCTTCCATTTCTGCTTCTGATTACCCATTTTCGATTTCGTTCTTCTTTCTTTCTTGAATTCTTGAGCTCAATGAATTCATTTTAAGAGAAATTAAAGAGCTTCCTCCAAAGCTATAGAGGTAACCAAGATTTTGATGGTAACGTCTGTGTTATGGAGTTGCCATTAACAGCACATAGCAGTGCAGCACAGATCAAGAACGATAGACGACGACGACACCAGCGAACAGAGGAGAAACGCCACTGACTTCAGAGAGCAAGCACTGGCTATGGTTCTACAAAATGTCAAGGGTAGTTTTGGGATTTTGAAAAATTGAAAGTGGGTTCAGTTTGTTATTTTAATCCAATTATGAGAATATTCAATTTTTTAACAGAATATTCTGTTATCTCAAACGATTTTGTCACGATAGAGACTAAATTAAAAAAAATTAATGTCTAGGGACCCAATTGACAAAAAAAAAAAAGAATAGGGACCTAGTTGAATATTTGGTGAAACTATAGGGACCTACAGAGTAATTAAACCTATATTATTCTTTTAATAATTTAATGATTGTTCTTACTCCAACTTATTCTTTTCGTCTAATGTTTCAGTGTGATTGTCTTCTGCCGCAATCGTTTACAATGCACCAATCCATCAAATACCACCTCAAGTTGTCTTCACTATTTTGGGTTCTAATTACATGGATGTAAGCGTCCAACGAATGGGCAGTAAACTCTATTTTACCGAAGGATGGTTGGATCTACTCACATATTATGACCAACCTAATGGAATGTGGGTAAAGTTAGTTTTCTTGGGAGGAGCTCGATTTTTGATTGAGGAATTGTTTCCACGGAGCTTTGTAGGCGAAGTTCAAGTTCTATCTCCTCCATGTTTTCTACGTCTGCTCGAAAATTTTCGAAGTGGAGCACATAATGAGATTGAATTTCCTTAATTTAAGTTCAGTTTTGGTAAATTTGTGTCAAACTCGGAGATGCAATTTCAACGATTGGTAATATATTCAAATTTTTTTATTTTAAGCTTTTCGTAATTAAAATAATTTTATAACATATTGTGATTTTTTTTTTTCAAAAATTACCGGCCTTCTTTTGCGTCAATGTAATGGCCATTGAGGGGAATAAATATTAGTTTAGTTTCTCGGTGTGACAATTCTATACCCTACCACATTGCATGGATAGCGGATGATGAAGCTTATTTAACAAGGGGATGGTCTGAATTTGCACGAATTCTAAATGTTCTAACTTATGATAGTGTTTCAGTTGGTTGTCGTTATGAGAATGACTCTACTCTATACGTGTCTAAGGACTAGAATAGATTAAATATTATTTAAGTAATTTAGTTCTAATATTAGTATTTGATTAAATTAGTTTTAGAGAAATTTAGATTTAAATTATTACCTCAATTTATATATTACGACTATTCTTTTTGGATATATTATTTTTAATTTTTTTAATATAAAATTTTCTTTTTTTCAATTTTTAAGTTTATTTTTTTTCTATTTTTGTTTACTCTAAGTATAACAAAGAAAAAAATAGTTAAGTTGAAAAAACTGCAAATAATAAATATTAGGGCAAAAAACATAAATAAGCTAAGGGGAGAATAATTTTACACAAATCAGCTAAAGCAAAATGTGATTCATCAATCAACCAAATCACGTTTATATGTAGTTCGAACCTACCTGATTCGAACTTGGATTGCATGTAATTCGAATCATATAGATTCGAATTACTCACAGACACTCAAAGCAACATAATTCGAATGATGTTGATTCGAACTATTTCCATGCACGCCATTCAATGTAATTCGAAGTGGGTTAATTCGAACTACACCAAGTGTAGTTCGAACCAGGCTAATTCGAATTATAAAGGAGCAGAGTTGTATATATATGGTGTGAACGTGAGTTGCTCTCATTAGAGGGGGGAAATGGCTAGTGAGGAGAGTTTTGTAGTGTTGGTTCACCACAGAGGATCGATTAAGAGGAAAGCACGTTCCGATGTGAAGTTCACCGATAAGGATCCTCTCTGTATTATCGTGAGGCGTACGACTAGGTATGATGACCTTGTTAACTCTGTACTGCTGACACTTGGACTGGAAGGTGTGAAACGGGTTAAGAAATTTTTCTATCGCATTCCAATCACGGTGCTCTAAGAAACCGTGAAGTATGATTGTTTCACGATCAGGAGTAATGAGGACTTGCAGGTCATGTTTCATTGTCGCCGGTAGTTTCCCGAATTGAGGACACCAAAGTTGTTGGAAAAGTTGGTTGATGTGGTATCCAGCTCAGGGGATTCGAACCGGAATACCCCCACTTTAGCCACGGTAGCCGGTTCTAGCTCCAGACCTGCCGGTGCTTCTTCGTCCGTCCTTGTGTACGAGCCACCCGTCCAGCCAGTTGCCTCCCCTTCGTTCACTGTTGATCTCAACGGCAGTGTAGGCGTCGAGGTTGGAATAGGGGATTTTGTGCCGAGCTCTTTACAGTGTGCTTTACCGGCTGGGGTTGGAGATGGATTGTTGGATGATCCAGAGGACAATGATGTAGAGCCAGATATGATTGCTGATGACAGTGGTGATGATGTTGAAGCGAGTGAGCCTGCAGGGGCAGGAGGTGGTTCTAGCTCTGGGACACAGCAGTACCCTCCACATTTTTCATCTTTGGACTTAGATGCCATGAGGCAGGAGGGGGTTCCTGGGGAGCCTGCTGGATTTGGCACTAGAGATGCAGAAGGGTCTGCAGGTCTGACAGAGTTTTAGGTTGGACAACAATTTCAGGATAAAGATGAGGCATTGCTAAGTGTCAAGACTTACAGCATCCGCCGAGGTGTATAGTACAAGGCAGTGGAGTCTGACTATCGCCGGTATGTAGGCAAGTGTTCTGAGTTTGGGAATGCGTGTACATGGTTGATTCGGCTGAGTCTCCGGCAGTGCAAGGGCATTTGGGAGGTCAAACGGTACAACGGACCGCATACGTGTCTCGTGATTTCTATCTCCAGCGACCACAGGAGTTTGGACTATCATGTGATCTCGACATTCATTATGCCAATGGTTAGGGCTGATGCATCCATCAGCATCAAGGTACTCCTAAATGCCACGGCCTCACACTTTGGGTTTAGGCTGACGTACAGGAGGGTCTGGTTGGCGAAGCAGAAGGCTGTTGCCCTCATCTATGGTGACTGGGATGAGTCCTACAACGAGATCCCTAGGTGGGTGTTAGGAGTTCAGCAGACGATGCCTGGTACTATTGCAATCCTTAGGACGAGTCCTGTTCGAGTAGGAGGACAGCTGAACGAGTCTCAAACTTATTTTCACAGACTGTTCTGGACGTTTCCACCATGTATCGAGGCATTTCGTCATTGCAAGCCATTGGTTAGTATTGACGGCACCCATCTGTATGGCCAGTATGGGGGAACGTTGGTTGTCGCGATTGCACAGGATGGGAACTCCAACATACTGCCCGTTGCATTCGCACTAGTCGAGGGTGAGAATGCCGAGTCCTGGTCTTTCTTTCTCTCCCACCTGTGTCAGCACGTGAGACCGCAGCCGGGTCTGCTGGTTATATTGGACAGGCATAACGGCATCAAGGCCGCACTTGAGGCTCCCGACGGAGGATGGTTACCTCCAGCTGCATACCGTGCATTCTGCATTCGACATGTAGCAGCAAATTTCACCCTAACCTTCAAGGGCAAGGATGCAAGGAGGCCTCTTGTGAATGCAGCGTATGCTAAGACCGAGGTAGAGTTCGATTAATGGTTTGATATTCTGCGGTCTGAAGACCTTGCCATGTGTGAGTGGACGAACCGGATTGAGTATTCATTGTGGACACAGCATTGTGATGAGGGTCGGAGATTCGGGCACATGACGACAAATATCTCTGAGTGTGTTAACTCAATCCTCAAGGGGGTCAGAAACCTCCCTGTGTGCTCGCTGGTGAAGGCAACATACGGAAGGTTGGCCAATCCATTTATCCACAAGGGGAGAGAGGCTGAGGCCCAGCTGGGTACCGGACAACAATTTAGTCAACACTTGGTGAAGTGTATCGAGGCCAACTTGAAGACGGCGAGGTGCTTCACGGTGACTTTGTACGACAGGGATAACTCGGAGTTCACCGTCGCAGAGACGACTCCCACTGGTTCATTTTCACTGGGTAGCTTCAGGGTCTCACTTGGATCTCAGACATGTGATCGCGGATACTTTCAGGCACTTCATTTTCTGTGTCCTCACGCCCTAGCATGCTGTGCCTACTTACGGCTTACTTGGCAGCCGTATGTCCACCAGGTGTATCGTCTTAGTTCCGTCTTCAGTGTGTATCGGATGGGGTTCACAGCTCCCATTTCGGAAGGTTTCTGGCTACCATATAATGGGCCGACTGTGATCCCAGACCCAAACAAGTGGCGTGCGAGGTAGGGTCGTCCCAGGTCGACTCGGATACGGACCAATATGGACGAGGCAGATCCGAACTGGCCGAAGAGATGTGGCCTCTGTTGGCAACCCAGACACACACGTCGGAGTTGCCCACAGGTCGGAGGACCAGCCCATACAGGGGGACATCAGTAGGTGTATTGTTAGCTTTGGTACTTTGTTGATTTCACTTTGGTGTTTAGATTTCACTGTTTTAGGTTTCCTTAGTTGTAGTTGTAACTGTTAAAATTTGTTAAACTTAATGCGATGTACTTTGCAAGGGATATTAATTAATGAATATGTTCCATTTCCATGGTGAAGCATGAAATGTCCGATTAATACACAAGCCAAAAATGCCATCTACAAATTACATGAATACATGATGGGAAAAATATCCTAATAACTTAAAGAAACAATGAACACCCATTTTCAAAGTAACGGAAACACGATAAAGCAACAAAGTACTCAAACATAAATAACCAAAATACAAGTTGGATCATAGAGGTACATGAAAGACATAAATAAAGGTGGCTAAGATATAACACTGATCATCAAATAAAGTCATACAACATACACAAGAGTCATCTGAACAGATGCGAATCGATGAAACAACGACGGGGTACCCGTGTCCTGTGGCCTCTCCGAATAAGTGGCTCCTCGTCCTCGATCTCATCCTCGTCCTCATCCGGGGCAGGCTGTGCAGGTGGCCTAGGCTGGATGGCTGCCCCTGACGGCCCGGCAGCTGAATGTGGCGCAGCAGTATAGGCAGAAGGAGGTGTACCACTCAGTGCAAAATGGTCAGCAGCAGGCATGGTAGGAGGCTCGTTCAGATCGACATCTAAAGGTGCCTGTGTGCCCGACGTTTGACCATGCCGATGGTTCGCATCACCTCCTGCATGATGGCACTAATCTCATCTAGGAAGTGTGACCCGCCGAAGTACGCATCAAGACCATCACCGGCCAGGAAGTCTGAAAACATCGTCGTCGGGCTAACCCATGGCATACTCTCCTGAAGTGTCTGGTCATGGGCGGGAACCCCAACAAAGTAATCGCCTAGCGGCCCCGAGCCAAGTCCACCATCACCCTGGTCAGCCCTATCACCCGTACCGGACCCGTACCACTCTCCACCATGCCCTCCAGCGTCCCCCCCAACAGGTCCGTGCTGATCGTCGTCACGATGATCAACGTGATCGTGGTCTACAGCACGCGCTCTCCGTCTACTTCCACGCCCTCCTCGTCTACCTCCACGTCTACCGTCCGCATCACCTTCGTCCATAGCCTGGTCCAGCCACCTCAACTCACGCTGGCTCCGTCATGTCCCTACACGAGCTCTCCTCTCAACACGATCACATGGACCGCATTATTAGAACCACTTACAAACCCACCAAAAAAAAATACCTAACAACAGAAACCACTAACGAATCCACATGCAAAACCAACATAATAAACCACTAGCAAAACCACATGCTTAAACCTCTAACATAAACCGCTAACCTAAACCGCATGCAAAACATCTAAAATAAACAACTAACAAAAACAACTAATAAAAACCGCTAACATAAACAACTAACAAAAACCACTAATAAAAACCACTAACATAAACCGCCAACATAACCGCATGCAAAACATCTAAAATAAACCACTTGCAATACCACTAGGATAAACCACTAACATAAACCGCATACAAGACCACATAATAAACCACTCCCTAAACCACCTACATAAACCGCTAATATAAACCGCTAACCTAAACCATCAACAAAATCGCATACAAAACTACTAACAAAATCCACTAATAAAAACCACTAACATAAACCGCCAACATAACCGCATGCAAAACCTCTAAAATAAATCACTTGCAATACCACTAGGATAAACCACTAACATAAACCTAAAACCACATGCAAAACTACTAACTCAGATAAACCATTCGCACATAATTTTCAATCTACTAACCTCGTCATTGATGACCCCGGCTATATGAGCAACTCCATCCAACCGATATAGCCTTTCCGGATCGTCCCCCATTGGCTGAGTATTCTGCTCGAGTCTTTGTCGGAGCGAATCTGGGTCGTTTTCTCTGGAATTTGGTAGGGTTTGTGAATGAAAAACTGATTCGAATGAGGGAGATTCGAACTCCTTATATAGCGGAATTCAGTGTAATTCGAATTAACCCCATTCGAATTACTACTTGATGTAAAATGGGAGTAATTTGAATCAACTAGGTTCGAATTACTTGGGGAATCGTGCAAATGTGTAATTCGAATTGATCTAGTTCGAATTATGGTTGTTTGTAATTCGAAACATGTAGATTCGAATTAGTGTGTTATTGTCTTCGAGTATAATTCGAATCGAGTATATTCGAATTATGTACAAATCTAATTCGAATTAAGCTCTTTCGAATTACATAGAAATGTGGTTTGGTTGATTGATGAAGCTTTTTTCCGTTTGGCTGATTCATGTAAAATTTTGCTTCCCTTGGTTTAATTGGGTGTTTTGCCCAATATATTATTTTTGATATGACAATTATTTTAATCAACTATATAAAATTATTGTAAGCAAATAATAAAATAATTAATAATTAGGTACGAACAAATCAACAATAATATTTATTAAAAGTTTTACACGACTAATAATATTCTTAGTTGTGCTTAAATTTTGATAATAAATTTAACTTACTTATTTTATATAATAAATACATTGGAGATTATATCATTCTTTATAACATACGAAATTTTTACTCTATATTATTTGACAATTATTTATTTATTTAGTATTATATCTTTTTTGTCTTCTTTAACTATTTAGATTGACAATTATTTATTTATTTAGTATTATATCTTTTTTGTCTTCTTTAACTATTTAGATTGTATATATATATATATATATATATACTGAGCAAGTATTTTCATTGAATTAATCATAAATACTAATAAAAGATAATGGCATAATTTTTACCTAATTATAACAAGTATCTCTATTGAAAATATTGCCTAATTATTGCCATGTACAATTAGCGTGTGTGTATACTTAGTAATAGTGATGTTTTACAATTATTTATCATTTAGAGGATTCATAATTCAGACATAGTTCCTCTTCTATTTTTTTTATACCTAATGGCTACTACCTACGATTCTATTAATAGTATTATCTATAGTAGATTATGTGATGAAAAAGTTTGGAAAATAAAGGCAAGAATTATAAAGTTATGAAAAGTGCTATCCAAATTTAACATGAGCAAGATGACTTACATAGAAATGGTTCTAATGGATATTAATTAGCAGGATTTTTTATTTAAATAAATATTTTAATTACTGAAATAAATAATTATAAAAATTCTTACTGAAATTCGTCCTTCAGCCTTATCTCGTTTACAGTGTAAATGAGATAAACTTGCTCGTATCTCGTTTACACGGTAAACGAGATATATATTAATCTAAGGTGCTTACAGCAAGGTTGCGAGAATCGAATCGGTTAATGAACCGATAAAATGACTGGTTCAATAGTTTAAAGTTTCAACCGGAGTTCAATCGATTTAATTAAATATGTGATAAAATTATAAAAAATTTAATATATAATTTTAAATATTTGAATTTAATAATTTTAAGCTGATAAATTTTACAGTTTTACATAATTTATGATAAAAATTCACAAATAATCAACAAAATATAAAAAAAATAGCATAAACAAAAATTTCAGCATAAACACAATGCAGCAGAATCAAATCATAAACATCTCAAAATAAGAGAAATTTCAGCAGTCCAGCAACAATGCAATGAAGCATGCACCATGTGACCATCAACAATTCAAAATCAGAAAATCAGCAACCAGAGTTACCAATCCAAAATCAGAAAAAATCAGCATAAACAACTCAATGTAGAATCGTGGCAATGTTTCTATTTTGAATCAATAACAGCAAAACAACAATTCACCAAAATAACAAGTACAACAGATTGAATTTAAAAATTAATCTCAGCAGAATTAATAAATTAAATAATTAAATTTATAACTTATCAACGACAGAATTCATCAAATTTCAGAATCATCAATAATATCTCAAAATTCAAAAAATTCAAAATCATCAATAATTTCAGAATCATCAAATAAAAATTCCAAAAAATAATATCTCAAAACTCAAAATCATCAATAATACATCATATGCATATTCAGAATAAATTTCAAATTTCTGAAGAATAGAGTCATAGAGTCAGAGAGAGTTAGTCTGAGACTTGAGACCTGAGGGTTGAAAATTTAAAAAATTTGGCCACATGGAGATGAACTGTGAGACACCACACATAAAAGAGAAGCAGAGAAGAAAAAATGACGCCGACGAGGAAGGGAGAAGTAGAAATGATGAGGAGGGGAGAAGCAGAAACAACGCAGGGGAGGAAAGGAGAAGCTGCGTCGACCCACGACGAGGAGTGAAGAAGTGGCGACGACGACCCACGATGAGGAACAGAGAAGCGGTGACAACGACCCACGGTAAGGAGCAGCGAAGCAGCGACAGAGACACAAAGAGGGCGACAGAGAGAGAGACAAGGGAGAAGGGTTCGGTGATGACAAACGATGCAGAGCTGTGGGGGCTGCGGTGGCTACAGGCTGGGTGACTGTGGGTGGCTACGGTGGCTAGGGTTTTTCTTCTTCTTTCAATCCCAAACATCCTTCAGTTTCAGAGAGGAGAGGCCGAGAGGAGTGGGAGTGGGAGTGGGTTGGGGGTCTTGGATAGGGTATCGAACCGGAAATTCTTTAAAAAAATTGATCGGTTCTAGCAGCTCACTGGTTTACTGTCGGTTCAACCGGTTCTCTGACCGATTTTTTGCTAGACGGTTTATGGGGCTAACCAAACCAGCCTAATGGCCAGTTCTCGGTTAACCCAGTTGAATCGGCCAGTCCGGTTCGGTTTTTAAAACTATGGTTTACAGTGTAAACGAGATATAGTAAGATAGATTTTCAATTCTATAAAAGGATGTGCAACCCTTGACATTCTTCACATACATTTTATATCTTTTTTTCTCCCATTTTTCTTACAAAATGTAGTAAAAAATGTCCAATAATAACGGATATGTGGTCGTCTGTGTACTCTAATTGTCGTATACGAAACAGCGAGCCGTTACGGTTGCGTATTCGGTGCGTAAGTTCGTTGTCTGAGTTGAAAAGTTTGATATTGAGCAACCTTGATGGCACAGGAAGAAGAGAGATCAAAAGGATAGGGGTATAGGCTGATAACTTCATTGGGTAATGAAATTTTCTGTTTTCAACTATTTCAACTCCAAGATGGCGAATATTTATATGACTCTCGGAACTACATAAATTTAGAGAGAGCCTAAATTTTAATTTTTAATATAAAAATTAAAATAAAAATTAAAATAAAAAAAATTAAACTAAAATATATACATAATTTACACACAAACAAATTAAAATTTAGGAGAGAAGCATTGTCACTCTTGAGACATGAAAGACTCCACCCCTGTGACTCTCATTTTTCATATCCATCCATATATTTTAACTCTCAATAAAAAAATCAACCATTAAAATTAAAAAAGAAAAAAATATTAATAAAAAAATCTCACCAAAATATGTTATAAGAATATATTTTAAAACTTTGAACAAAAATTATTATAAAAAAATAAATTTTTATATTTTATTATATTATATATGTTAAAAAATTTAAACTATTATTATATTTTTAAAGTAGAGCACAATTTAACTAAATTTTTCATAAACAAATTTTTATTTAATTTCAGTTAATAATAACTTCTACATATACAATGGTGCAAGCTATCAGGTACAATATGAATCCAAAGCTCTGTAACAAAATTAACAATAATTCTGTCAGAATTCATCAGAATTGAGAGCTGTTCCCAAATTAAACATTCAATAGTAGGCCCGTGAAGGTTTCAAGTTTTAATGCACAAAAAAATAAAAATAATAAGATTTAACTAACTTATACTTTAAAAATACATTTTAAAAATATAATAATAAATTTTTTTTAAATATTTTTAATATATTCAATGCATTAAAAACATAAAAAATTAATTTTTGTAATAATAATTTTTATAAAATATTTTCGTTTATAATATACCTAATCTATATCCTTAGAACACAAATGAGCAAAATCCAAAAAAAATAATAACATAAAATGAAGGCACAAGCTAGCTAGATTGCTAGCTGTTCTCAAACTATAGAATAAGATGAACAAGTGGAAAAAAGCGAGAGTTGTATCTACTTACATTAATATATCAATAAATAAATTGAGGCAAATAATTATTTATTATAAGTTCTAAATTGGGATTGCAAGTTGTTGTTAAATAATGGCAATAATGATTAAGATAAGTTTATTCTTTCAATGCCATGTTTGGCAATCACTGAATTGTATCTTATAAAATAAGGCAGAGGTGTAGAAAAGCCAAAGCTATACTAGAGAGTGATCTTGCAGTTCAATTCAAGAAAATGTGATTCACTTCCTTCCACAATAAGCCCTTAACATAAACAGAACAATGTCTCTCACCCACTCTACAAACAAGATAAAGGGTTGAAAACTGTGACCTTTTTAACTGCACGTGTGAGTTGAATTGTCAGGTAGTACAACATTTTAATATTATGTTTAACGTGGCCATTAAACCAAGTTATCGACACATTACGAGGGACTAATTTTTTTTTTCCATAAATACCAATATATATATATTTGGAGACGGATCCATTTATACTATTGTAGGACAAGTGTTTTCACTAGAACTTAAAAATTTTGTGAGCAATACACAATAATGATATTTATTTATTTTTAACATATTATTAAATTAGATTTTATTACATTAAATTATTATTATAACTGTTCATACCTCGACCCAACGCTAAGGCCCATGTCCAAACAAAAGACCCAATCCAAAGGATTGAACCTCCTCCCACTCCAACCTTCCCCTAAAGAAGTCGGTTCCAGCCACGTCTTGCTCTAAAAGAAGTCGGGGACGAGAGTTAGCTGGCAGATAAACACTCATTCAAATGGGTAACTGCCCCTAAAATCTCTCAACCCACTTTCAGGAGCCATATCCCAACTCCCCTAAGATAAAGGGGCGGTTATCCACCTTAAAAGGTGGAACTACTTCAACGATGGTTATTGGTTCACCACTATAAGTACACTGACACCCCTCAGGTATCTCTAAGTCCCAATACTCTCTAGACCTGCTCACACTCTTGCTGACTTAGGCATCGGAGTGTCTTTGCAGGTACCACCCCCCATTCGTTCATACTCACAAGTCGGACGGAGGCCCCCAAGACGCGAACCCGCTCGAAGGCTTCCTTCCTCAGACGATTGGGCTAACCCAGCGAGTCCAGCCCAATAATCTCCGGTTACCCAACGTAACATTGGCGCCGTTGCCGGGGACCCGAGAGATCAACTAGTGATGGTGGACGAATCACCGGAAGATGGCCACACGGCGTCTGATTCCGAACAGGAAAACCTGGATACCGGAAACAACGACGCGAACCCAACTCCCCACTGGGAAGCCAGCGATCAACATCGGGAAGGCACCTCCGGGCTTAAAAATCTGAAGGTGAACTCCTCGGATGGACGAGAATCAGGAAAGGAAGGGCCACCCCACGCAACCGAGCTAATGGGGTTGGTCCACGGCCACTAATGCCGTTTGGAACAGTTGGAACAGGAGTTAGAACGACAACGAGAGGCGGAGCGAAATCTCAGGGAAGAGATAGAGCGACGAAAAGAGTTAGAAGAAAAACTCTTAAAACTAGAATCCTCCCTTAGAAGTCGGAACTCCCGTGGCGACCGAGAAGAGTTGCCCTTGGGAGGAGAAGATCCGTTCAGTGAGGACATCATGAGGGCAAAAGTTCCAAGAAACTTCAAAAGCCCTGATATGAACCTCTATGACGGAACCACAGATCCGAAGCATCATTTAAGCAATTTCAAAAGTCGGATGTATCTGGCTGATGCCTCTGATGCGACTCGCTGCAAAGCTTTTCCGACCACCTTATCAAAACCAGCGATGAAGTGGTTCGACAGCCTCCCACCAAGATCGGTCACCAGCTTTGAGGACCTCTCGAGAAAGTTCTTGATGAGGTTCTCCATCCAGAAGGATAAAGTAAAACACGCATTGAGCCTCTTGGGAATAAAGCAGGAGGTCGGAGAACCTTTGTGGGACTATATGGAAAGGTTCAATAAAGCGTGTTTGGAAATTCAAGACCTGCCCCACCGAGGAAGTCATCATGGGGTTAGTAAATGGACTCAGAGAAGGTTCCTTCTCACAGTCCATATCAAAAAGGCACCCCACCTCCCTGAGTGATGTACAAGAAAGAGCAGAGAAGTACATCAACATGGAGGAGAATGCCAGACTACGAGAGCCAAGTTGGCGGTCCGGGCACGCCCCCTCGACAAAAGAGAAAGAGAGAGAGCCCAAGAAGAAAGAATAACTCGGTCTCGACAGACCGAGGAAATATCACTCTTATACTCCTCTAAAGGTTTCCATGGTGGATGTATACAGAGAAATCTGCAACACTGAACTGCCTCCCAGGCCCATTAAAAATAAAAAGGGAGGAAGCCGCGGCGATTACTGTGAGTACCATAAGATCTATGGTCATTCAACAAATGATTGCTACGACCTTAAAAATGTGATAGAAAAGCTGGTCAGAGAAGGTCGGATTGATAGATATCTCATGGAAAGGTCGGACAATCATGGGAAGAGAAAGCGAAAGGATGGCGACAGAAGAGACCCACCGCCACAAACCCCCGAGAGACACATACATATGATCTCGGGAGGATTTGCGGGTGGGGGACTCACCAAGTCCTCTCGCAAGAGACACCTCAAGCGGGTTGACCAGGTCGGGAGTGAATCACCCGACCTCCCCACAATCTCATTCACAAAGGAGGATGGGCAAGGAGTAACCCCTGGACATGATGATCCAGTGGTGATAACCATGATCCTAGCCAATGTCCATCTCCACAGAACCCTAGTAGACCAAGGGAGTTCGGCAGATATCCTTTTCAAGCCCGCATTCGACAAATTAGGGTTGGATGAAAAGGAGTTAAAAGCCTACCCCGATACTTTATATGGATTAGGCAACACGCCGATAAAACCACTGGGATTTCTACCCCTCCACACGACCTTTGGAAAGGGGGAAAAGTCCAAAATTCTGAGCATAGACTTCATAGTCATCGACGTGGGGTCAGCATATAATGCCTTGATTGGCAGAGCTACCCTAAATTGACTCGGAACGGTGGTGTCTACCCCTCATCTTTGCATGAAATTCCCAACATTTGCGGGGATAGCAACGATACGGGGAGACCAGAAGTTGGCGAGAAAATGCTACAATGAAAGCCTGAACCTGAGAGGGAAAGGCAAGGAAGTCCACACCATAGAGCTCGGTGGCACAAGAACCAAAGAAGAACTACGCCCACAACCAGGAGGAAAAACTGAAGAAATACAGGTCGGCGAAGAAGAAGGGAAAAATACCAATATAGGAGCTAACCTAGAAGAAAACTTAAAACAAAGGTTGACAAAGCTCCTAAAAGAAAATTCCGACCTCTTCGCCTGGAAAGCTTCCGACATGCTAGGAATAGACCTCGAGCTCATGTCCCACTGGCTCTCGGTCCACCCAGGGTCTCGATCTGTACAGCAGCGAAGGCGTAAGCTCGGCCCAGAACGAGCTCAAGCAGTAGAAGAGCAAGTACAAGCACTCCTAGAAGCCGGCTTCATCAGAGAAGTTAAATACCCAACATGGCTAGCAAATGTAGTCCTAGTTAAGAAACAAAATGGCAAGTGGAGGATGTGCGTCGACTATACCGACCTGAATAAGGCATGTTCCAAGGACCCATATCCGCTCCCAAGCATTGATACCCTAGTGGACTCCAGCTCAGGGTATCAATACTTGTCATTTATGGATGCCTACTCGAGATATAACCAAATCCCAGTGTACAAGCCAGATCAGGAAAAGACATCATTCATCACGCCTAGAGCAAATTATTGCTACGTGGTCATGCCTTTCGGATTAAAAAATGCAGGGGCCACGTACCAAAGGCTGATGAACAAAGTGTTCGCTCCCCACCTCGGGCACTTAATGGAGGTCTACGTAGACGACATGTTGGTAAAAACCTGGAAAGAGGCCGACCTCTTTACGGACCTCGCACAAGTTTTCAACACCATAAGGGCGCATGGGATGAGGCCAAATCCCGCGAAATGCACCTTCACGGTGGAGGCTGGAAAATTTCTAGGGTTCATGCTAACCCAAAGAGGGATCGAAGCAAATCCCGACAAGTGCAAAGCCATCCTAGAAATGAAAAGCCTAACTTGCTTGAGAGAGGTCCAACAACTGAATGGCCGACTTGCAGCCCTTTCCAGGTTCTTGGCAGGGTCAGCATTAAGGTCCCTTCCACTGTTCTCTCTGCTAGGAAAAGGATGCCAGTTCGAATGTACTCCAGAATGCGAAGAAGCATTCCAAGAGTTCAAAAAGTTCTTGAGCCAACCTCCAATCCTCACCCGACCTCTAATTGGGGAAGAACTCGTCCTATATTTGTCTGTAGCAAACAAAGCTGTCGCATCAGCCCTAATATGAGAGGATGAGGTCGGACAGCATCCAGTGTACTTCACCAGCAAAGTTCTACAGGGCCCCGAGCAAAGGTACCACAAACTAGAGAAGTTTGCTTACTCCTTAGTAATAGCCTCACAGAGGTTACGGCCCTACTTCCAAGCCCACACAATAAGAGTTCGAACGAACCAACCTATGAAGCAAATCCTCCAAAAGACGGATGTTGCAGGGAGAATGGTTCAGTGGGCGATAGAGCTCTTCGAGTTCGACTTGAAATATGAAACTCGGACCGCGATCAAAACCCAATGCCTCACCGACTTCATAGCGAGTAGGTGGGAGACCAAGAGGGAAAGCCAACTACATAGGAATTATACGTAGATGGATCCTCAAACACGACAGAAAGCGGTGCAGGCATAATACTAGCCAATGAAGGGGAACATAGATAGAGGTTTTCCTCAAATTTGAATTTCCAGCTTCCAACAATCAGGCAGAATATGAAGCCCTGATTGCAGGATTAAAGCTAGCAGAAGAGGTCGGCGGAACCAAAGTGCTGATATTCAGCGATTCCCAAGTAGTGACCTCCCAAATAAATGGAGAGTAGCAGGCCAAAGACCCGAATATGAAAAGATAATTGGAAAAAACTCTGGAGCATCTCAGGCGCTTTGCAGAAACCAAGATCAGACACATAACTCGGGATCTTAATAGCAGAGCAGACGCCCTTTCCAAGTTAGCAAGTACCAAACCAGGGGAGAATAGTAGAAGCTTGATCCAGGAAACTCTCCAAGAACCTTCTGTGGTGAAAACAGAGGACAAACAGGAAGTCCTTGAAGTGACCAGGTTAAACCTCGGATGGATGAATCCCTTGGTCGAATACCTAAAATTTGACATGCTCCTCAAAGAGAAAAAAGAGGCCAAGAAAATCCGGAGGAAAGCACAATACTACACTTTGGTGAAAAACACCCTCTATAAAAGAGGAATATCAACACCATTGCTAAAGTGTGTACCGACCTCAAGGACAACTGAAGTACTAAAGGAGGTTCATAATGGAATTTGTGGAAACCACCTCGGAGCCAGGTCACTAGCAAGAAAGGTAATCCGAGTAGGGTTCTATTGGCCTACCTTGCAGAAAGATGCCATAGAATTTGTGAAGAAATGCCAACCATGCCAGATGCACGCAAATTTCTACGTGGCTCCACCAGAGGAGCTAATCAGTATAACTTCTCCATGGCCCTTCGCAAAATGGGGGATGGACCTGTTAGGACCTTTTCCCCAGGCCTCAGGACAAGTCAAATACTTAATTGTGGGAATAGACTACTTCACAAAGTGGATAGAAGCAGAATCATTGGCCACTATCACTGCCCAGAGAAGTCGGAGGTTCCTCTACAAAAACATCATCGCAAGTTATGGGATATCCTATTCCATTACTACAGATAATAGAACCCAGTTCACCGACTATACCTTCAGAAACCTAGTGGCCAGTATGAAAATCAAACACCAGTTCACCTCGGTGGAACATCCACAAGCAAATAGACAAGCTGAGGCAGCTAACAAAGTCATACTGGCAGGACTAAAGAAAAGACTACAAGATGCAAAAGGAGCTTGGGCTGAGGAGCTCTCGCAAGTGTTATGGGCCTACCGAACGACGCCACAATCCTCTACAGGAGAAACACCCTTCCGACTTGTCTACGCCGTAGAAGCCATGATACCAGTAGAAATCAGCGAACAAAGTCCAAGGGTGATCCTCCATGATGAGGTCGGAAATATACAGGGGCACAAAGAGGAGCTTGAATTGCTCCCCGAAGTCCGAGAGCAAGCCCAGATAAGAGAAGCAGCGTTGAAACAAAGGATGACCACCAGGTACAACAGAAAAATCATTCGAAGGAGTTTCACCTCAGACGACTTGGTCTTGATCAGAAACGACATTGGAGTCAACAAATCTGGGGAAGGAAAACTCGCTGCCAATTGGAAGGGACCATACAAAATTAGTGAAGTCCTAGGAAAGGGTTACTACAAAGTGACCGACTTAAGCGGAGCCGAGTTTCCTAGGTCTTGGCATGCTTGTAACATGAAAAGGTACTACAGTTAAAAGCAAACTCTACTCCCTGATGTACTTTTTTCCCAACTTCATGAGTTTTTCCCAAAAGAGGGTTTTTTTCTGAAGGGGGGGTTTTTAACGAGGCATCATAGTAGAGACTAAGGGGTCATAGATAGTGAAAAGCCCTTAGTAGCAGTAAAAGTACCTTCGCAAATAAATAAAGATATTTTATCTCTTATGAATTCCTTTTCGCTTTTTTTTCTACAAAACGCGCCGACTTAAGCTCGACAAAACGTGAAAATCCCATGACCGACCTAGATGGTCATCAGGATAAAACGACGAGGTACAAGTCGGCATAAAGAGGTTATAAAAGTCGATCGTGAGAAACTCAGAAACAATCCGACTCCTAAGTCGAAATGGAAACCGAGCAGCAAAGAAAACGCATCACAAAAATAACCTAAGTCATAGGAACTGAATAAATCAAAAAAATTGAGTATAAGGAATACCAAAAAGAGATTGAAAAACCTATTAAAAGCGCCAAAGCAAAAGACTATCCCAAGTTCTTAAAGAAAAAAGAAACTTAAAAGAAAGGACAATCGGCCAAGAAAAAGGGTTTTAAGATCAAAGGGGTTTTCCAAAAACCTAAAATCAGAAAAGCATGCACACAAAAAGACAAAGAAAGGTAACTTAAACCCTTATCCAAAAAAGGGGGTATTTTTTGTTAACTTAAACCCTTATCCAAAAAAAGGTATTTCTAAAATATTTTGTTTACGGCCTTAAAAGGCCAAGAAATGTGTTAGCAGACCATCACCACAAATATAAAAATAAATAGTTTAAAAAGGAGGGGACCCACAGGCCGGGTGACGAACGGATTTTTGACGGTTTAGAATTTCACAAATGAATTCTCGTTGCAAGTATAGTTTCTAAACCAATCACTAATCCTTTCATACAAAAGTTGTTTGTCACTAGTACAAACCCCTAAAATTTATAAACCGAAGTATTGGACCTCGGGTCGTTCTCCCTAGGAATTATAATAAAGTGTCTTGTTATTGGTTATGAGTTATTTTGGGGTTTTGGATAAGAAGCATGAAAAGTAAATGGCAATGAAAATAAACTAACAACTATAAAAGGCTCTTGGTAAGGTGTGAGAACTAGAAGTCCTATCCTAGTTATCCTTCTCAATTGTGATGAGAATTGTTCATTGCTACCACTTAGTTAACCCTTACTAATTAAAGGAAAGTCAAGTGGATGAATTGACTTGAGCCACAAGTCCTAGCCAACTCCCAAGGAAAGACTAGCTTTAGTGCACTCCAAACCAATTAGCAATCTCTCCAATTATCAATCAACAAAGGAATTAGATAACTCAAGTGTCACTAATTACTCTACCTAGGCCAAGAGGAACAAAATCTACACTAAAACTAAAAGAGACATTTCAACAAACACATAAAGTGCAAGAGGAGTAAACATTATTAAATGCAAGAATTAAAGGAATCTACAACTACAAAAACAAGAGATCAACAATAGAAAAGCAAAGAAGACACATTTATTATGAATTACCTCTTATTGAATTGGAAGAATGTAGAAGGAACAATACTAGATCTACAACAAAGTATAAGAACAACATAAAGGAAATTACAACAAAGGAATAGAAGAAGATTGAATGTAGCAACAAAGAATTGAGAGATAGAAGTGGAAGAAAGCAAAGATTAAAACCTAGATCTAAAAACTAAACCTAATTCTAATCCTAATTCTAGAGAGAAGAGAGAGCTTCTCTCGCTAGAAACTAACTCTCACTACTAAACTAAGCTAAAACTAAACTAATGGTAACTAACTTCTAAAGTATGAAAAGTATGCAAAATTATGTTGATTCCCCTTCAATCCTTGGCTTAAATAGCATCAGAAATGAGTTGGATTGGGCCCACAAGGCTTCTAAAATCGCTGGCCACGTTTGCATTAAGTGGGTCATGTGCCACCATCGGCGCGTCCGCGTACTGTGCGCGTGCGCGCCCCTATGCGCGATGCAACTATGGCAAATCTTATATCGTTTCGAAGCCCCGGATGTTAGCTTTCCAACCCAACTGGAACCGCATCAATTGGACCTCTGTAGCTCAAGTTATGGCCGTTTAAGTGCAAAGAGGTCGGCTTGACAGCTTTCCGGTTCTTTCATTTCTTCATGAGTTCTCCAACTTTTCATGCTTTCTTTCTTCATTCCCTTGATCCAATCTTTGCCTCCTAAACCTTAAATTACTTAACAAACATATCAAGGCATCTAATAGAATCAAGGTGAATTAAATTTAGCTATTTTGAGTCTAAAAAGCATGTTTTCACATTCAAGCACAATTAAAGGAGAATATACAAAACCATGCTATTTCTTGAATAAATATGGGTAAAAGGTGATAAAATCCCCAAAAATCAATACAAGATAAACCCTACAAATGGGGTTTGTCAACCTCCCCACACTTAAACCAAGCATGTCCTCATGCTTAAGCCAAGAGAGAAACAAAGGGTATCAACATTTATTCAATGTAAATAAACTATATGCAATTATCTAAATGGATACAACTAAATGCAAAAAAATGGTTTTACCTACTTGGTTAAAAATCAATCCTCCAAGTCATACATGCACAAGTAGGGTCAAGATCATATAACGATTCATGAATCCTACCAATTCGAATATCAAAATGAAGTTCAAGTAGACTTGCAAGAAGAACGCTCGTGAAAGCCGGAAATCAAGGAATTGAGCATCGAACCCTCACCGGAAGTGTTTGCACTCTAGTCGCTCGGTGTTTGGGGTTGATTCTCTCAATTCTCCCCTAATCATGCTTTTCAAGATTTGTTTTTCTTCTAACAATCAACAATTATTCAATGCATGCATACATGTATCATGAGGTCTTTTCTTTAGGTTGTAATGGGGTTAGGGTCAAGGTAGGATCATATATGGCTAGTGGACTTAAGGATTTGAATCTTTGATTAACTTAAACTTTCCCACCTAACCTATATAATGACCTATACAATTAAGTACTAATCTAACTACCCATTCCTCACTTTTTCACATACTCATGCATTTTCTTTTCATTTCACAACACTTATGCATTGATTCTTATTGAGCTTCACTTTGGGGCATTTTGTCCCCTTTATTGCTTTTTTTTTTCTTTCTTTTTCTATATACATTTTTTTTTCTTTTATTTTCTTTTTTTCTTTTTCACTTTTATTTCTTTTTTCTTTTCATTTTTTTCTTTTTCTTTCAAACTATATACAAGAACATCAATGCATAAGGTCTATACATTTAATCAATACATGAGTATGTACCAATTCTCCAATATAAAAATACAAAACACAAACACCCTTTTATCCCAACCAATGTCCCAAAGTTTTCCCACTCTTGGATGACACTCACACTCACTAGCCTAAGCCAATCAAAGATCCAAATAAAGGACATTCATTGTTTTCCGCTTTAAGGCTTGTAATGTGCTA
The DNA here is from genome assembly GCF_003086295.3 of Arachis hypogaea. NCBI lineage: Eukaryota > Viridiplantae > Streptophyta > Magnoliopsida > Fabales > Fabaceae > Arachis > Arachis hypogaea. Next base: position 30,639,577 of record NC_092050.1, read on the forward strand.
AAATAAGAACAAGTGGGTTAAGCGTAGGCTCAAAATCGGCTAACAAAGGAGAGTAAAAGGTAAGGCTATTTGGATAAGTGAGCTAATGAAATGATGACCTCAATCATATAAATGCATGAATACAAGGAATAATGGGACATATAGATTCAAACAAATCAAAGATTACAATCATAGAAAGAGAACAATTACACGCAAGAAGGAAAATAAGTGGTTATAAGATGTAACCACACCATTAGGCTAAAATCTCACTTGCTTATGTTCTTAGCTCAAAAACCATGTTCCAAAATAAATTCTTTCAAGCAAGTTCAACAAAAATTTTCAAATTGGTAGGTTACCCTAAAACGGTTTCTTGGAAAGAAAATCATCACCCTAACCAAGTAGTCCTAATAACAAAGAAGTGGTAAAAATATGTACAAATTCTAACTAACATGCAACCTATCATGCAATGCAATAGCTAATCTAATTAAAGAAAATAAAAAATTTGGTGTTGAAAAGGAAATTTTTACCCATGGAGATCGGTCAGACGACCTCCCCACACTTGAAGATTGCACCGTCCTCGGTGCATGCAAAGAAGAGCAAGGTGTACGGGTTGCTACAATTGATGAGCTTCTTCACAAGGTTGCGCGGAGGACTTGTTTGGGGCCCCATTTAAAAGCTTTTCCTTTCTCCCTTCTTGGTGGCCAACCTAAAAGGAAAGAAAAGGAAAGAAAATTAAGCCTATAACAAAGATATCAAGGCAATTAGAACATAGGCGGGGCTAATGCCAAATAAGAGTATGATTTCCTACTACATGTTAGCTAAGCATGTGAGTGAGAAAACAATGTAAGCTAAGGCATATCATTAAGCTCGATGCAAGAGTAAAGTTAAAGTATGAAGAGTGTGTTGAGCATCAAGTTCAAATGAGAAGAAGTGGGTCATGAAAGACAATATGAGGTCATATCAATGCACAAAGACACAAAAGTCATATAGGATGAAGCATTGATTTAAAAGTTTCATCACCCAATAATATCAAACAAGTCAAGAAGCACCAAAATAATGTAAGAAAGTCTCAACAATTGAGTAGGAAAGTTCAACACCATTATTAAAATGGAAAACTTAGAAAATAAAATGAGAACAAGGTAAAAAAAAAACAAAATTAAAATGCAATGAATGAAAATAAGCAAATGCAATAAAAGAAAATGGAGGAAAAGAGAGAAAAAAAAAACAAATTTTTTTTTTAGTATTTTATTTATTTATTTATTTATTATTATATTATTATTATTATTTTTTTTTTAAAAAAAAAATTTCATTTATATTAAAAGAAAAAAATTCTCTAAGAGAGGAAGAAGAAAAAAAAAATTAGAAAGAAAGAAGAGAAGAAGAAAGAAGGAGAAAGGAGGAAGGAAAAAAGCAGGGAGCAAATCCGCGCGCGCGCGCACAGCGCGCTTACGCGTGGATGCAGCAGAGACAATCCGCGCGCGCGCGCACAGCGCGCTTACGCGTGGATGCAGCAGAGACAATCCGCGCGCGCGCTCACAGCGCGCTTACGCGTGGATGAGCTTGTGCTCCAAGCACAATGCTGGCACAACGCGCGCACAACTCTTTGGTTTTTGTACCAGAAGTTGCGGAAGTGCAATGTGCGCGCGCGCGCACAGCGTGCTAACGCGCCGATGGCCGTTTTTTTTTTTTTTTTGCCCAAAAAGCAGAAAAAATGCCCAAGAGCTCCCTATAATGTCCAAAACTCTTCTTTATTCAATCAAATATCAAACAATTCACAAAAATGCAATTTGATTTTAGGATTTATTCATCTACTACTAATGAATACAACATACTAACAACCAATCTTTACAAACAAATCAATATGAAATGAAAATCTACCTACAATGGCAACTCAAATCACTTATTATACAAAACCAAAAGAGAATGGAAAGAGGTTACCATGGTGGGGTGTCTCCCACCTAGCACTTTTAGTTTAAGTCCTTAAGTTGGACATTTTGAGGGGCTCATTGTCATGGTGGTTTATGTTTGTACTCATCCTTGAATCTCCAAGGATCTTTGCCTCTCAATTGGTTGACAGAATTTCCAACCATCTTCATCAAGCTTGGGCAAAGTTCTACCCAAGATATGAATCCCCATAGTTGGTCTTCACATAGCGAACCGGGATCCCATATCTTGTTTTCACACCCATCTTCAAATTGATCATCATGGTTCCAATAGGGTGGCATGACCTTAGAATTCTCAAAGAAGCTTCCAAACAACCTCCTAGACCCATGCCATTTGGTTTTACACCAACCATTGCCATTCAACTTTGAGCATGCAACCATCATGAACTTAGAATGGTGTTTCCAACCACTACACAACTCTCTCTTACTCTTAACTCCACAAAGAGCTCTAAGTTGACCATCATTTTCAATCAAACCATATTCAAGTGAGAAGGTAAAGATTAGAGATAAGGGTTTTACCCACTTGAATGTTATGTTGGATGGTGACTTAGGAAGAGACATCTCCAATGGTCTTGTAAGTTTTATTCCCTTGTGCTCTTCTTTGACTATCTCCACCTCTTTACAAACTTCTTCACTTTCAATCCTTTGTTCATCATTTTCATCCCACTCTTCTCCATCACTCAAATCATAAATGGGAGGACGAGAGAAATCTACCTTCATATCACTTTCAAATTTATTAGGAGAAGGTTCTTCAAATTCAAAGGATTCTTCACCAAGAAGATTGGATGCATGATCTTCATCGCCAAGGGAACTCAATTCTCGCTTCACTCCTTCCAAGTCTTCATATGGGATATGCCTTGGAGGTTGTGCACATTCCTCCTCAACATCAACTTCAATCTTCTTGGAGGAGTTTTCTATAACTCTAGGTTCCCATGGAGGTTCCGCATCTCCTAAGTCTTCAACCATTTCTTCTTTTTCTTCAATAATCATAGGCTTCTCCAATTGTTCTAACACAAAGTAGCATTCCTCCTTTTCCACTGGAGTTTTCAATCTCTCCTTCATGCTATGTTCCTCTTTAGATTCTCCACATGTAGCCATGGGAGTTCCTTGAGTGTCCAAAAGTTGGGATGCTAGCCGGTTTACCACCTCATCCAAGGCGGTCATGAATTGTTGCACATCCCTTGTCATCTCCTCTTGTCCTTGAAGAAGAACATCGAGGGTTTCATCCATTAGAGGTTGTGGTGGATGGGAGGGTTCATCATATTGGAGAAATGGTTCATTATAGGAAGGTGGTTCTTCTTGGTAAGGTGGTGGTGTGTATTGAGGTGGTTCTTGGGAGTAGTAATCTTGGAATTGTGGTTCCATGTATGGCTCATATGGTTCAAAAGGAAGTTGGTATGGTGGGTAAGGATCATGGTCATATGGAGGTGTTTGTTGAAAATGGGCTTGTGAGTGTGGTTGAGGTTCATGTTGAGGATATGACTCATAGGCATATGGTGGTGGTTCTTGAAAATCACAAGGAGATTCACCATAGCCATTTGATTGGTATGCATCATAGAATGGCTCTTCTTCATAGTGCATTGGTGGAGGTTGTTGCCATGGGGATTGATCATATGCATATGGCTCCTCCCACCTTTGGTTGTCCCATCCTTGATACACATCTTCATTGTAGCTCCCATCACCTACAACATAGTTGTAATCACATTCATAGCCAAAATGAGAATTCATGGTGAAAAGATAAAATAAAAACAAAAGCTAATAGAAAATAAAAGAAGCAAAATTCTACAACTAGCAAATAAAGCAAAAAGCAAGATATTCACACTATTCACATATGTACAATAACCAATAACATAACACCATTGCAAGTCCCCGGCAACGGCGCCATTTTGACGAACGGATTTTTGACGGTTTAGAATTTCACAAATGAATTCTCGTTGCAAGTATAGTTTCTAAACCAATCACTAATCCTTTCATACAAAAAGTTGTTTGTCACTAGTACAAACCCCTAAAATTTATAAACCGAAGTATTGGACCTCGGGTCGTTCTCCCTAGGAATTACAATAAAGTGTCTTGTTATTGGTTATGAGTTATTTTGGGGTTTTGGATAAGAAGCATGAAAAGTAAATGGCAATGAAAATAAACTAACAACTATAAAAGGCTCTTGGTAAGGTGTGAGAACTAGAAGTCCTATCCTAGTTATCCTTCTCAATTGTGATGAGAATTGTTCATTGCTACTACTTAGTTAACCCTTACTAATTAAAGGAAAGTCAAGTGGATGAATTGACTTGAGCCACAAGTCCTAGCCAACTCCCAAGGAAAGACTAGCTTTAGTGCACTCCAAACCAATTAGCAATCTCTCCAATTATCAATCAACAAAGGAATTAGATAACTCAAGTGTCACTAATTACTCTACCTAGGCCAAGAGGAACAAAATCTACACTAAAACTAAAAGAGACATTTCAACAAATACATAAAGTGCAAGAGGAGTAAACATTATTAAATGCAAGAATTAAAGGAATCTACAACTACAAAAACAAGAGATCAACAATAGAAAAGCAAAGAAGACACATTTATTATGAATTACCTCTTATTGAATTGGAAGAATGTAGAAGGAACAATACTAGATCTACAACAAAGTATAAGAACAACATAAAGGAAATTACAACAAAGGAATAGAAGAAGATTGAATGTAGCAACAAAGAATTGAGAGATAGAAGTGGAAGAAAGCAAAGATTAAAACCTAGATCTAAAAACTAAACCTAATTCTAATCCTAATTCTAGAGAGAAGAGAGAGCTTCTCTCTCTAGAAACTAACTCTCACTACTAAACTAAGCTAAAACTAAACTAATGGTAACTAACTTCTAAAGTATGAAAAGTATGCAAAATTATGTTGATTCCCCTTCAATCCTTGGCTTAAATAGCATCAGAAATGAGTTGGATTGGGCCCACAAGGCTTCTAAAATCGCTGGCCACGTTTGCATTAAGTGGGTCATGTGCCACCATCGGCGCGTCCGCGTACTGTGCGCGTGCGTGCCCCTATGCGCGATGCAACTATGGAAAATCTTATATCGTTTCGAAGTCCCGGATGTTAGCTTTCCAACCCAACTGGAACCGCATCAATTGGACCTCTGTAGCTCAAGTTATGGTCGTTTAAGTGCAAAGAGGTCGGCTTGACAGCTTTCCGGTTCTTTCATTTCTTCATGAGTTCTCCAACTTTTCATGCTTTCTTTCTTCATTCCCTTGATCCAATCTTTGCCTCCTAAACCTTAAATCACTTAACAAACATATCAAGGCATCTAATAGAATCAAGGTGAATTAAATTTAGCTATTTTGAGTCTAAAAAGCATGTTTTCACATTCAAGCACAATTAAAGGAGAATATACAAAACCATGCTATTTCTTGAATAAATATGGGTAAAAGGTGATAAAATCCCCAAAAATCAATACAAGATAAACCCTACAAATGGGGTTTGTCACCGGGCCCCCATATAGCCACAATCAATTTTTCAAAGTTCATTTCCACCAGAGCCGAGAGGAGTAGTCGGAGCACCACTGGAGTCAGGAAGAGCGCCATCAGGAACAGGAAGGGAAGTGTCCATAGGAGAAGGAGTGGAGGTTCCTGGAGCCTTCGAGGAACTCAGAGCATCCTTAGGTCGGGGAGGAGACTCCATTATCCTCTGCCCCCGAGTCTTCAAATCTGACTCGGTAACATATTGGGGAGAGGGAGGAGAGACTATAGCCCCATCAATAACGACCTTGTCAGGATCCAAGGGAGAGAGATCTAAGTCGGGAGCAAGAACTCCGACTTGTTCCTTAAAGATCCTCTAGGCTTCCTCGGCTCCGTCAGCAATGGAGTCCTCCAACTCGGTATAAGCCTCCCGAGCTCTCACCAAATTCGACTTCACCACCACGAGATCCTCAAACAGACTCGAATAACTCTCCTGCGCCTTCAGCTTCAGGCTCTCCTCCATGTTACATCGAGCCTGCAACTTCCGCTCACTCTCCTGAAGGCCATCCCTTTCCTCCTTCAATTTGGTGACCTCTTCCCTCAGCGCCTTCTAATGCTCCTAATACATGAGAAGCCTCCCCTGCAGCTCTTCAACCCTCGAGGATGAACCCAGAGAGCTAAGAGGAGCCTTCTAAAAAAATATCAAGGAACTTCGTGCACACCCCTGCTGCCCTGATACTCTCCTGAGCCAGAATAGTAAGGTGGTTCCGAATAGAAACATCATCCATACCTATACGGGTATGAGGATAGATGTACTTTCGAACAAACTGAGGCACATCCACTTTAGCCTCACCTTCAAAAGAAGAGCTAGACTCAAGAGTCTTGCACTTCTTCTTTTCTGGCTCAGAAGAAGATTGGGGAGGAGGAGACGGCTGAGAAGAAGTCGAGGAAGGAATAACAATAGGTCGGGAAGGGGTCCCCAAATTGTGAGGAAGGGGGGAGGAGAGTTAGTTACCCTGGCGCCACCAACCCTGGCGCGGGATCTCGCCTTGGCCTCCTGAACTCGCTGGTAAGACTCCCTAGAATTCTTCTTCGCCATCTCTGTACAAAACAATAGGTAGCCAAAGTCAGCAAAACAAGTCAGAAGAAATGAAGTCAGAAAATATAAACAAACAAAAAGCTACCTAATTGTGTCTGGACAAAGGACGGAGCCCCCTGGAGAAATTTTTTGGTATCCAGATAGGGGGCCATCCCCGACACTTCTCGGAGGAATCCCACAATGGCTGCCTCCACTTCATCCAGGTCATCCAAACTATATTTCTCACAAGGGGAGGCCTCTAACCAATACAGAGGAAAGCGAGGAGAAGAACTCTCATCCAGAAAAAAGGGGTGGTGACCTTCTACAGCTTGAACTTTGAAAAAATAATTTTTAAAGTCATGGAAGGATTCATCAAAAAGGGTGAAGACTCTCCGACCTTGTATAGCTCGGAAAGACACCCACTGCTGCTTGTTGTTTTGCCCATTAAAGGACTTCGTCATGTGAAAAAGGAAAAAGAAAATCCTCAAAGAAGTCGGAAAGTCTAAGGCATGGCTGATAAACTGGTAAATTTTTAGGAAACCCCAGGAATTGGGGTGAAGCTGGGTAGGAGCAACACGGCAGTGACGTAAAACAGCGATTTTGAAATCAGAAAAAGGGAGAAAAATGCCCAGGCGCGTGATCATACTATCATACATATAGAAGAAATGAGGGGCCGCCTCAGAAGCCCTCCCAAAACAAACCTGGTCTTCCGGACCCGGGGCAAGAAGTTCATACTTGGGCTCATCCTCATCAGAGGTGCAGAGCCTATGATGAGTGCGAATGTTGATGATAAAATCGGTATCAACAAAAGGTTCTTCCCGCAGAACCATGACATCCACCCACTGAGCCAGAATTTCTATGGAAGACATTTTTTTCCTAAAAAGGATTAGTGAAACCTACAAAGGAAAAAAGGAAAAGAATCAAAAACAGGGTCTCTAAAGGGATCAAACAGAAGCCTACCCTCCTCTCTAAAATAAAGACATGCAAATAAAAGCATTTCGTAAAAAGAAAGTAGAGGAAAACTAACCTTTACTTGGGGAAGGATAGGGGCAGAGAAAGGAAAATCCCTTCGAGCACAAGTTTCTTACGAACAGAGGAGAAGAAGTGTAAAAGTTTTCAGAAACGAAACAAGGAAAGAGAGGGAAAAGTATTTATAAAGACGTTAGGGGCATAATGGTAAAAGCGGAAGCCGTCATTTAAAGATAGGCACTGTTTCCAATGTAACTGACCCCTGCGTATGAATACACAAATCCCTAATGGACGCGATGTTTGATTAGACGCGACTGTTGAGAATTTTTAAAACACGTCGGTTTTGAAACATCACGTCGTTTCCTCATCAGGTCGGCTACAGCCCTGAGTTAAATACTCGACCCCAATTCTTAAAAGAAATTGGGCTCGAGTAGAGGCACTGTTCATACCCTGGCCCAACGCTAAGGCTCAGGTCCAAACGAAAGACCCAATTCAAAGGATTGAGCCTCACCCCACGCCGACCTTCCCCTAAAGAAGTCGGTTCCAGCCACATCTTGCTCTAAAAGAAGTTGGGGACGAGAGTTAGCTAGCAAATAAACACTCATTCAAATGGGTAACTACCCCTAAAATCTCTCAATCCACTTCCAGGAGCCATATCCCAACTCCCCTAAGATAAAGGGGCGGTTATCCACCTTAAAAGGTGGAACCACTTCAACGGTGGTTATTGGTTCACCACTATAAGTACACTGACACCCCTCAGGTATCTCTAAGTCCCAATACTCTCTAGACTTGCTCACATCCTTGCTGACTTAGGCATCGGAGTGTCTTTGCAGGTACCACCCCCATTTGTTCATACTCACAAGTCGGACGGAGGCCTCTAAGACGCGAACCTGCTCGAAGGCTTCCTTTTTCAGACGATTGGAGTAACCCAGCGAATCCAGCCCAATAATCTCCAGTTACCCAATGTAACAATAACAATTATTTTATTATCATGTTATATATATTATTTTACTCTCGAATTTTTTAAGATCTGTATATATCTTCCTCATATAAAGGTCCAAGAATTACTATTTTTTCCGACACAGCTCAATTATTACGTTGGGAAATTATCGTTTTGTATAAATTTTATTAAACAGTAATTGTTCAAAATATTACTGTAATTATTCAGTTGTAACTTTTTATGTGACATGTACAAATGTGTATACAGTATAGTCATACGGAGAGGGCATTGGATACCCTGATTGTTGGTACACATAGGCAATGGTGCATCCTTTGTCATCGACGGTGATTTTTGTCATCATCTGAGTTTTCAAATAAGATTTTACCACGTACATGGGAAATTAAATTAATGCAAAATTTTCATAATGTGCTACGCACGTGGACCCATCTCTTCTTTTTCTTTTTTTTTTTTCATTTTTTTCCCCTTATTTTTCCTTTTTTTCACCATTTCTTTCTTCACTGGTGGGCCGTGATCCGGACGAATGGGTACCCACCTAAGAAAAATACTAATCCAAAAGATTATAATAGATCTTATTAATTATTAAACAATGTTATATAGATATTAAAAATCAGCATATTATATTAGTGTATTCAAGGGGTGTACATAGTCGAGTGAAACTGGATGTCTGGATTTGTCTTAATTTAGACTTGACTCTAAAAATACATAGGATTTATTTTTTATACTTTAATTCGATCCTAAATCCTATGAAACCTAAACATTTTTGAGCCACAATTATACTGGGTTCAAATTGGGTAAAAACCGGGCCTTTAAAATTATACAATAATTTATAAAAAAAACTTATTTATGATGCACTTATTTATAAAAAAAAAAACTTGTTACCGAGAAGTTGATATCCATATTTGAACTTGAATTTGTCTATAAATTCTAATTTGATGCTTCTTTGGTCTATTTTCTAATTTAACAAGTGTGATTAAAAATAAAACAATAAATTTATAATTAATATGACATAATATTGGAATTAATTTAAAACATATATACCTTTTTAGTTCTTTAGGGTGCACATGAATCGGGTGAAGCCGGGTTTGTCTTGACCCCAAACCCGACTATAAATAATAACCGGGTCTATTTTTGATACCCTTATCCAATCCTAGACCCAATAAAATCACACTAAATTACTTCCTAAAATATTCAGATCCGGACCGGACAGACCATGTATACCCCTAGAGTATTCATGTATATTTTTACATTTTATTTTATATAATAATTAAGTATTAAAATAATTAAATTTTTTACAAAATGATAATTAAATTTTTCATAATAAAATAATCAAATACTGTCACAACAATAAAATCAAACCTTTTACACCACATAAGACTTTTCTCTCACATATTTTACTCACCTAACAAGTTAGATTTATAACAAATAAAAATAGGTTTGCTTGATTTTCTAATGATTGACTTATTATATATATACACATAGCACAGGGTGCACAGCTCATCAGAATTCTATAAAGATATTTACAGATTTTCTAAAAAAAAAATAATAAAAATTGTGAGTCATCATCTTCTAGAAAGATATTGATACTGAGGAAAAAGACAAGAAATGATAGAATGAAAAAAAGGGAAATTATATTGTTTAAAATTTTGTGTTCTTTGAGTGTTGGATTTGTTGTTTATTATGCTCCAATATTCCCCTGCAAGCTGGAGGATGATATATGTCGAGAATTTTCAACTTGAATAAGTTTTATGAAATGGATGAGAGGAGAGATGTTTAGTGACAATATCGGTGAGTTGATTGGACGGGAAGAAGTTTCATGACACCGGCTTGAGCCTTCTGATGGACTAGGTGACAATTGACTTCAAGATGCTTGGTTCGTTTATGGAAAATAGGATTCGTCGCAATGTAGAGTGCACTTTGATTGTCACAATATAGCACTAGGGTTCGATAACATGATACATTCAGAATTTTAAGCAAATTCAGGATCTACTGGAGTTCACAAGTGGTATTGACAAGAGCATGATATTCAGCTTCGGTCGACGAACGAGCTACCATGGATTGCTTCTTAGTTTTCCAGGAAATTAACGAATCGCCCAAGAAAAAACAAAAACTAGTTAGTGAGCATCTTGTGTCTGGACAACCAACCAAATCAGAATCACTGAAATCAAATAATTATAGAGAAGAAGTTCTGGAAAAGAAAAGACCTTGTCCTAGTCTGTTCTTTAAGTTACTGAGCACTCTGATAACATCACGATAGTGAATATGAGTTGGAAAAGCAATAAATTGACTTAATTATTGGGTGGCATGGATGATATCGGGACGAGTTATTGTGAGATAAAGAAGATGACCAACAAGACAATGGTATGTAGTAGGACCTAGAAGCAAATGACCACTATCTTGGGATAACCTAATAGCATTATCCATGGGTGAGGAAGTAGCCTTAGCTCTCAGTAAACTTAAATCAGTCAATAAATCTAAGCAATATTTATGTTGAGAAAGAGATATCCCTTGAGCAGAATGTGCAACCTTTATTCCCAAAAAATATTTCAGAGTGCCCAGGTCTTTAATTTTGAAGTGATTATCCAAAATTCTTTTAATAGAGGCTATCGCAGAAACAGAGTTATCAGTTAATACGATATCATCAATATAGACTAGAAAAATACAAATCTCAGAACCAACCATCTTAATGAATATGCAATAGTAAAAAACTGTCTACTTATACCCACAAGATAAAAGAAGATGAGATAGCTTGTCATACTAGACACGGCTAGATTGTCGAAGACTGTAGATGGATTTTAGCAGTCAACAACGTTACCCTGGTCGAGAGGAATAAAGGCCTGGTGGTAATGCCATATACACTTTATCTGATAATTCACCGTGCAAGAAGGCGTTGTTCACATCCAATTTTGGTACAGTTTCAGGTATTTTCTGGCTGAAATTGAGGAGCTGGAGCAAAAGTCTGATTTAGAGACAGAGAAAGCACTGCAGATGCTGTCCGGATCTGACCTCCTTGCACTCGGAAGAGCTTTTCTGGAGCTATAGAAGTCCAAATGGAGCGTTCTTAATAGCTATAGAAAGCTGACTTCCAGAGATTTCCAGTAATGTATAATAGTTTATACGTTGCTTCAGATTAGAAGACTCAAAACTGGCGTCCAACGCCAACCTCCTGCCCCCTTTCAGGCGTCCAACGGCCAAGGAGAAGAGACTAGCGTCCAAACGCCCAAAGAGGACCTCCTAGCCAGTGTTCAATACCCTAGAGGCCTCCTAGCACGTGAATATCGTGAAAGCTCAATCCAAACACTCACCAAGTGGGACCTGCTAGAAGCGGATTTTAGCACTAAAAAGACTGTTTTACCCTTACTAGTCATTAGTTTAGTATTTAAGGGAGAAGATCACACTTGTTTAGGATCTTCTACCATCTCTTCCAGCATATTTCGAATTCTATCATTGTATTCTCTATCAATATGAGTTTCTAAACCTCCTAGGTTGAGGGGAGGAGCCCTGCTGAGTTCTATGAATTAATAAAAGTATTACTGTTTCTCTTCAATCCGTGTTTGATTTAATTATAAGATGTATATTCGTTCTTCAACATGGTGAATGAGATGATCCATGACAATCAGCTTCGTTCATCATACCAAGACCGCGTGCCTGACAACCACCCATGTCTTCTTGGGTTCGTGTGAATACGTGACTGGAAAGCATCGAACCGCCAGCTTGATTATACATCTCTCAGACGGTTAATCCACGACTTCGTTGAGGACTTCTCGAGACACCAGTTCAGTCGATTTACGGGGAGATTAGGGTCTCTGTGGTAGAGGCTAGAACCCAAAGGAGCAACATTCTCTGATCCAGAAGATTCGACCTTGTTTGTGGCGTTTTGAGTAGGATCACCAAAGAGAATGAACTGCTAGAGCTTCACCCTCGTTCAAATTGGATGACCGCAGCCATACGGCGTTTGATCTGAAGCAGAGAAGATTAATGACCGTGGCCATACGATGTTGAACACATACAGCCTGTCATAGAAGAAATCATACACAATTGAAGGAGACAGTAAGACCAGAGTTAATTCAGAAAGACAAAGCAACTCCAATCCTTAACCATCTTTCTATTACTGATTCCATTCAAATTCACAAAGTATTTTATACACTATTTCTTTTATGCTTTTAACCAAATTCAAACCAACAACTTCTTGATTCGCCTGACTAAGACCTGCAAGATAACCATAGCTTGTTCCAAACCACAATCCTCGTAGGATCGACCCTAACTCGCTCAGGTATTACTTGGACGACCCAATGCACTTGCTGGTACAGTTGTATGAAGTGTGGGGATTCGTGCACCAAGTTTTTGGCGCTATTGCCAGAGATTGTTCTAGTTTGGACAACAGACGGATTATCTTGTTCCCTAGATCATGTATTATCTTTAATTTTGTTAGCTTTTCTTTAATTTTATTTTCTTCTCCCTATTTCCGAATAAATCAAAAATATTTTTCAAAATTTTTATTTTCTTTGTTTAATCTTTGTTTTTGGTTTAAGTCTTTTGTTTTTGTTCTTGTTGAATTTTTCGAAATTTTTGAGTTTTTCTTTCTAAAAATTTTCAAAAATAGTTCTTTGTTTAAATTTTGTGTCAATCTTTAAGTTTGGTGTCTTCTTGTGTTTTTCCTTTAATTTTTCGAAAATTTTGTGTTTGGTTTTCAAAAAATTTTAAGTTTGGTGTTCTTTGCATGTTCTTGTGTTCTTTGAGTTTTTTGAGTTTTGTTTTTGGTGTTCTTTTTAATCTTCAAAGTGTTCTTGTGTTTTCTTTTTGTTCTGATCCTAAAATTTTTAAGTTTGGTGTCCCTTTGTGTTTTTCCTTAAATTTTCGCACACTAGGTCTATTTAGATCTAAAAATTTTAAATTTTGTGTCTTTTACTTGTTTTTCTCTTTCTTCATTAAATTCAAAAATAAAAAAAATTATCTTTTCTTATCTTTTAATTAATTTTCGAAAATTCTAATTAAAAATTCAGATTTTACTTTTAAATTTTTTATCTTATCTTATCTTAGTTTTAAACTTCAAAAATCAAATCTTTTCAAAACCATATCTTTTTCAAAAATCATATCTTTTTCAAATTTTTTCCAAATCTTTTCAAATTCTTATCTTATCTTTTCTAATCTCAAATTTTAAAATTAAATCTTTTCAAATCTTTTTAATTTCTTATCTTATTTATTTTTTATTTCAATTTTTAAATTCAAATATTTTCTAATCTTATCTTGTTTTCAAATATTTTCTTAATTAGTTAGTTGCTTTTCTCTTTCTTCTTTTTTAAACTTCCTAACTAATTCTTCTCTCTTATTTTCGAAAACTCTCTTCTCTGTCTCTCTTCTATTTTTGAAAAATTATCATTTAAATTTATTAACCTTAATTTTCAAAATTAATGAATAAAGAAAATAAAAAATAAAAATTTTTTAATTCTTATTTATCTCTTCTATTTCTAATTCTTCTCATCTCTACTTATATTATTCGAACTCTCCTCCTCTCTCATCTTCCATCTTCACTTTTCTATCTTCCTCTTCATTCTTCACATCTTACTGGGAGCCTTCTATACTCAAATCAGACATAGAAGCTTCCTTTCTTTCTTTCTTCTTTTCTTGTTTATGACCAGGAACAGGGATAAAAGAACCTCTTTTTAATTTTGATCCTGAACCTGAAAGGACTTTAAAGAGGAGCTTACAACAAATTAAAGCACAACACTCTGGAAGAAACCTTTCAGAAAATTTTGAACAAGAAATAGAAGACATGGCTGAACCTGAAGGAGATGCAAGAAAGGTTCTTGGTGACTTCACCATGCCTACCTCTGTACTTGCTATTAGAGCTAACAATTTTGAGCTTAAGCCTCAGTTAGTCTCTCTTCTGCAACCGAATTGCAAGTTCCATGGACTTTTCCTAGAAGATCCATATCAGTTCTTAGTTGAATTCTTGCAAATCTGTGATAGTATTAAGACCAATGGAGTAAATCCTGAAGTCTACAAAATAATGCTCTTTCCCTTTGCTGTAAGAGACAGAGCTAAGATATGGTTAGATTCTCAACCAAAAGAGAGCCTAGACTCTTGGGAAAAGCTAGTTAATGCTCTTCTGGCTAAATTCTTTCCTCCTCAAAGGATGAGCAAAATTAGAGTGGAATTTCAAACCTTTAGACAAAGAGAAAGTGAATCCCTCTTTGAAGCTTGGGAAAGATACAAGCAACTGATCAGGAGATGTCCTCCTGACATGCTCTCAAAATGGTCTATCATAGGCGTGTTCTATGATGGTCTGTCTGAGATGTCCAAAATCTCATGGGACAGCTTTGCAGGTAGATCACTCCACTTGAAGAAAACACATGCAGAAGCAAGAGAACTCATCGAAATGGTTGCAAACAACCAATTCATGTACACTTCTGAAAGAAACCTTGTAAGTAATGGGGTACTTCAGAATAGGTTCAACAACAAACCACCATTCCCATCTTCTCAAGGGAATATGGAGACTCCTAAGCAGAGCCTTTCTAACTTAGTTACTCTGGTCTCCAACATCTCTAAGACCACTCATAGTTTTATAACTAAAACAAAATCCTCCATTAGAAATTTGGAGGTACAAGTTGGTCAACTAAGCAAGAAGATCCCTGAGACTCCTCCTGATACTCTTCCTAGTAACAATGAGGTGAACCCAAGAGAAGAGTGCAAGGCCATCACCTCTGAGGTAGAGGCTGAATCTGGAGAAACTAGGAAGGCGTTGAACGCCAATGAAGGGCATATCACTGGGCGTTCAACGCCCAAACTGGCAGCAAGCTTGGCGCTGAACGCCAGTGAGGAAGCCCTCGCTGGGCGTTCAACGCCCATCCTGGCAGTAGAGCTGGTGTTGAACACCAGCCAGTGAGCTTCGGCTGGGCGTTCAACGCCCAAATAGGTAGGAACTCTGGCGCTGAATGCCAGTGAGGAACCCCTCACTGGGTGTTCAATGCCCAACCAGACAGGGAAGTTGGCATTGAACGCCAACCAGGACATCCCTGCTGGGCGTTCAACACCCACAATGATAAGGGACCTGGCGTTTAACGCCAGTAAGGGTGTACATCATTGGCGTTCAATGCCCAAAGAGCTATCAGAGCTGGCATTGAACGCCAGTAAAGGCACACCCTCTGAGTGCTCAATATCCATTCAAGAAACCCCTATCCAAGAACTAAAGGAAGCTAGGGCTCACATAAAGACCATAGAGGTTCTTTTGCATGCACTTCTGCAGTGTATGAGTTCTGATGAATACTCATCCTCTGATGAGGATGAAGACACTAGGGAAGAGAAAGTTGCTCGGTACCTAGGAGCTCTCATGAAGCTGAATGCCAAGTTATTTGGTACAAAGTCTTTGGAGGAAGAACCCCCATTGCTTTCCAAAGAACTCACTGCTTTGGTTCAGTAGAAATTAACTCAGAAGCTTCCAGATCCTGGACACTTCTTGATTCCTTGCACCATAGGCACCATGACCTTTGAGAAGGCTTTGTGTGACCTAGGGTCAAGCATAAATCTCATGCCACTCTCTATAATGGAGAAGCTGGAAATCTTTGAGGTGAAGGCTGCAAACATCTCATTAGAGATGGCAGACAAGTCAATGAAGAATCCATATGGCTTAGTAGAAGATGTCTTGGTGACGTTGGGATTTTTGCCAGTAAAGAATGTCATAAAAACAGTCGCGTTGTAGATATAGTCTCTAAACCGACAGAAATTCCTTCGTACAAACGTTTTGGTTGTCACAAGTAACAAACCCCTTAAAATTGATAACCGAGTATTTAAACCTCGGGTCGTCTTCTCAAGGAATTGCAGGGAGGTATGTTCTTATTATTGGTTATGAGTCTTGTAAATTGGGGTTTTGGAAGTAAGGTGGGAATATGTTATATGACAAGTAAAATAAAATAATAATAATAAAATCTCTTGGCAAGGTATAAGAATTGGAATTCCTATCCTAGTTATCCTTATCAGGTGTGAAGAGAATTGGGTTTTAATCCCACTTGGTCATCCTTTATTAAACAAAGGAAGGTTAAGTGGACTGATCAGCTTGATTCTCAAGTCCTAGTCAACTCCTGTGGAGAGACTAGTGTTAGAGCAATCCTAGCTCAAGCAAAATCTGCCAATTTCAACCACTTGCTGAGTTTGATAACTCAAGTACTACCAATCACTTGACCAAAGCCAAAAGGGAGAAAAATATCTAAATTAAATTGAAAGCAATCTTAAACAGAGCAAAGCAATCTTAAATCTGAATTACCTCAAATAAAATTAATTAAGAAAATTATATGTAACATGGAAGAGTTCATAAATTAAATAAAAATAAATAAAAATAAAGAACTTGGGATTGAGAGTCACTCCTAAAACTAAGAGAAATCCTAAATCCTAATCCTAAGAGAGAGGAGAGAACCTCTCTCTCTAAAAACTACATCTACTCCTAAAATTATGAATTATGAGAGCCTCCCATGAATGGATGCATTCTCCCACTTTATAGCCTCTAATTTGTGTTTTCTGGGCCGCAAACTGGGTCAGAAATAGCCCAGAATTCGCTGGTCTCGAATTCAACCACGCTGGATTTCCGTCACTGCGATGCGGCCGCATGGATCACGCGGTCGCGTCGCCTAGAGTCAGAGAAACTATATCATATTATATATCAAATCGAAGCCCCGGACGTTAGCTTTCCAACGCAACTAAAACCGCGTCATTTGGACCTCTGTAGCTAAAGTTATAGCCGTTTGAGAGCGAAGAGGTCATGCTGGACAGCTTAGCAATTTCTCCAACTTATTGTATTCCTTCCACTTTTGCATGCTTCCTTTCCATCCTCTGAGTCATTCCTGCCTTATAATATCTGAAAACACTTAACACACATATCAAGGCATCTAATGGTGATAAGAGAGGATTAATATTAGAAATTATAAGTCCAAAGAAGCATGTTTTCAAACAAAGCACATAATTAGGAAGGCAAATGTAAAACCATGCAAATAGTATGAATAAGTGGGTAAAGAGTAGATAAAAACCACTCAATTAAGCACAAGATAAACCATAAAATAGTGGTTTATCAACCTCCCCACACTTAAACAATAGCATGTCCTCATGTTAAGCTCAAGAGAAGCTATAAAAATGAAGAGGAATGATAGAATGTATGAAATGCAACCTATGAATGTAACTACATGCAGAATGTTTCCACCTACTTAGTTAAAAGTAAATAAATCTTTCAAGAGGAAATATGAACTGGATTTCACTAATTTAAATCATGAAAATGAAGTACAAATAGACTTGCAAGAAGAAAATAGCTCATGAAAGTAGGGAACAAGGGATTGAGCATCGAACCCTCACTGGTAGTGTATATACTCTAATCACTCAAGTGTTTAAGGTTCGATCTCTCAATTCTCTACTAACCTTGCTTTCTAAGGCTTGCTCTTCATCTAACAATCGACATAAATTTAATGCACAAATACACAAATCAAGAGGTCTTTTAAGGGTTGTAATGGGGTTAGGGTCAAGGTAGGACTGTATTTGGTCAAGTGGACTAAAATCTGAATCCTTAATTAACTTAAACTTTCCACCTAACTTAAACAATCCATATAATCATAATACCACATCCAACTATCCATTAACCATGTTTTTCATATATTCATGCATTCTAATTTCAAGTACAACTCATATGCATTGCTTTCACCACTTACTTTGGGGCATTTTGTCCCCTTTTATTATTTGCTCTTTTTCTTTTTTTTTTTTTTTTTATATATTATTTTTTTCTTTTTTTTTTCTCAATGCATATGATTAAAGTATTGAATGCATGAACATATTCTCAACATTCTTTCACATTTTCAGAAAATTCTAACATACTCAATTCTCAAACCAAATGTTTCCAAACCCACTTTTCCCACACTTAATTCGTGAGCACTCTCACTAGTCTAAGCTAACCAAGGATTCGAATCAAGGACATTATTATTTTCCGCTTAGAGTTAATGATGTGCTAAAATAAAGAACAAAGGGGTAAAATAGGCTCAAAGTTGGTTTGCAAAGGATATTGAAGGGTTAAGGCCATATGGGTATGTAAGCTCGGTGAAACAAAGGCCTCAATCATATAAGTGTATGCATATATTAAATTATGGAAATATAGAATTAAGCAAGACAAAGATCACAATTTTAGAGAGAAAAATACACACTAAAACAAAATTTTTGGTTGATAAAATGCAACCAATTCAAAAGGCTCAAAAATCTCACAGGTTTTGTGTGTTCGAGCTCTAAACCATGTTCCAGTATAATATCTTTTCAAACAAGTGTAACATTAAATTTTATTCAAATTAGTGAAATTTTCTAAAAGGTTTCTTGAAAAAGAAAATATTACTTTAACCAAGTGGTAAAATATACAAAAAAATCAAATAAATATGCAATCAAACATGCAAATGCAACAACTAACTACAAAGAAAAATTTAAACATTGGTGTTGAGACAAGAAAGTACTAACCCATAGAGATCGGTATCGACCTCCCCACACTTAAAGATTTCACCGTCCTCGGTGCATGCTGAGATGTGCAGGTGGACGGGTCTTCTCCAACTGATGCTTTTCTCCAAGAATTTTGCTGATGGACTTATTTGTCTCCCCATGTAAACGTCTTCCGGTTCTCTTCCTGGTGGCCATCCTGAAAGAAAAAGGGAAGAAAGGTAACCCAATAATAGAGATAAGAAAATAAATGAAGTATGGTTGGGTTAATGCCAAATGAAAAGGGTCTCATTTACATGGTAGCTACAACATGTAAGTGAGAAAATAATAGAAGCCATGGCATACCAATGGTGCAAAATTTGCAACAATGGGGAAAAGAGTGGGGGAGGAGAGATAATATAAATTTATGTCAATGCAAAAGTAATACAAATATAAAAGATTAGCATTGATTTAGATAATATTACTCAATCAGAATTAAACAAGTCACTAAGCATCAAGAAAATACCAGAAAAGATGTAACAGTTGAATAAGAATATTTGAGCACCAATAATAATTTTAGAAAAATAAAAATATGCAATGAATGAAAGTATGCAAATAAATTAAATAAACTAGAATGGGAGTGAGAGAAAATAAGAAAGGAAGAAGAAAGAAATAAGAAAAGATAAGAGAATAAGGATTCGGAGAAGAAAAGATAAGAAAATTGGCACTAATCTGGATAGGTTGTGCGACGCTGGCGACACGGTCGCGTGGGTGACGCGGCCGCGTGGTGCGCAATAAGGTTAGGCGACGCGGACACGTGGGGCACGCGATCGCGTGACTTGATTTGTGCTAGTGGCGCGAGTGCAGCCTCGCGGTCGCACAACTCTCTGTTCAAAACTTAGTATTGCCAAAATCCTGGGTGACGTGGTCGCGTGGTTGACGCGATCGCGTGAGTGGCCATTATGGGATATGACGCGGACACGTGGGGCACGCATCCGCGTGGTGAGGCTTGGGCTTCCAGCACGATTTCAGCCCAACTCCAGCTCAACTTTCGGCCATGCACCCGGTTGACGTCGATTTTCAGGTCACGCGGCCGCGTGGGTGACGCGGTCGCGTCAGCAACGCGGTCGCATGGGGTGATTTGTGCCATTGGCACGCCTCCAGCGCTGCTCCTACGAAACTCTCTGTTCATATTAATATTGTCTCCCATCTCCTTGCGACGCGGACGCGTCGCTGATGCGGTCGCGTCGCGTGCTCGCTTTTTTTTTTAATCTGAAAAGATGCAGAATGCAGTGTTAATATGAATGTGATGCAAAACTCCAGGTTCAATAAAATAAAATAAAACTCGAAAACAAATAAAACTAAATAAAAATAAAAAAGAACGATCATACCATGGTGGGTTCTCTCTCACCTAGCACTTTTAGTTATAGTCCTTAAGTTGGACATTTGATGAGCTTCCTACTATGGTGGCTTGTGCTTGTACTGATCTAGGAATCTCCACCAATGTTTGTATTTCCAATAGCCTCCGGGGTCCCAAACTAGGCGCAGAAAGCCTTCAAGTAAGTTAAAGCAAGTGACAAGGCCCCAAGAGTGGTGATTGGTAGAATGGATTCCGGGGTCCCAGACCTTGCCTTTGCACCCATTTTTGTCGAGATCTGTATTTTTCCAGCCGGGTGATAAGTAATTTGAATTCTCACTGCAGCTACCAAACAGCTTCCTCGACCCATTCAATTGAGCTCTACACCAACCTTTGCGTTTAAACTTAAAGCTTCCAACCATAATAAACCTTGCAGGACAATTCTTACCACTGGCCATCTTCCTCTTACTCTTAATGCCACAAAGAGCTCTAAGTTGACTATCCGTCTCCAGTAGCCCATATTTAAGTGGGATTAGAAAGCTATGGGATATGAATTTTACCCACTTAAATGTTGTGAAGGATGATGGCAACATAGGGGGAGGGGTTTCCAACAACTTTGGCAAGGTAATTTTAAGCTCCACTCCCTTGTGCTCTTCTTTGACATCTTCTACCTCTTGATCAACCTCTACAAAATCTTCAACCATGATCTGCCTTGGAGGTTGTACGCTCTTCTCATCATCAACATCAAACACCGTGGAAGGAGGCTCTGTGACTGGACTTTCCAATGGAGGTACAGCATCTCTTAAGTCTGCAACCACTTCTTCCTTTTTAATAATTGCTGCTTTGTCCAGTTGTTTAAGTATAAAATCGTACTCATCCTCGATTTTTTTTTCTATGACAACTCCTTTCAACTATTCTTTCATCTTCAAGGGTCTCTCCTACCCTTACCCGTAGGGTCTCCTCTAGTTCTTTATGAAGTATGGATTCGCGAAGATGATTCCTTCTTTTCTGTTCCATATCAATAGCATAATTGGGATCATCTTGCTCTTGGATTGGTGGATGTGGGTGCTCTTCCATGGATGGTGGTGATGGGATGGAGAGATTATTCTGTGGTTGAAAAGGAAGTGCACTAGAGCTTGAGGGTTGATTGTTGAAGGTATTTGGTGGTCTGATTTGGGTGAAGAGAGCTTGTATAGTAGAGTTTAGATCGGCAAGTGCTTTCTCCATGGAGGTTTGGGGTGGATCTATGTATGGTTCATTTGGTTCATAAGGTGGTTGGTATGGTGGATGTGGGTTAGGGTCATATGGAGGTGAATGGTGGAAAGGGGCTTGTGAGTATGGTGGTCCAAAGTCATGTTGAGAAAAGGGTTCATAGGCATATGGTGGTGGTTGTTGATAGTCCACTGGAGGTGGTTGTTGCCATGAGGGTTGATCAAATCCTTGTGGCTCCTCCCATCTTTGATTGTTCCAACCTTGATGCCTGTTCTCATTGTAATTTCTTCTTCCTGCAACATTATTGTAACCAGACTCATAGCCAAAGGGGTGAGAGTTCATAGTAGTAAATAAAAATTAAAAATAAAAATAAAAATAAATTTAAATTAAAAGGTTATTTAAATTTTGAATTTGAAAATTAAATTTTGAAATTTTGAAATTTGAAATTTGATTTTTGAAATAAGATAAGATAAGATAAAAATTTTAAAAATAAAAATCTAAATTTTTTTTTCGAAAAAATTAATAAAAAATATTTTTGAATTTAATGAGGAAAGAGAAAAACAATAAAATGACACCAAATTTCAAATTTTTAGATCAAAATGAAGAAAACAACTAAGAACAGCTTGAAGGTCAAGATGAACGTGAAGAACAACTTGAAGATCAAGATGAACACTAAGAACAAATTTTTGAAATTTTTTTTAATAACTAAATAAAAACAAATAACCTCTTAATTTATGGAAAAGC
The DNA here is from genome assembly GCF_003086295.3 of Arachis hypogaea. Taxonomy (NCBI): domain Eukaryota; kingdom Viridiplantae; phylum Streptophyta; class Magnoliopsida; order Fabales; family Fabaceae; genus Arachis; species Arachis hypogaea. The sequence continues at coordinate 30,661,692 of NC_092050.1, forward strand.
AAAAATAAAAACAAAAATAAAAATAAATAAACAAGCAAAAATAAAAAAAAATATTTACAATAACCAATAATAAGGCACACATTTGCAATTCCCCGGCAACGGCGCCATTTTGACGTTAGGATTTTTGCCAGTAAAGAATGTCATAAAAACAGTCGCGTTGTAGATATAGTCTCTAAACCGATAGAAATCCCTTCGTACAAACGTTTTGGTTGTCACAAGTAACAAACCCCTTAAAATTGATAACCGAGTATTTAAACCTCGGGTCGTCTTCTCAAGGAATTGCAGGGAGGTATGTTCTTATTATTGGTTATGAGTCTTGTAAATTGGGGTTTTGGAAGTAAGGTGGGAATATGTTATATGACAAGTAAAATAAAATAATAATAATAAAATCTCTTGGCAAGGTATAAGAATTGGAATTCCTATCCTAGTTATCCTTATCAGGTGTGAAGAGAATTGGGTTTTAATCCCACTTGGTCATCCTTTATTAAACAAAGGAAGGTTAAGTAGACTGATCAGCTTGATTCTCAAGTCCTAGTCAACTCCTGTGGAGAGACTAGTGTTAGAGCAATCCTAGCTCAAGCAAAATCTGCCAATTTCAACCACTTGCTGAGTTTGATAACTCAAGTACTACCAATCACTTGACCAAAGCCAAAAGGGAGAAAAATATCTAAATTAAATTGAAAGCAATCTTAAACAGAGCAAAGCAATCTTAAATCTGAATTACCTCAAATAACATTAATTAAGAAAATTATATGTAACATGGAAGAGTTCATAAATTAAATAAAAATAAATAAAAATAAAGAACCTGGGATTGAGAGTCACTCCTAAAACTAAGAGAAATCCTAAATCCTAATCCTAAGAGAGAGGAGAGAACCTCTCTCTCTAAAAACTACATCTACTCCTAAAATTATGAATTATGAGAGCCTCCCATAAATATATGCATTCCCCCACTTTATAGCCTCTAATCTGTGTTTTCTGGGCCGCAAACTGGGTCAGAAATAGCCCAGAATTCGCTGGTCTCGAATTCAACCACGCTGGATTTCCGTCACTGCGACGCGGCCGCATGGATCACGCGGTCGCATCACCTAGCGTCAGGGAAACCATATCATATTATATATCACATCGAAGCCCCGGACGTTAGCTTTCTAACGCAACTAGAACCGCGTCATTTGGATCTCTGTAGCTAAAGTTATAGTCGTTTGAGTGCGAAGAGGTCAGGCTGGACAACTTAGCAATTTCTCCAACTTATTGTATTCCTTCCACTTTTGCATGCTTTCTTTCCATCCTCTGAGCCATTCCTGCCTTATAATATCTGAAAACACTTAACACACATATCAAGGCATCTAATGGTGATAAGAGAGGATTAATATTAGAAATTATAAGTCCAAAGAAGCATGTTTTCAAACAAAGCACATAATTAGGAAGGCAAATGTAAAACCATACAAATAGTATGAATAAGTGGGTAAAGAGTAGATAAAAACCACTCAATTAAGCACAAAATAAACCATAAAATAGTAGTTTATCACTTGGTAAAGGTTGAAGACCTCTACATCCTTGAAAATTTCATAGTCTTGGACATAGGAGAGGATGAGGATGACTCTATCATTCTCGGGAGACCTTTCCTAGCTACTGCAAATGCCATGATTAATGTGACAAAGGGAGAAATCATTTTCCAACTAGGAGAGGACTACATCTTGTTCAAGATATCCAATCCCAATTCTCCCTCTGATAAGAAAGAGACAGTGGTGCAACACCTAATGTTCCAACCCTCTCTTTCTGTGCAGAGCTTTGTTGAGCCCCCAAACATCAATTCTAAGTTTGGTGTTGGGCAGCCATCAATAAGCTTTGGGAACAAAGGTACTAGGAAGAAATTACCTAAAGGCTGGAAGGACAAGAAAGTCCCAACTGAAGGCCTCTCACCTGGCATGAGAGTTGTCTTCACCAATAAACCAGTCATACCACATATAGTGGGTCGTATCCTGTCTCTAGAGCATGTGAAGTTCATTCATGAGAAGACAGGAAGAAAGTTTACTGTAAGGGGCGAAATATAAGCCCATACTCACCTCCGTAAGGAGCTAACCGTCAAGCTAGTGACGTTAAAGAAGTGCTCGTTGGGAGGCAACCCATCCTTGATTAATTATTTTTATTTTTATTCATTTTGTTTTTCTTTAAGTTTATTTAGGTTCATGATCATGTGCATTAGTCAGAACAGAGACAGAAAAATTCAGCAGTGAAAACAGAACACTCTGGATGGAGTGTTGTTAAAGTTGAACACCAGACAGGGAGCAGACCTTGGGCATTCAAACGCCAGTGCAGAGGGCAGGGAATCTGAATTCCCTAACATCTCAGGATCAGTGGATCCCACAGTATCTTCACTTACCCCACTTACTTTCACACTTCTCCATACACACTTCTCTATAAACCCTAGCCCAATCATATCCATATCACTTCCCCAAATCCATCATAATTCCCACCCAAATCCCCACCCATGGCCGAACCCAACCCTACCCCCCTCCTATAAATAACCCTCCCTCTAACCTTCATACACACACCTCTCATACACTCATAAGCCCCACGGCCGAGCCCTCTCCCTCCCTCTATCTTCCTCTATTTTCTTCTTCTTCTACTCCATTCTTCTCTTTCTTTTATTTTTGCTCGAGGATGAGCAAAGTTTTAAGTTTGGTGTTAAAAAAGCCTAGCTTTTTTTTTCTTTCTTTCCATTCCCATTTATGGCACCCAAGGTTAGAGAGTCCTTTAGAAAGGCAGTAGCCGCTACCTCTGAATCTTGGGAGATGGAATGATTCATCACCGAAACCCACCAAGACCACTTCTATAAAGTACTGACAGAGAAGAAAGTGATATCTGAGGTCCCTTTCAAGCTAAAAAAGAATGAGTATCAGAAATCCGAAGAGAGATCCGGAGAGGAGGTTGGAAAGTCCTAACCAATCCCATTCAAGATGTTGGAATTCTAATGGTGCAGGAGTTCTATGCTAATGCATGGGTTACTAAAAACTATGACACTAGTGTGAACCCAAATCCAAAGAATTGGAGCACCATGGCCCGAGGGAGAATCTTAGAATTCAGCCCGGAAAGTGTGAGGTCGACGTTCAACTTGCCTTTGATGCAAGGAGACCTACATCCTTATACTAGAAGAGTCAACTTTGATCAGAGGTTGGATCAAGTGCTCTCAGATATCTGAGTGGAAGGAGCACAGTGGAAAAGGGATCCCCAAGGCAAGCCCATTCAACTAAGAAGGCTTAACCTTAAGCCCATAGCTAGAGGATGGCTAGAATTCATCCAACGTTCCATCATCCTCACTAGCAACTGGTTAGAAATGACTATTGATAGAGCCATCATGATCCATTGCATCATGATTGGAAGTGAGGTGGAAGTACATGAGGTGATTCCTCAAGAACTGTACAAGATAGCTGAGAAGCCCTCTACCAATACAAGGTTCACATTCTCACACCTCATATGTCATCTATACAATTCAGCTGGAATTGTCATAGAAGGAGATATCTCCATTGGGGAGGACAAGCCCATCACTAAAAAGAGGATGGAACAAACTATAGAGCATGCACAAGAGCCTGTGCAGTCGCCTCAGCATGAGATCCCTAAGATACCTCAAGGGATGTATTTTCTTCTTCAAAACTATTGGGATCATTGGCACACTTCTCTTGGAGAACTAAGCACTAACATGGAGTAATTGAGGGTGGAGCATCAAGAGCATTCCACCATCCTCAATGAAATAAGGGAAGACCAAAGATCCATTAGAGAAGATCAAAGGGCTATGAGGGAAGAATAACAAAGGCAAAAGAGTGACATTGAAGAGATCAAGCACCACATTGGATCCTCAAGGAGGAGTACTAGCAGCCACCATTAAAGGTGGATTCATTCACTTTTATCTCCTTTTCTTTTGTATTTTTCTATTTTTTGTTATGTTGTATTGTCTATTCTCTTGTTCTTATTGCATGATCATTTGCATTGATGTCTTAAAGTTGTAAAATGTTCCATATATCTCTCACCTTGCTTAAAAGAAAATTTTAATTGAAAAGAATTGAGAGATATATGAATTTCAAGTTTATAATAAGAATAGTTCAATTATCTTGATGTGGTGGCATTGCTTTTGTTTTCTGAATGTATAAACAAACAGTGCATATTTAAAGTTGAAATTTATGAATGTTGGCTCTTGAAAGAATAAGGAAAAAGGAGAAGTATTATTGGTAATCTGAAAAATCCAAAAATTGATTCTTAAAGCAAGAAAAAGTAGCAAAAAGAAAAATAAAAATCATGTTGTAAAAGAAAAAAAAATAATACATGCATGCGAAAAAAAATAAAATGGCAAAAAAAAAAAGAGAAATATCCATTACTGCCCAAAAATGCAGGAAAAGGAGGGCAGATTGAAAAAGCCAATAACTCTTGAAACCAAAAGGCAAGGGTAAAAGGATCCAAGGCTTTGAGCATCAATGGTTAGGAGGGCCTAAAGGAAATAAAATCCTGGCCTAAGCGGCTCAACAAAGTTGTCCCTAACCATGTGCTTGTGGCGTGAAGGTGTCAAGTGAAAAGCTTGAGAACGAGTGGTTAAAGTCACGATTCAAAGCAAAAAGAGTATGCTTAAGAACTCTGGACACCTCTATCTTGGGATTCTAACAAAGCTGAATCACAATCCAAAAGGGTTCACCCAGTTAATGTATCTGTGGCATTTATGTATCCAGTGGTAATACTGGAAAACAAAGTGCTTAGGGTCACAGCCAAGACTCTGAAAGCTGTGTTCAAGAATAAAAAAGAACTGAACTAGGAGAGTCAATAATATCATCTGGATTCTAAGTTCCTAAAGAGACCAACATTTCTGAGTTTCAATGGATAGTGAGATGCCAAAACTATTTAGAAGCAAAAACCTACTAAGTCTCGCTCATCTAATTGAAACTGAGCTTCATTGGAAACTCTGAGATTTATTGTATCTTACTCTTCTTTTTATCCTACTGTGTTTTTAGTTGCTTGGGGACAAGCAACAGTTTAATTTTGGTGTTGTGATGAGCGGATATTTTATACGCTTTTTGGCATCATTTTCATATAGTTTTTAACATGTTTTGTTTAGTTTTTATTAAATTTTCATATGTTTTAATGTTAAATTCACATTTTTGGATTCTACTATGAGTTTTTGTGTTTTCATAGGGTGTTTTAAAATTGACACTAGAAGAGGGACTTTATTGATGAGATAAATTGGATTGAAACATAAGAGCTCGGACAACATTCAAAATGTGTTGATGTTTTTTTTTCAACTCTAGCATTTTGTTGAGAGGTCTCTACACAACTCTTTTGGTGAATAATACCTTTAACAGAGAAAAATTGTGGTAGAAGAAATTCGGAACCATTGTCGGAACGTATAAATTTGACTTTGGAATTGAATTATGTTTCAACTTGATTGACAAACGTTTGTATATGTTTTGAAACTTCACTCTTTGATTTTAATAAAATGACTCAAGTGAATCGACTATGATCATCAACAATCGTCAAAAAATATTTGTGATTATAAATAGAATTTTGATAAAAAGGTCCCCAAATATCTAGATGCAAAGATTCAAAGACAACATTTTCTTTAGAAGAACTGAGAGAAAAATAAATTTTCTTTTGTTTTGCTAAGTGACATACATCACAAACATCATCATGAGAGAAAGTAATGAATGGAAATTTTTTGTGTAAAAGACTTAGTCTATGTTCGAATGGATACCCTAATCTAAAATGCCATAAATTGGTGGTTGTAATACATGTAAGGTATGTGAAATTTATTGAAGGAGATAAGTTATTAGCGGTAGATAACATCATGAAGTATGTATAGTCGTTCTCTTACTTTACCCAAACCAATCATCTTCTTATTGTGCGGTGCCTATAAAGTACAAAAAGATTGTGAAAGGTGAGTCCACAAGAAAGAAAGGAAGGATGTAAGTTTGGAAATAGAAATTGAATTGAAATGAAATTGGGGTAAATAAAAAATATTTGTAAGAATTAAAGAATTTGAAAATGTTACAATCCTACCTTGATCCTAACCCCATTACAACCCTTAAAAGACCTCTTGATATGTGTATCTGTGCATTAAATTTATGTTGATTATTAGATGAAGAGCAAGCCTTAGAAAGCAAGGTTAGTAGAGAATTGAGAGAATCGAACCTAAAACACTTGAGTGATTAGAGTGCATACACTCCCAGTGAGGGTTCGATGCTCAATTCTTTGTTCCTGACTTTCATGAGCTATTTTCTTCTACAAGCCTAATTGTACTTCATTTTTATGATTTGAATTAGTGAAATCCAGTTCATATTTATTCTTGGAGAATTTATTTACTTTTAAACCAAGTAGGAAAAAGCATTCTTTATGTAGTTGCATTCATAGGTTGCATTTCATACATTCTACCATTCTCCTTCACCCCTTTATAGCTTCTCTTGAGCTTAGCATGAGGACATGCTAATGTTTAAGTGTGGGGAGGTTGATAAACCACTATTTCATGGTTTATCTTGTGCTCAATTGAGTGGTTTTTATCAAATCTTTACCCATTTATTCATACTATTTGCATGGTTTTACATTTGCCTTCCTAATTATGTGCTTTGATTTAAAACATGCTTCTTTGGTCTTAAGTTCCCTATGTTTAATCCTCTCTTATTACCATTAGATGCCTTGATATGCGTGTTAAGTGATTTCAGAGATTACAGGGCAGGAATGGCTCAGAAGATGGAAATGAAGCATGCAAAAGTGGAAGGAATACAAGAAGTTGGAGAAATTGCTAAGCTGTCCAGCCTGACCTCTTCGCACTCAAACAGCTATAACTTTAGCTATAGAGGTCCAAATGACGCGGTTCTAGTTGCATTGGAAAGCTAACGTCTGGAGCTTCGATTTGATATATAATATTCCATAGTTTATCTGATGCTAGGCAATGCGAACGCGTGCTCCACGTGGACGCGTTGCAGTGACAAAAATCAGCGTGGCAGATTTCTTCTCCAGCAATTTCTGGGCTGTTTTCGACCCAGTTTTCGGCCCGGAAAACATAGATTAGAGGCTATAAAGTGGAGGAATGCATCCATACATAATAATCAGCTCACAATTCATAATATTTAAGATTAGATGTAGTTTTTAGAGAGAGAGGTTCTCTCCTCTCTCTTAGGATTTAGGATTAGGATTTCTCTTAATTTTAGGATTACTTCTCTTCAAGTACAGGTTCAATGTTCCTCTTATTTATTTTCTACTTTTATTATATACTTTTAATTATTTATCCTTTCAATTTGGCTTATGTTACATTCATGTTATGATTTTCTTAATTAATATTATTTGAGGTATTTCAGATTTAAGATTGCTTTGCTTTATTTATATTGATGCTTTTAATTTAATTTAGATATTTTCCTCCTTTTGACTTTGGTTAAGTAATTGGTAACGCTTGAGTTGTCAAATAAAGCAGTGGTTGAAATTGGGAGTTGCTCCAATAACTCTAGTCTTTCCATAGGAATTGACTAGGACCTGAGGATTAAGCTAATTAATCCACTTGATTTACCTTCATAGTTAGAGGTTAACAAAGTGGGATTAAAATCCAATTCTCATCACAATTGATAAGGATAGGACTTCCAGTTCTAATACTTTGCCAAGAGTTTATTTTATTATTACTATTTTATTTTTCTCATCATTTAACATACTGATTCCTTACTTTTAAAACCCCCAATTCACAATACTCATAACCAATAATAAGAACATACTTCCCTGCAATTCCTTGAGAAGACGACCCGAGGTTTAAATACTCCGGTTATCAATTTATTTAGGGGTTTGTTACTTGTGACAACTAAAACGTTTGTAAGAAAGGACTTTTGTTGGTTTAGAAGCTATACTTGCAATGAGAATTTATTCTGAATTCTAGACCACGCAAAAGTTCTCTCTTCAGTTTGCCATAGCATACCTTCACAATGTGACCTCCTCGACCGCAGTAAGTGCACTGCTTGAAAGAGCCGCTGCCGCATCCATAAGAGAGATTGGGGGTGCCTTGGCCACGAGCAGAAGAGGAGTGGCGAGTGTCGAAGGTGACGGCAATATCTCGTTGATCATCAAGGATTCCAACATTTGCTTGGAGCTGCCATTCGTGTTTGATCACCATAGCGAACACACGATTCACCGACGGCAATGGATCAAGAAGAAGAAGTTGCGAACGGATAACAAAAAAAATGTTCGTCGAGTCTCATGAGAAACTGATGATGAAGTCTTGTGCTCGGTGTGATTTCGCTGGACAGAGACAAACGGGCAAAGGTCTAGAGTTATCTAGCTCTTCCCAGAGAATTTTGAGAGCAGTATATAAATCTGTAACAGTCAGGGTGCCCTGTTTTAGGGAATAAACTTCTTCTTGAAGTTTCGCTATTTGAAGTAAATCTGACTGAGAGAAATGTTCATGGAGGTCTGATAAAACAGAAACAGAAGTTGTGAGGTAGATGACACTATGAGTGATGGAGGTAGACGAGAGTAAAACAGCCAAGAAATGACCAAATTGTTGCAGCGTTCCCAAGTAGGAAAAAGAGGATTATCAGAGGAAGGAAAAAGAATAAGATTGGTAAGAAATCCATATTAGTTTTTTTTTAAATTACAACTATGAAAAATGCTCTGGACCAAGAATGATAATTATTTTTTTTTTTAAATTGGTGTAACAAGAAAAGAAGTGGAGTTTTCTCTAGGGTGAATATAATAGGGATTGTTGAGGTTTTATGATTCAAGTTGTGAATTATTATTCATGACAGGAGGAGGGTCAGAAGGAGGAGAATTATTTGGGTTGACTATTTTCACCATAACAGGATATCAGAAAAGCTCTAATAATTCTGATACCATAACAAGACTTGTAGCAAATAAAGATAGAATATAAAAAATTGTATTTTATATTGCTTAATTTTCTAATGATTGAATCATTACATATATACACAACATATCAGCACATAATGTATAATTCATCAGAATTCTATAAAGATATTTATAGATTTTTTTTTAAAAAAATAACTAATAAAAATAGTGAGTTATTATCTTCTAAAAAGATACTAATATTGAGAAAAAAGATAAGAAATAACAAAATAAAAAAAAGGTAATTATATTATTTGAAATTTTGTATTCTCCGAATGTTGGATTTATTGTTTATTACTTTATTATGCTCCAATATCACCATTATATTTTAATTTTATAGTTTAGTGCATAAATTTAGTTCGATTATATTATTTATGAAATTTTATTACAAGTATAAATTGAATTTGATTATATTAATTATAAAGTTTGATTACAAACATGATTGTACGATCATTTCGTATTCACTCACACACACATATTATGTCAGAAAAATTAAACATAATTGTTAATTATTATTTCAATATTCATAAATAAAATATATTAAATTCCATAGGTTGTCATTTGGTGGCTTTAGCTCACCTCCTAATATGTTATTTTTATGATAGAGTATAATCTTAAACTTTTTTCATACAACAAATAATAATAATAATAATAAGATTTAATTAAAATAAATTTTTAAGACACATGTTAAAGTTATTAATTAAAAAATATGATAAAAATGATACAAAATTTGAGTTTTTAATATATTTATTAAAAGAAAAAAAAATATACTAATAGTTACCCTAGCAACTAGCATATATCCTAATTAATATATACCACATCTTAACTAAAATCTAATAATAATAATCATCACATCATCATCATCTGAATCATATGGATAAATGGATTACTGTTGAATAATCTGACGGCTACTAGTAACCCGTGAAACGCAACGGGCTTCATGTTTTTTGCAACCTCTTTGCATGTGAGTATTCTATTATGCTAACATTATATTTCATATCAATATGCAAGAATATCCAAGATATGTTGTCAGACATAAATCTAACTAGAAGTTAATATATATATATTAGTTCAAGCTTTGCATTTTTTGATACTCAATTATGTCTTTATATAACATTTAATGCTTCTTAATTAATACCTAATCATCATCATAATTGACTTTATCTTGTTCGTGATGTATACCTACGCTTTAACTTTGTAACATGCTTTTTATTAACTAATGCGAGCAGGTATATCAATATCCAATACTTAATACGCAAGGAACTTTGTCATCACCACCTTCACGTTTTATATAGAATAAAAAAAAATAAAAAATAAAAAATGTACAAAAAGTGCTCAATCATAAGTTGAGTACTTACATTTCATAAAAAGAATGTGTGTTGCTTTGATGGCGGATTATATTGACGGTGCATAATAATACAGATAGTTATCTATCAAATCAAAATTAAATAAACGACTTAAACAGTGAGCCCAGAAGATTACAAAAGAACTGGGGAAAAAGAGAAAAGAATAAAAGTAGTATATTTCCTTTGCTTTATTCGAATGTGATGAGAAGAGGCAAGAATAATTTGTTTATGTTGTTGTTGTTGTTTTCTTTTTTTTTTTTTTTTTTTTTTTTGAGTAAATGAAATATAACGGGAAAAAGTTATATACTTAAAAGTTGGTAAATTTATTTATGTTGTCTTCAACTAAAAAATATTGTAAATTAAGTTACTCAAGCGCTCAAAACCAACTAGTGTATATGTTGTGTAATTGTACAATTTTACAAATAAAATGTATCTAAAATTTTATGCCCTAATAGTAATTAGTAACTGTTTACATACTTATTTACAGAACATTAAGTTAACAACTAAAATAGCCGGATAACACTTAATCTTAATGTATCCCACTATTTTTCCCTTGGTTCTACTAATTGGAAATAAAAATGCACCAATCTACTGCATGCGAAACCAGTTACAATGCAGTGTTGTCAACATTAATTTTATAGTTTGTGGAGCCAACACATAGAGTTGCTTCATTTTGTAGCTTCTAACCGAGTGTACCATTTTGTTTAACCAGCCAAAAAGAGATGGATTGGACATTAAATTTGAACTCAAAAAGAAAAAAGTTTGCTTATATTGCACCTTGTGATCTACCGGCATGCATTACCGGAGAGGGCTGCGGCGGGAGCACGCATTTTTTTTTAGAGTAAAAGATAAATAGGTCCCTGACCTTTTTAAATGGGGACATTTTCGTCCCTCAAGATTGGAAAATACATTTCGATCCCTCACCATTTAAAACGCATGACAATTATATCCTTCCGTCGAATTGGTGCTGGAAACGGTAACAGAAATTGCTGAGTTGGAGGGGTGGATAGTGATGTGTCTGTTACGGTTGTTGAAGTGGATGGGGAACAAATTGTTGGAGTATAATTTGGTCCTTATTGGCCAAAACGACGCTGTATTGCTGGAATGAGCCCTATTTCATCGAAATAGATCGACGAAGCAATGGTCATTGTTGGAGCGATCGTCGATGATGAGTGAAAGGGGTTCTTCATGCACAAGACCTGGCGGGAGATCTTCATTCGTCGTGCCAAGAGAATACGAGTGTGATGGGGTTGTCCTCCTGGATATGTGAGTGTGCGAGTGTGGAGGACCATCAAGGGAACAACACAAGGGTGGTGGCGAATTTCGTGGTTTGCTGCATGCTTCTTTCCAGGAATTGCTCTCGTGATTCTAACTGCAATCAACTTTCTGTTGTGGGGCAGCAAGAGCACTGGTGAGGCAGTCTTCTTCCCGGTAAGCAACCCTATTCCGAGCTTCTCCCTCACAAACTTATACAATGGGTGATATGCTTTTTGCAATTCTATCTGGAACTGTTGGATTCCCATTCTTATACTCTTGCACTTTCAACATCATTTGGTAACATACTCTTCAACTCATTCTCAAAAGCTCCAATTTCCTCAAAAACTACGCTCGCATTTTTTTTCCCGCCGATGGCACTCGCTTGTGCTTTCTCATAAAGTATTTGTTTTAATTTTGGCATCAATGGATACCTAACATTGAAGGGATCATCAATATAGGAGAATACATATTCTCTATCAACTACTTTGAGCAAATCTCTCTCACATGATCCAAACAAATTTGTGCTTAATGTCTTCTTTGCAACTCCACTTATAATATCCTTGATTGTGCTCTTCAAAATTTTCTCCAAATGCCTCAAGTCAATTGCTTGACAAAGCGCAACCAAATACGTGGAGCACATTAGCTTCAATATCTCGACAGCTTCTACGGTTTTTCAAGCAGAAATTAACCTCAAGAAATTCACATATTGGTTATGTTGCTCAGCACTTTGCACGTGGTTGGTTACTGAGTTTGCCAGATATTGAAGTTTAGAGCAATAAGCAGCCATGGCAACCTCAGATGCCTTAAAACCATAATCCAGACTCGGATTTTTGCTGACAGAGAGATTCGATGGCAAACCGTTGTTATACAAGTCATTGACTAGCTCGGTAAATTGGGCAAAGATGAGTTTGCCAATTGAAGCAACAGCTAAACGTGCATTATCCATCAAAACTCCTATTGGGGTGCCTTGAAAATTGCCACCATTCAAAGCCTTGCTACTAGTGACATCAATCAGAGGATTGTCGTTGACAGAGTTTATTTCCCTCTCAATTGATTTAGTCGAATACCTGATGACTTCAATTAGTGGACCAAGCCACTAAGGAGAAGTTTGGAGAGCATAACGATCTTTTTTGGGCTTCTGCAATGGATTTGGCTGTTGCATTTTGGCTTGTTTGATGTAAGATCTACCTTCTAAGATGTGCTCCATGATAGCAGCAGCTTCAATTTGGCCAGGATGGTACTTCAGCTTATGTATCAAATGATGTGTAAATTCTGGATTGCCCTGCATAACTTCGGTGAAAACTGCTAACAAAATTTCAGACAATAAAGCTAATATGTTTGCCTCAAAGAGCTCCACAGAAGCTCTTGGCACGACGAATGAAGATCTCCCGCCAGGTCTTGTGCATGAAGAACCCCGTTCACTCATCATCGACGATCACTCCATCAATGGCCATTGCTTTGTCGATCCATTTCGATGAAATAGGGCTCATTCCAACAATACAGCGTCGTTTTGGCCAATAAGGACCAAATTGTCCTCCAACAATTTGTTCCCCATCCACTTCAGCAACCGTAACGGACACATCACTATCCAGCCCTCCAGCTCAACAATCTCCGTTACCGCTTCCAACACCAATTCGGCGAAGGGATATAATTGTCACACGTTTTGAATGGTGAGGGATCAAAATGTATTTTCCAATTTTGAGGGACGAAAATGTCTCCGTTTAAAAAGGTCAGAGACCTATTTGTCTTTTACTCTTTTTTTTTAACTGTAACACACTAAATTCATATAAATCCATAAAATTAGGGAGTATATATACTAAATCTATCATAAAAAAATCAAACAAATATAAAAAAATAAATAATTATTTCTGACCATAAATGATTCGGGCATTAATAAAATTGACTATGGAAGAACTAAATAAATTTTATATCCATGAAAAATAAATTATATTCGATAAAAATATACAATTGTTAACTTTTTGTTGATTCCATTTTAAAAAATATTTAAATTCTAAAATTAACCTTACTACCAATTATTTTTAATGTTCAACCTCCTGCTATGTCTTGCTCTAAGCCAACAAAAATTTATCAGTGCCATGCTGCCAAACATAAACAAGCTCATCCTAATGAATGCTGGTCATCAAGTCTTCAACAAGAACACTCGTATCAACGCCAACGACAAATTTTATGTAATGATTGTACCAACTCACCAGTGCATCCTCCATCATGAAATTCTAAACATAAACCGTCATTTCATAAGAGCAAAATACCATCAAATTCTGCACTTGCGGCAAAAATCTATCTCACCTTTGACACCGCATACCATGCCCATTCATAGCCGCAATTGAAACCCTAAAGCTCCCCATATCCCAAATTTTAATGCTCTTATCCACCGAAGCAGTCACAATTATGTAGTCGTCGTACTTGTTCCAATTGAAAGTAATTAGCACCTTTAATTTGTGAGGAGGAAACACCATGGTACATAAAAGTTCACAAATATTCCACACGCGGAGGATTTTATACGGTGGAGTAGACGCAGTAGGAATATTCCCTGAAGGTGTGGTGGGAGGAGGGGTAGTCGAGGGTCCAGAATTTGACGGTATCATCCCAAGAGGATGTGAGAAAGGAAGTATAATAGAAGATTAAAGGTTGGAGATAATTGGTGGTAAGGTTAATTTTAAAATTTAATGTGTTTTTTAAATGAAGTCAACAAAAATTTAATGATTGGATATTTTTGTCAAATACAATTTACTTTTTATGAGTATAAAGTTCATTTAGTTCTTCTGTGATCAATTTTGTAAGTATCCGAATCTTTTCGTCAAAAATAACTATTTATTCATAAAAAGAAGTCAAAATATCTAATAATAATATTATATTTATTATTTAATTATATTTTTATATATTATAATTTTGTTTGTTGTAATATTATTTATCTTTTTATTTAGACATAATATGATTTTTATGGATATGACTAAGCTATATATCATTTTGACATAAAACGAGGTCCATGATGTATAAACTTATACAATGATAAGTTCACTGGACCAAAGACAAATAAGATTATAACTTATAACATGAGCTTATATTACCATATCTAATATTAGGGCTGAAGTGAGCCGAACTGAGTTAAGCTAGACCAAGCTCAACTTCAGCTTATAAAAATTGAGCTTGATTCGTAACTCGACTCATTAACAATTGAGCTTATTTTTTAAGTTCAAATTCGACTCACTGAAAACTCACGAGCTGGCTCGAGCTCACGAGTTGACTCAAATAATAGAAACATAAATATATAATCTATCATTCTATATCAATAAATTATAACTTATATATTTTAAAAATACTTAAAAAGATCAATTTTATATATTGTTATCTATCAATAAATTATAAATTTTTTATTTATATCTTACATCAAAATTATAAGTAAAAAATAAATATAAAATTTTAAATAATTAATATCATTAATATATATATATATATATATATATATATATAATTATATATTACTATTTTATATGTATATATAAAATATTAAAAGTATAGATTAAATGCATATATATATATATATATATATATAATCGAGTAAACTCACGAGCTAATGAACTAAACTTATCCAAACTCAAGCTTGGTTTATTTAATTTATGAGCTCAATTCGAAGTTCAAGCTTAATTAGCTCACTAATTAGCTTATGAGCTTAACTTATCGAACTATTAACGAGTCAAATTCGAGCTAGTTCATGAGCTGGCTTGACTCACTTCTAGCCGTACCTAATATAAACCAAATGAACCTCTAAGGTAACATAAATTTTCAACATAATAAGTATAAATAAAAATCTGAATAATGCATTCGTGCTCTACAAGAAGAGAATAAGAGAAATGCTCAATCACCAGCTAAATTTGTTAATTTTGGCAAGTACTTTTAGCCATTAATCTAATATTTTTAAAATCAGTTTGGATAAATAATTTAATTAAATTTTTTTATAAAAAAATGTAAAACATAAAAACTTATATTAAAAGCAATTTTTGCGATGTTCTTCACCATTGGAAACACATCTTCATGTCCTGATCTTTTGTCCGGGAGTTGTGCAAGTATGGAATAAATCACCAGTAACAAGTGTGATTCCCAGAGATCCGACTATGGAACTATGGGAGCGGTAGTGTCAGTTGATGGAAGCGGTGAGAAGAAGAGGATATTCAAAAGAAAAACTCAGTCAAGTGAGTTACCTGCTATGGCAAATCTGATTGTCCAGAAACTCTCATTTTTGAAAATTGCAGAGTTGAGGTTGAAAAAATTCTGTTCCAAGCTCTGACATTAGCTGAAGAATTTGGATGACTTGGGAGGCATAGCAACTAAAACTGAAAAGGAAGGAATAACTTGACCTTTTTGTTTTGAATCCCTAATGCTATAGCTTGGTATTGTTCTTTTTGGGAGTTTCTCCAAATTTTTTATTACTGTATATGCTTATCCCTGATTGTGCGGGTATTGTAATTGAACCATTTGATTGCAATAAAAGTATTATCTTTGAAAAAAAAAAGTGCTTGTTTTAAAGTTGTTTAATAAATAGGAGTAATAGAATAGCTTTGGAAAAGAAAAAAAATCAAATTTTTTTACTTTTTCAAAACTCTTAAACAACCTTTAAAAAGTTAAAAATATTTAAAAAATTATAACAATACTATTAATACGATTTTTCATAAGTCAAAAGTCTAAAAAAAAGTTGTTTTTAAAGTTTTTTAAACGGGTCTTTAGTTTTGTAATTTAATAATATATTTTTAGCTCATACTTTTAAATATTAATGACTAATGATTGATAAAAAATAATAAATTCTGTTGACTTTCTAATATTTTTTTACAAAAAATTTATCCATATACCAACAGTTTTTCTTTAAGTTACATTTAAAAAGCGTACCTGATTCTGATTATAAAGATTTGAACTTAAAGATATTCGAAAGGGTTTTATTTCAACTTAAAGATTTGAATGTTTATAAGAGTTTACTTATTTAAAAAAATTATCTGTGAACATGATTTTTTTTAAAAAAGAAATTTATCTTTCTCATTTGTGCAATTTAAAAAGTCTGAAATATTTAATATAAAAATATTGTAATGAATTTAATGCAAAACATTTTTTTATTTTGTAATAAATATTAAATATTCAAGATAATTTTAGGAAAAATAAATGGGTTAGGTTATTATTATTAATTTTTTTTACGGAGCTTTGACTGCTCTACAACGAACACCTTAGAGTGATTTTGATGGTAGTTGATAGTCTTAACGAAACACCTATAATAAATGGGTAGAAGAAGGTTCCAGCTCCCTATATATCTGTTCTATTCTAGGATTTGTTTATGCATGAATTATTGTTGACTTCTCTTTCTTGACTCTTGAGAAGCATTTATTTTGGGTACAGAAATAAAATAAATTAAACATAGCATTTATTTTAGGTACAGAATTCGGAACAGGATAGCAAAGTAAACCAGGGAAATATCAGCGAGTCACTCTCGAGGGAACTGAAGTTTCCTACGTTAATAAGATTGTTTGATTTTATCTTAGTAATTGGGTTTTGGCGGTAATCCTCTTAATTCTTGCTGATTCTCGTAAGAATTCGAAATATAAAGTGAAGCATATTTTTAGTATTCAAAATAAACACTCCTTTCGTATACCTTTTCATCTGAAATTCCAACCCAGATAAGAGTTTGATGCTCTAAGTCCGAATAAAGGTCTAACCTAATTTAATAAACTTTCGTGCAATATAATTATAATCAAATGCCAAAAATACATTTTTTCGAATCTAATATTGTTGTGAAACTTGGCACAAACACTTGTATGGTGGAAGCGTTATCTATTGTGCTGTAATGCTCGAGCAACATGCAAGGCAATTAATGATTGGAAGGGAAGGACGTAATATGCAGCACTTCATGTACATTTTTCTTATACATATTTTACTTTTGGTATTAAAAATGATTATTAAGAAATGAAAAAAAGTTTTTTTTCTTTTATATACCATAAAAATAAATATACATAAGAAATAGTACAAACATCATTCTCAATACTAACAGTTCACCATTACATCATTTATAGCAGTTTGATTAATTCGTAGACAATCTGATACTCAATTATTCATGTGCAAACTAAATTGCAGACCAAAACAGAAAACATTTCGCAACACTCTTTTGGGTTAGCCAAATTCCAGCCCCTAAAACAGTTAGCTCCAGGTTGAACCTACCATAAGGATCCATGACATAAAAAACAAAGAAGCAAGGGGGGCACACACACACCCCAAGAAAGAAGCATGAGAATAAGAGACTTGTTGAAAAAGGAAAAAAAGAAAAGATAAAAGCAGCAGCTCAAAAATCGCAAGTGGAAGCTAGGTGAACTTGAACGGTAAATTTTTCTTTTGGTTTTTCACGGTATCCCCCAACTCGGCAAGTTAAGGACTAATTCGTGGCAGATTCGAGCTACATTTAAGAGTTTGCCACAGGCTAATGAGTTGCTGCATGCACAAGGCAGAATTCAAATATTTAACTTTCAAAAATAGCAACTTTTAATAATAGTATGTTTACTAGTACAATTATAAATCCGATTTGGGAACCTAAACGTGATAGTTTAATAACTTTGCTTGTAATGACTATCAACATAACTAGATCCTCCAGCAATGTGAGACTTACAATAAGTAAACACACCAAATTTACCACATTATCAAAATCAACGGTTTAGATTATAAACACAACCTACTAAGTATTAATTATAATGGCAAAAACTTGCCACCAATTAGTGAAAAAGACAAGTGTTGGGAGGAGTTGTGCACAATTAATTCCTCAAATTTGCAGCAACATCAGTTGCATAATGTTATATAGCCATTGGTTGGTTCATCCAAAATTACATGCACAAAAGTATGAATTTCTTCCCCATTGCTACTCGAGTAAAATTCAATACATATGGAGAGAACTCAACCAATAGGCAGAGAAGTAACCTGTTAACATAACATCCTTTTATTTTGATTGGTAGTCTAGTACTAAGATAGTAACATACTCAACTCGAAAAGTGATGTTATCGATCACGGCAAAGTAGCTCTCACTTCTTTCCTATCAGCACCAAATGACTGCAAATTCACAAGGTCACTACTGGTCAAGGGTTGAATAAAACATAGCATCCTCAATTTTAAAAGTAAAAGACGAAAACTTAATTTGTCATTTTCTTATACTTGATGAAACTAGTAATGAATTTGGAATAAATCGATACCTCAACTCCTAAACCCTTAACATATACATTGGTAAATAGTTCAGATGGGTCTGGCATTGGGCATTCCTGATTACAGAAAATGAACATGAAAAATAAGATTTGTTAACCATGTACGGCGATCACAAGGTATGGCTGATTGAAATATATATTTTTTGTTCTTTACCTTTGCTTTAGCGATGGCATCATCGACATCTTTTCTGACTTGTTTCTCAATGTCCTAAAAGAAGATCAATTGAATAAGCATAGTGCTTAAAATAAAATGTTTCATCTGACCCCTAAAACAACAAAATATATACTTGCATGTTTCAACAACAAATCTTCCTAAACTCCAATTGAATTGGAAAGAAAACCATGAATACAACTAGTAATTCAAAAAATAGGCAACCTTCTACACATAGCAGAAATAGTTATAGGCAGAATATAACTCAATTTAACGGTAGTTACTATAATAAGATCTATACCCTATGAGAGGACTCGAATCCACTTACTAACTCCAAAGTATGGTAAACACGAATTGGAAGCCACGAAAAATATGACGTAACCCATAATTCTTTAAGTCAAGTCTGATACCTTACATCATAAATTCAAAATAAAGAAAAGTTTAATCCATGAACTATCTTCAAAGAAATAAAAAATAAAAAAGGCATGGTAAATTTGGCAAAGATGTCATCAATATGGAAGTCATAGTATTATACATAACCAACCCTTAAAATTATCGCACTTCACATCAGAAGAACAAAGCAAGAAGTCTAGTTTCGTTTGATTACCTTTAGCTCCTTCTCAGAAGCAATGTCATGAGCCAATAATAGCTTCCTTACTCTCTCAATTGGATCACGCTCCTATAATCATATTAGCCAAGAGAAAAATTTGAGAAAGAACTCCATGATATTAAAATAACAGAACATTATATGCTTTGCTCGGTAGTGTGACAAACCTGTCTCACACCGGAAATCTCGTCACGTGTACGGTATGTGCTTCCAGGATCAGACATAGAGTGCCCGTGGTATCTATAGGTGTCCATTTCAAGAATCTTTACAAAATAGTCAAGAATACAAGAAAGCAATCAGAGTAAAGCAAATAACAAACTTTGATAATTTAATCAAAACTACACAAATGCTAGAAAGTATTAAAGTTAGGGCAATCCTATATGCAGCACTTGGGTTGAGAAAGCCCAATCTTATCTTATATACACAAGTAAGCTTTAATTCAGAGATCTATACGTACATCTATGTCTGATGGCTACAAAGTTTTCATGGTTAATGCGATACCACTTATAAGTTCTTTCAGAGATCTAGAGAGTTTTAATTTGTTATGTCAACTAAGCATTTGTTGATGATCCACTTAGAACTTTGAATTGCTAATAATTATTATTAAGATATAAATATCAAATATAGCAAATAAATATACTTACAAGGGGCCCATTTTTCAAAGCATGCTCCTTTGCAAACTTGCAAGCTTGTTTCACAGCAAGAACATCCATGCCATCAACCTAGAAAAAGTTTATAATATTGAAAATTTTCAAACACTGGATTAAAAGAGACTACTATCATACTATGCATATTCACAATTTAATATATGCATCCAAGTAAACAAGTAAATAAAATATACACTTAAACAATGGTAACAAAGAACTTATATGTTCAAACAAAACAAAACAAAACATAGTGCTACAAATTTAGATACAAAATCATGGAACGGAATAGAGCCCAGGAACACACTGCACATAGCAACATCACTGTATTGACGACTTTAACTAAATTTTGGTAATTTTCTATAATCTACATCCCATACACTGACATGTATTCACCCAACAGAAGTGTTACAGAACAATAAAGATTATTGATCACTTCCATGAAGCTAACATACCGAAACAAGACCGAACTAAAAATCTAAGCAACAATTCTCAATCTCACCTTCAACCCAGGAACATAATCTCCACGCTTGTAATAAGCAGGGTTTTTAGCAGCTCTCCACTCTGCTGTTCCCATCCCATCTGCGAAAACCAAAGTCGAATAGAATCAAATCAACCCAACCAGTCCAATCCACTGCAAAAAGCACAAAACTTTAAACCTCCCCAAGTCCCCAAACACTCACAATGGTTATTCTCGCAGACCAAGATCGCAGGTAGGTCCCAAAGCGCTGCCATATTAAGTGCCTCAAACAATTGGCCCTGGTTGGCAGCACCATCACCATACAAGGTAAATGTCACATTCTCTTCCTTGGAGTACCTCTGAGCAAACGCCAACCCACATCCAAGCGGAATCTGTTGAAAAAAGAACACAATTTGAGAGCCAAAAAGAAGGTTAAAGACAAACGGAAGAATGGAAAGTGTTTGATCACAAATTAGTATAATTATCTACTAAGTTAACTACTTTTAACTAAATCTTTGGTTTCTACGGCATCCGCCAGTCCGGCAAGCCAAGAACTAATCTATCGCCGATCAGAGCTCATTTAAGGGTTTGCCAATGGGTTGTAGCATGTACAAGGCGGGATTTGAACCGACACTTGCTTAAATTGACTAGTAAGCTAACCATTAGACCATCCCGTTGTACTTTTAACTAAATCTAACAAATAGACTTGGTTAGGCCTACTTCATCTCTCATCAGGGTCAAGGACTTGAAGTGTAAGATTTGATTTATTCGATATATGCAGTGGCCTTGACCCAATAACAATCATAGGATATGCTTCGTAACAAATTAAAGTTGAGTGGGCCTAATCCAGCATGAAAAACTTGCTAACAAGTACGACTAACTACTTACTTAATTCCTCAACTAACTCAACGAATTCTTAACTGGATCATAACAAATTTGAACTAACTGTAACTAACTCTTAGTTAACTAAAATGCACCTGAGCTCCGACGATGCCGTGGCCACCGAAAAAATTGGTCTGCTTGCGGTAGAAGTGCATGGAGCCGCCCTTGCCCTTGGAGCCGCCGCAGATGCGGCCCATGAGCTCGCCGAAGACCTCGAGGAGCGTGCCTCCGCGGCCAATAAAGATGCAGTGGTCGCGGTAGGCGGTGATGATGGCGTCCTTCTTGGTGATGGCGGCCTCCATGCCGATGGCCACAGCCTCCTGACCGTCGTAAAGGTGGCAGAAGCCGCGGATGAGCTTGGCCTTGTAGAGTGAGTCGGCGGCGATCTCCATGCGGCGCATGGTGGCCATGTCCCGGAAGAAGGAGAAGAGCTCCGAGGCGGAGGTGTCGACGGCGCGTGGGGGCGCGTCGCATTTATGGGAGATGAATGGAAGAGAGGTTTCGATGGTGAGGGGATCGGTGGAGTCGGAGGAGATAACGCGGCGGATGGATAAGGCGGCGGAGAGGGGTTTAAGGAGGTTGGATGCATGAGTTGATGATGCTATGCGTGACAGAGCCATGATTAGATTCTCTTGTTACCGAAGAACAAAGAAAATATAAAAAGAAAATTGGTTTAATTTTTGTTTTGGTGTGGAGAGTTTTTGGAGTAAGAGTGGAATGTGGAAATGGGGTTGAGGGGTTTTGAAGTGAAGAAGAGAACAAAAGAGAAAAGTTTGGAGGTTTAGAGAGAAAGGTGGAAGATCAAGAAGAAGAAGGAAACAGAGGTGAAAAAATATAAAAGGAGAAATTTTTGGAGGGGAATAATCGTGTCCGAGAGTGATTTGTTTTGTGTCTCGTCATGTTACTGCCACATGAACTAAATTAATTAGTGTGTTAATAAATGTTTAATATTGTAGTATTTGCTTTTCGATGATCTCTAATCTAATATCTCCAATAAGTAATAAGTAATAACTATATACTAAAATAATTAATTTGTTTAACTAGTATTTGTTTGGTTAAATACTATATGTCGCGGTAAATTTTAGAAAGCTAGAGTTTGTATAGTTTTTTTAAATGTTTAAGAATGCTTAGATGATTTTAGAAGGTTCTAAAATGTTCTAGAAGGTCTTGAAATACTCTAAAAAGTTCTAGAAGACTCTGAAAGGTCATAAAGTATTTTAGAAGAGGGTGGATGTATATAGGAGTATGAAGAATAGTATAAAAAAATCTAGAAGTATTTAAAAAGTTGTACTAGGATAGATATTTGTAATAAATATTTTAGATAATTAATTCGGACCGTTGATTAGATTTAGAGAAAAGGACAAATAGGTCCCTGACCTTTTGCCCCGCGGACATTTTCGTCCCTGACCATTAAAAATACTTCTAAGTCCCTGACCTTCACAAAACTTGGACGGATCAGTCCCTGGCGGAGGCATTTGGACGGAGGGACTGATTCGTCCAAATTTTGTGAAGGTCAGGGACTTAAAAGTATTTTTCAATGGTCAGGGACGAAAATGTCCGCGGGGCAAAAGGTCAGGGACCTATTTATCCTTTTATCTTAGATTTAATCATAATCATCCATTAAGGAGGTGGATGGCTATAAATAGGAGGAGAGAGTTAGTGTGAGTCATGTGTGAGTCATTTTGTAACAAACACTTGAGCAATAAAGTGCTCTTTCCACCAAAGCTTCCATTCTCTTGTGTTCTTAGCTTTCTTGCTAAGTATTGAGGGTTAGGTTGACTTCGTCTTAACTCAAGAGGTTGAGTAAGTCCGAGTGCCGGCACGATAGTGTTGGAGTGTGTCCAAAGTCGTGACAATTTGGCATCAGAGCAAGATTCGAGAGGGAGCACAAGTGGTTTGTGAATATTACTTCTAATGTAACCATGGAGCATGTTGAGTCTCAAAGGGGAAATGATGCTATTCCTTCTCAATGGAGAGGCTGGAAGGCCTGTTCTTCAAGTGAGCCTAAAGGTAAGGACTCTAACTTTTTAGAAGAGAGAGTTTCTATGTTGGAAAATGTTCTATCTTCTAGACTATGTTTATTTTTAGAGACAGAACATGACACTGAGATAGAGACAATAGGACGGAGATATTAAAAATTATCCTTTGTGTATTGTGTTTGGATACGATGTACAAGACACTAATGTAATATCCAATATTATGTTTGAATACACATAGATAAGACTAAAATATTATATAAAATGACTAAAATAGCCATGTGATTCTAAATTTTCTACATCAAATACAAACTAATTTAATAGAGAATGAGAGCACGTAGGAGTACAGACAGAACTTAAAAAAATGTTTGAAAAGGCAAAAAATTTTAATAAAAAAATATATAATAGTATTTATATTAAAATAAAATTTATAAATATAATTATTTTATTTTTAAATTTATTATTAATATGTAGGAATACATATGGTTAAGATTAACAAAAAAATAAATCTGAGTTTAATTAATAAAAAATTTTGTTTAGGTTAATAAGTCAAATTAATTTTAAATAAAAAATCAATTCTAAAAAATAATCCATTTTTACATGAAAAAAAAAATTAGTTTTTGCACATAAAAATCTATTTTTATTTAGAAAACCAATTCTTTTTTATCTAAAAACTGATTTTTCTTTTCAAAAAATTGATTTTTCTTTAAATTATATAAAATCAATTACAACTTATAAATTATTTTTTAGCATTTTAAAAGATCAATTTTACTTTTGATAATATTTATTTTTCAAAAGTTTTAAGATTAATTATTTTTGTTATTATTTTTATTACAAATTAAATAATATAATACAAGGTTAAAATGGTATTAAAGTAAGAACGATAAGAAGGAAGGAATTATCCAGTTCAATAACAAATTCTACAAAAAGGAGAACACAAAGATAGAGAAAGAGCAGGAAGAAGAAAATACCTGAGAACAACGCAATAGGAAAAACAAGAAGGGGTAATAGTGGAATAATAAAAAATATCTATGGACAAAAAGAAAAACAAAATTTATAAAAAAGTCCGTGTCCATTCTTCCAAATCCCGTGTCCATCATTGTCCTTCGTAAAAAGGTAGACACAAAAGTATAAAAAACTGTCTCGGAGACAATGTGTTCATTGTCCATGTCTTTGCTTCCAAACATTTTTTAAACATGTTTTGTCCATGTCTTTGTGTCGTGTCTCCAAAAACAAATGCTATCCTATGGATGAGCGCTTCCAAAGGATAGAACATGATAAGGAGACCCTCGAGACTCACGTGTCAGGAGAACTAGATGCTTTCAAAGAAAGCATGCTTCAAATCGAAGAGAAGCTTGAGAATTCCTTGAAGTTATTTGAGGAAGTTCGAGTTTGGTTCGAGGAGGCAAAATCTCGACCAATCATTATAAGGGAGACGACAAAGATTGATCTTCCAAAGCCAAAGGAGTTCAAGGGCGTAAGGGACGCTCGAGAGGTGGAGAACTTCCTATGGCAAATGGAGAGGTACTTTGAAGGCCAAGAAATGGTTGAAGAAGCAATAAAGGTACGCACTGCAACCCTGTACCTTTCTGATAATGCTACTTTGTGGTGGAGGAGAAAGTGCGTAGATATGAAAAAGGGTACTTGCAACATAGCCACATGGGAAGATTTTAAAAGGGAGTTAAAAAGACAATTCTTCCCTGAGAATGTGGTTTATGAAACAAGGAAGAAGTTGAGGGAGTCGAAGCACAAGAGTATGATTAGTGACTACGTAAGGGAGTTCACTACTCTTACACTTCAAATCCCAAACTTAGCATCAGAGGTTGCATTGTTCTTCTTCATTTATGGACTCCAACCTTGGACAAAGCAAGAACTACAAAGAAGGAATGTTAAGGATGTCGATGAGGTTATCGTAGTGGCCGAATCTCTCATTGAGTATCTTAGGGGAGACTCTAAACCCAAGTCTTCCTCCAAACCTAGTTCTACTAAAGGTTGGGGAGACAAGGGGAAGAGTTTCTCAACCAAGAAGGAAGGAAAATACTCTTCAAAAAAAGAGTACGAGGAAAAGAAGAAGGCTTTTGTGCCCAAAGGAGGATGCTTCGTGTGCAAGGGACCACATCAAATGAAGGATTGTCCCAAGTTAGGGACTCTGGCATCTATCGTCGAGGAACGAGAGGCCCAAACTCAAGTAAATGAGTGTGTTGGATCTATCCAACTTATGAATGCTCTGAAGGAAAAAGAGGCAAGCACCGCAGAAAAGAAAGGCTTGATGTATGTCAAGGGCTTTATAAATGAAAAACCCGTCATGGGTATGATTGACACTGGTGCTACACACAACTTCATCACGTCTGATGAAGCAAAGAGGCTTGGGTTGAAGATCACCAAAAAGAATGGCTGGTTCAAATCTGTGAATACCAAGGGTGAACCTCTTAAGGGAGTAGCAAAAGGGGTTGAGATGACTCTTGATTCTTGTAAGGGTCTTGTAGATTTCTCAGTAGCACCCATGGACGATATCAAAATAGTCATCGGACTTGATTTGTAAAGGAAGGCAAATATAATACCTATGCCATACTATGACATAGTATGCGTCATGGAGAAAGGGTCTCCATGCATGGTCTCTACAGTCTCTAAAGCTGGAGGACCACTGATGCTCTCTGCTATGCAACTCAAGAAAGGGTTTAAGAAAGGAGAGATTACATACTTGGCTCTATTACAAGAGGAGTCAACATCTGAAAGAGAAGACGTTCCTCCTGAAATCAAGAAATTCCTTGAAGAAAATAAAGATGTGATGCCTCCCGAGTTGCCAAAATAACTACCACCTAGGAGGAAGGTGGACCACAAGATTGAATTGGAGTCAGAGCAAAGCCGCCTGCCTCAACACCTTACTGCACCTCCAGAACTTGAGGAGTTGAAGAAGCAACTCAAGGATTTGCTAGATGCTGGATTCATCCGTCCATCGAAGGCATCTTTTGGCGCACCAGTCTTGTTCCAAAAGAAGCATGATGGTTTGCTGAGACTATGCATCGACTATTGAGCACTTAACAAGTGTTCCTTTGCAAGGGATGAAGTCCACTTCTTGGGACACATAATTAAAGATGGAATCCTCTGCATGGATCAAGGAAAGGTGAAGGCTATCAAAGAATGGGAGCCGCCAAATAAGGTATCTGAATTGAGGTCATTCCTTGGGTTGGCTAATTACTATCGGAGATTTATCAAGGGATACTCCGCCAAGACTGCACCATTAACTGATCTTCTCAAGAAAAATCACTCTTGGGAATGGTCAAAGGAGTGTCAAAAGGCTTTTGATGAGTTGAAGGCTGCTATCATAGAAGGACCAGTACTAGCACTACCCGACTAGTTAAAAGTGTTTGAAGTCCACACTGATGCTTTTGACTACGCTATTGGAGGGGTTCTGATGCAAGAAGGACATCCTATTGCCTTTGAGAGTCGCAAGTCGAATGATACAGAGAGGCGATACACTATCCAAGAGAAGGAGATGACCGCGGTGATGCATTGTCTGAGAACTTGGCATCACTACTTGCTTGGTTCACACTTCATCGTCAAGACAGACAATGTGGCTACAAGCTACTTCCAAACTCAGAAGAAGTTAAGCCCCAAACAAGCTAAGTGGCAAGATTTCTTAGCTGAGTTTGATTTCAAATTTGAATACAAGTCAGACAAGACTAATGTGGTAGCAGATGCGCTGAGTCGCAAGGCTGAGTTGGTGGCCATTTCTATGGTTGAAGGAGATATTGTGCATACTATCAAGGAAGGGTTGCACCACGATCCATTAGCCAAGAAGTTGGTGGAGGTGGCTAGAGAAGGTAAGACCAAAAGATTTTGGCTAGAAAACGACCTTCTCTACACTAAAGGGAGAAGACTATACGTCCCTAAATGAAAAAATCTAAGAAGAAAATTAGTGAGAGAATGTCACGACACCAAGTGGGCTGGTCATCAAGGTTAGCGAAGGACCTTAGCACTCATTGAATCTTCTTATTATTGGCCTCAAATGAGAGATGAAGTGGAGAGCTATGTGAAGACTTGTCTTGTGTGCCAACAAGATAAGATTGAAAATAAAACACCAAGTGGGTTGTTGGAACCTCTGCCTCCATCAGAGTGACCGTGGGAAAGTATCTCTCTAGATTTCATCTCTGCCTTACCAAAGTCTGAGGGGTTTGGATCTATTCTCATGGTAGTGGATCAATTTTCGAAGTATGCTACTTTTATACCTGTCCCTACTGACTGCACTGCAGAGAAAGCAGCACGACTATTCTTCAAGAATATGGTGAAGTACTGGGGATTGCCTAAGAGTATCATTAGTGATCGAGATCCACGCTTCACAGGACGACTATGGACAGAGCTGTTCAAACTCCTTGGGTCGGAGCTTCATTTCTCAACAAGCTTCCATCCTCAAATCGATGGGAAGACTGAGAGAGTGAATGCCTTACTTGAGTGTTACTTGAGGCATTTCGTAAGCGCTAATCAGAAGGATTGGACAAAACTCCTAGACATTACTCAGTTCTCATACAATCTACAAAGGAGTGACTTTACTGGGAAGAGTCCGTTCGAGATTGTGATTGGACAACAGCCGCTTACGCCTCACTCTCTTTCTTCCTCCTACTCAGGGAATGGCCCTGGAGCTTATCATATGATCAAGTCATGGGAAGAACAAGCAGATGTCACTCGTTCTTACCTCGACAAAGCAGCAAAGAAGATGAAGAAATGGGCAGATAAGAAGAGGAGGCATGCAAGCTATCAAGTGGGAGATAAGGTAATGATTAAACTTCTTCCACAACAATTCAAAGCCTTTCGCAAGGTTCATAAGGGCTTAATCCGCAAATACGAAGGGCCATTTGAGATCATTGGATGTGTTGGGGAGGTTGCTTACAAAGTACAACTCTCTCCCTCTATGAAGATCCATCCGGTCTTCCATGTGAGTATGCTTAAACCATATCATGAAGACCAAAATAAACCAAGTAGAGGTGAATCGATTCATGCTCTGCCTATGGTGATTAGATCCTCTAATAAAGAAATCGAAGAGATCTTAGCTAATCGCGTCATGCGACGAAGAGGGGTACCACCAAGTATCCAATACTTGATCAAGTGGAAAGGGCTCCCGATAACTGAAGCTAGTTGGGAAGCTCGTGAAGATTTGTGGCAATTTCAAGAACACCTAGAGCGCTATCATGAACAGAACACAACGTGGACGTTTGCGCATTAGGTGGGGGAGAATGTCACGGTAAATTTTAGAAGGTTAGATTTAACAGTGTTTGTATAATTTTCTGCAATATTTGAGAATGCTCTAGATGGTTCCAGAACATTCTAGAATGTCCTAGAAGGTCCAGGAATACTCTAAAAGGTTCTAGAAGACTCTGGAAGGTCATAGAGTATTCTAGAAGAGTGTGGATGTATACAGGAGTATGAAGAGGTATGGAAAAATCTAGAAGTATTTAGAAAGTTGTAGTATGATAGATATTTGTAATGAAGGTTCTAGATAATTAATCTGGACCATTGATTAGATTTAATCTTAACCATCCATTAAGGAGGTGGATGACTATAAATAGGAGGAGAGAATTAGTGTGAGTCATGTGTGAGTCATTTGTAACAAACACTTGAGTAATAAAGTGTTCTTTTCACCAAAGCTTCCATTCTCTTATGTTCTTTTGTATTCTTAGCTTTCTTGCTAAGTATTGAGGGTTAGGCTGACTTGTTCTTAACTCAAGAGGTTGAGTAAGTCCGAGTGCTGGCACGGTAGCGTTGGAGTGTGTCCAAGGCCGTGATATATAGGTCTAAATATTATTGCCTAATTATTAAAAAGGTCAAATAATTAATTTTAAATTTATGAATATAAAAATTTAAATATCTAAAATTTATTATGAAAAATAAATCTTTTGTTGTATCGAACACATTTTGAACATGATATTCATTAACATTCGTTAGACACGCATATTTTTAGTGACCAATTGTATCTTAATAAAAAATAAAAAAATTTCTTCGAATACGTTTGAATATACCTAAATACTATCACGTATCAGCGTGTCTTTCCTTATTCTTAAAATGAGTTTAGAAATAATATATATTATTATTTATTAAACTAAAAAATATTTAAATATTTTATATAATTAAAAAATATTAAAACAATTAAAAATAATTTATATTTTAATATCAATAAAATATTAAAATATCGGCTCATTTCTTTTATATAGAAATATTTTGGATGTTTTTCTGGAAATAAACCTATTTGGTATAATTGCACGTGGGTGGATGTTGCAGGTGGAGCAGTCCCAACACACAAGGGACATGCTGAGTTAACACGTAGGATGCGTGATCGACATGTGTTAAGATCGAGGCCAACACGTAGGGTGCATATTGGACACATATCAACTTTTGATTCGATGCGATTCCAACATGTGACTTGCGTGGTGGGTGCTCTACCTAAAAATTGAAGCTCGTTATCATTTTACTTCATTGCAAGAGATGTGTTTTACTGTATTGTTGGTGCAATGGAGAGTACTACAAATAGAATAGTGTACCACAATTGTGAGATTATAAAAAATACAAATGAGGTGATAAGCTTTATGTGTGAAAATTCATTTTCATTTGTGGTTCCATGCACTATGACATTCGCAGAACTACAGTATGGTCTTCGTCAAAATATAGAAAGTGATATTTTAAAGAGGATAAACAATATTCTCTATAGGAATCTTGTTATCGTATTTGGCGCCTAATATAGTTTGATATTATGCTGATCATTGACGAAACAAGTATTCATCATATGTTTCATATTCACCAGCAGACTCAGGTACAACATCTAAAGATTGAGTTGTATGTTGAGTTTGAACATATAGCTGCGGATGGGATTCAACATGACTCAAACATGCAAAATAATAGAGTTGAAGTGTACGAAGAAATGAACAGTGATAGCAAAGAAGACTTTGAAGCTACCTACAAAGTCAGTTCGAAGCTACCTACGAAGCCGGTGACGAGGAGGAGGATGAGGATGGTGATGGAAAAGGTGAGGTAGTCGTGACAATTTAGTGGTTTTATCCATAATCAGTCAACCCATTGATGTTTCACCTTTTATGCGTAGCTTGGATCTTAATATCATGTATGCATTAGAATTTTCTGAATATGCGAACATAGGTACGTGAGGAGTGAGTAATAATCTATAGAGTAATTACCTAAACCAGTCTCCAAAGATTTTAAAAGCGGACATTTTAGTCCTGAAAAAAATTTAATACATATATCAATCCCCAAGGTTTTACTCCGGTAGACAAATCAGTCCCCAGTTCATTTTTCGGCAGAGTAATTACTCAGATCAGTCCCTAAGAATTTTAAAAACGGACATTTTAGTCCTAAAAAAAATTGTCAGACATAACAATCCTCCATCCAAAAAAAATTAAAATTATTATTATTATTTTTTGCACAATAATACTGTACCATAATTTTTTTATATTTTTTGGACAAAAGTAATGATAAATTTATTCATTAGATTCTTATATATGTATTTCTAATATAAAAACTATATATATATATATATATATATATATATATATATATATATATATATATATATATATAGTCACTCAGTAGTAGTAGTTAGAAAGAGTTAAGAATGAAGGCTGGTTCTATGGTGGTGAAAGTATATTTGGATCTTGATGGTCCAAGTAGAATCTTTCATCTTAACCATTAAAAAATAGTGATGAATGGTTTCGATTAAATGATTATTATATATTAAAAATTATAATAATATAAATTAATTATTCAACATTTGTAAAATTTTGATTTTACTTTTTTATTCTTTTTTTTCCAGCTCATTCCCTCTTTGTCCTATCATCCACTTTGCTATCTTTTTCTTCTGATAGAAAATGAGATTTGATTATTAATATTTTTCTCTAATTAATGTGAGCTTTGAATCAAAAATAGAAGCTCCTAAAAAAACAACACGCATCACCTACTTATCATGGCTATGAAGCATTCATAGCACTTTTGACCAAGTGAACTCGTCGTTTATTGAGGTTTAGTCTAAAATACAACATATTGGATCTGTGAAGTGGCAACTGGTAAGACATTGAAATTGTATATTAGTTACTATTTAACAAGACACAGCCCAGTTATTAAAGATCAGTTTCAGTTTGGTGTTAAAAATTGTATAGAAACTAATTATTACTTTTTACCACTGTTTTTATCCCAAACCAGTTTATGAAATCTATGATTATGGAGTGTTGAATTGAAGCGAAGGAACCTTGTCCTAACGATATAAAAAGGGAAAAACAATAATTATTAATAATATTGTTAATAATGTTGGTTGTAACTTGTAAATATTGTGGTGATTGCTATTGTTAGAAAGAAACACAAAGATATAGCAAGTGGCGTGATGGTGGTTATTGTTATAAAAAAAATAAGAGGAAGAAGACATGGTACTTAAGCAATTTACCATGTTATTTTTTAATTTTTTTTTATTTGGACCACCAAGATTTTTAATATACCTTTTTCCATCTAAGACAAAACCAAGAATGAATATAGTGCCCAGAGCTGGATCTCGAATATAAGTATAGTAAATTTTGAAAATTTTTTTTTTGTTTTCCACGGTATCTCCCAACCCGACAGGTCAAGGACTAATCCGGCGCGGATGTGAGCTCCATTTTAAATAAAGTTCGTCTCGAATCCTAGTTGACTTCCCATTGATCAAAACTAACTTGTACACTTATGAATCTATATTGGTATCATAAGAATAATCTTTGGAATTAATCAATAATCATACAATATTTACAAATGAATGATACACCAGAAAAGAAGCAAGAGAGAGAGAGACTACCCGGCAAGCTCACTAATTGGCGGCCGGTCCATGGCATCATATGCAGCCTTTGCATTGCGCTGCAACAAAGGATCAATGTCTGCCAATTTTGGAATCTGAGCTAGCAGATCAATAGTCCTACGAAGGAGGCGAGCAAGATCGCCTTCGTCCATCGCACAATCCATCATTATCTCTCTCCAAGTCAACCCAGAAGCCCATGCTTCAACCATACCGCAAAACTGGCTATCCAAACAGCAAGGTATCATCACCCCATGTTTCTCCTGAATGGTCAACAGGGCGCTTCTTTGTTCATCCAATAACTTTATGACATTCATAACTGTTGTGGTTGGCTCGTAAATGTAACTGTTATTCTTCCATGGTCGGAGTTTGATACCCTCAGAGACCAAGCTTGCACAAACTGCAGCAAGTTGTGGAGGTTTTAGCTCTAGAAGAATTTTGCTGCGAAGAACCATTGCAAGCCAAAGCTCGTTTTCTCCTCGGATTGCTGCTGCAGTTTCCCCAAGTGGAAATATGACCTGCGTGTTTTTGTCCAATGCTCTGGTTTCATGTATGACATTGCTAACCTGCATAAACTCCTTCCATCCGGAGGGTTCAATTTGTTCTATTCGATTAGTTAAACGTTTTGATCTATTCTGCAAGCGCCTGATTTTCTCCTCAGTAAACTTGACTGCGTCTATGACTTTACTGTATTCTTTGTAGCCTTCTGTACGAGAAATCTTTTTCTTCAAGCGTGAAACTTTATTTCTTTGATCCTTGTAACGCTCTACAGCATCTCTGTAGGCTTGAGACTTTAGCAGTAGCTCATCACTTTCAGAGAAGCTACTCAAAACAGGAACATTCAGACTCCAAGACCATGTATCTAAAGAGCCTTCCATGAACCATAAACCACCATAGGCAGATTGCGCAAGATTA
Source organism: Arachis hypogaea (assembly GCF_003086295.3). Taxonomy (NCBI): domain Eukaryota; kingdom Viridiplantae; phylum Streptophyta; class Magnoliopsida; order Fabales; family Fabaceae; genus Arachis; species Arachis hypogaea. The sequence continues at coordinate 30,694,839 of NC_092050.1, forward strand.
TCCCACTTCATGTCCTCCTTATCAAGGAGAGTGCTCATAATTTCTCGTGGTAGAGCATCCCCTTGAGCCAATGGAACGTTAGGAAAGCCAGTCCCATATACTGTTTTAATCCACTTTTCTGTAAATAGATACCAAGAGTTATCAGAACCAAGAGCCACATGGTATGATGGTTCAAGGCCATCATCCAATACTGAATCAGTAATGCTTGGTTCCGCATCACCTAAATTTATTGCAAAAGAATCAGCAGAAGATACCAATTTCTTAAGTTTTGAAGCATTAAGTGAGTCAACCTTCCCCAGAAACACAGCAGGCAGTGAATGTTGAGTTCCTTCAGAATCTGTGTACTGCAAGCACAAAAATGGTAGATGTCCATTTTCAGGGTCTTCCAACAAAGGTTTTAGAGCAGATATTCTTGTTGCTTCCATCTGTTTACGCAGTTCAGCCCGAACACGTTTTTCTGCCCTTAACTGCTCCTGCAATTCTGCAATCTCCTTATATTGTCGCTGTGATAAAGCTTTCCTGCTTCTTTTATCTATGGCTTCATCAGTTATTTCTGACATCAGAATCTCAATTTCTTTCTCAATTTTATTAATTTCCTCTTTAGCAGCCAGCATAACATTGCTACTAACGTAATTTCCAAAACTCTGCTCAACTAACTTCCTAGCTTCTTCCAAAGTTCTCCCTGATGAAGGTCTCCCATCATCTGACTCATTTGACCTATGAATGGCTTTCACACCTGCAAGAAGATTTAAAACCATTCCAAACGAAGCAGTAAATTGTGAGACTAGGGGCTCAAGTCCAGCAAACAGCACCTTGCAGCACTCTTCAGCACCCTCATTAGGTGTCTGTATGAGCACCACATGACCACTTTCATCAATGCCCCTTCGCCCAGCACGCCCAGCCATCTGAAGCAGTTCATTTGTGCTTAACTGGACACGTCCACTATCACCTCTTTTGCTGAGGGATGAAATAACAGCAGTTCTAGCTGGCATGTTGATTCCTGCAGCCAGTGTTTCTGTTGCAAAAACAACCTTGACAAGCCCTCTTTGAAACAATTCTTCAATGAAAGCTTTCCACAAGGGAAGACAACCCGCATGATGTGCAGCAACTCCTTGCAGAAGTCCTTTCACAGCAGTTTCTCTGACAGCATCAGGATATTGAATGCGGAACCTCTTCAAGGCAAGTTCAACCTCACTTGTTTCACACTCATCTAAAAGATTGCAATTTTCAACATATTGCACAGCTGCATCACAGCCCTTTCTGCTAAATATAAACCATATAGCTGGCAGCATATCCCTAGACTGAAGTTGCCATAGAGTATCAATTATTTGAGGAACCTGGAAAACAAGTGAAATGATTAATACTCCATTTTGAAGAATATACTTACTATTATAAACAAGTTCATTCAGTCTTTTTTGTTGGTCTTAATAAAGTTTTTGCACTTATACCCTAAGTGTGTCTTAGAACTCAAACTCCCCATTTATTATTCATGAACACTTATTGGACATCAAGATCTATCCATCACAGTTTCAGCATTATGATTTTTGAAGGTAGGGAAAATATGGAAGCATTATCAGAAATTTTTTCAGAAGGCTTACCTGTGAACGACGAATTGCATTTATATTATTCTTTGAAAGAGAACGATTTTCCAGTGTGCTACCATCACTATCGTACCTCGTTCCTCGTCTCCGGGAATTCTTTCTTCTAGGCCAATCATCATTGTAAGATTTGACCCCTGCACCTTGAAGTTGTAAATAATTGAGAGACAGCTTCCTGCTTTAAATAAAGGAAGAAACTAAGTTTCCACTTTTATCCAATTCACTAATAAAAATGTTATAATATTTGGTACCAAGTTGTTTAAAATGTTGAATAATGATTAATCTACAGCAGTGTCAGAAACGATTAACAAAACTAAATAAATGCAGTAAGGGTCCCTGACCGGACCTGTTCATGCGTGTTCCTTTCTCATCAAGAAGTGGCAATAAGGAATTTTTCAAAGAGAAATGCCAAGTTAGTGGAACTGGGCGTTTTGATGATGTTACCAATTCTGTTGAACCATGAATCTGAAAGCCAAAACAGTTATCCTCATTGTAAGATCGCTCTTGCAGAAACCACTAAATAAAATGCAGGGATACACTGACCCACATACTTAATTCCATTCACGAGCATAGAAAATAAACCCTAAACCTCAGTTAGACAACAGTACAGAAAATTTTGGGTAGATAAAAGCTAAATCCAGGAATCGTATAACCATCAGGACCCATACTTGAACAAAAGATTGAAATCATTGAACATCAGTATAGGCAAGATCTAACACCCAAACACTCTTCAAATCCCGAACTTCCATAAGTACATCAAGATGATCAACCTACAAAATTCCCTAGAAACTGAATTTTTAGGTAAATTTGAAATGCACTGTCTAATGTTTTTCGATATTTCATGCTAGTTACAAAAAAACCTTTCATGTCCAAGAACAGAGGGGGAAGACCTCCCATGGTTACGTAATTGTTTATAGGATGTTAAAATGCTTGGTACTTAAAATGAAGCTTTTCAAACCCATTTGAAATTTCACTGTCTATTTGCTTCTTTCTTTCTTTCTTTCTTTCTTTATTATCACTCTAAAACTGAACTCCTTTGTATGTATATGTGTAAGTGGGTGAGCGAGAGAAGGGTGCAAGAATCTACTAAGTCGGACTGAATCATTTTACAGATATAGAAACCCAGCCAGCGCAAGTACCTGGCCAATCCAGCCAGCCAACTCATCAGGATTTGCAACAGTTGCTGACAAACAAATTAGTTGAACTTCTTTAGGGCAATAAATAACCTGCAGTATTTGATTGCATAAGTATTTGTAATTAAGAGAAGTTGACTATGCTAAGTATTAGGCAAAGAAAAAAACAAAGTATGCTTACAATCTCTTCCCAAACAGTACCACGAGATATGTCACTAAGGTAATGAACTTCATCCAAAACAATCACATCAACATGGAGAAGTCCGCCTCCTGAAGAAATATTACCAACACTGCATGAAAAGACAAGAGTTATCTATGATTGATGTCCACAATAGATGAGCTCAAATACCAAAATCACAATGGAGAAGAGAAGCTTTATAGATGTTATAATTCGGATGAAATGGAAGGGTTCAATAATATTTATGCAAACAATTGGACTTTAGGTGAGAAAAATAATGTAGTCAAAATCAAATTTTAAGATCAAATACATAAAGCCAGTAACTGGTAGCTGAAGTCCTCCTAGCTTAAGACAACATATACCAAAATTATTCTCGGAACAAGTTATGTGACTATGCTTTAACATAACAAGCAACTCCATTTTTCAGTTAGGCTCGACTTCTAACCCACTGAAATGAACCATTTTGGATTTCCAGGGGAAAAAAGGAGAATAAATTATCTTCTCTAATAAACGTATCCAAAGGGGTAATTAACAGTAAGACAAGGCCTATTCAACGTAAAGCCCCAACTCACAGCTTCACTGCACAACTTGAAAGTTATTAGAGATACAACCATTAATATTGCCTTCTCCTATCAGCTTAAGCTTTTGGAATGAGTGATTTCATGACATGGTATCAGAGCTCGGACTTAAGTTCAATCCTTGGTGAACCCCAGAAGTGAAAAAAATAGCATAAGACAAATAAAAGAAGAGAAGACCTATGCAAATCAAGTAAACCCAAAAAGAGGCTCTTGCTTGAGGGGAAGTATTCGAGATATAACCATTAATGTTGTCTTCTCGGCTTCTCCTATCAACTTAAACTTTAGCGATGAGTGGTTTCGTGACAAAAGTCTCAAAAGTAGTGAAATGGTACACAGCTACACAAAATCACTTGTTTCTGATACTGGGATCCAAGTTAAGTTCAATTTTTGCACATTGTCTTTTACCCCGACATCCAATGAGCTGCTGCAACATAAATAAAAGTAATTTCTTTTTGCAATGGCGGAGGCAGAAACTAGCCGCTATAGTATGAGAAGTAGCACCTGATTGGATGCCAATGTAGAAGAGCTTTACACTGACATTCCATAGAAATTAAACTTTTGCAATTATGTACCTCTGATATAACATGTTGCGCAAAATCTCTGTGGTCATAATCAAGACTTGAGCATCCCTGTTGACAGCGGAATCTCCTGTAAGAAGGCCAACATTGTTGTCTCCAAAAGTCTCCCTGACAATCCACAACAAAAGCATCAGCAACGATTCAACTTTGTAATGAAAGTGACAAAAAGATAAGGCAACAGAAACTCTCTCACACGATGCAAAATAGGAAAGTCAAATTTAGAAGCATAGAACTTCCATTTCTCAAAATTACTGCATACCGAAATTCTCGGAACTTCTGATTGGACAATGCCTTGAGCGGCGTCGTGTAGAATATCCGGCGTCCCCTGGCAACAGTGGCAACCGCCGCAGATTCCGCTATCAGAGTCTTCCCGCTGCTCGTTGGAGCCGACACCACAACCGATGAGCCTCTTAGAAAAGCGTGTATTGCCAGCCGCTGAAGGAAAAAGCCAAAGACGAATAAAAAAAAAACAGCCAGCACAAACTTCACTTCGAGTAACAAAATTCTCCGAACCAATTTTGAAATGAGAAAGAAGAGAAAACTGAACCTGAAACTTATCGATTCGGAAATCGTAAACGGAGGCAAGTTCGTCGACGTCGATGATATCGGAGCCAAACTCCCTGACCTCTTTGCAGAGCTTCTCAACTCTCTGCCACTTGAACGTTCCGTCGTTGCCAAGTCTAGCAGCCTCGAACGCTTCCTCGCCTTCGTCGGAAACGGCGCCATCGTACGCCTCGCTCGAAACGTCGTCGTATTCATCAGCAGCAACATCTTCGTCGTCGTCGTATTCGAATTCATCATCTTCTTCATTTTCTTCAAAATCTTGTTCGCCTTCTTCGTCTTCGTCGGCCTCGTGAAGCGTAGAGGATGGGGACTTAAAGGAGATTTGGAAACGGAGGGAAGAGAGGACCGAACGGTGGCGAAGTAGAAGAGAGAAGGGGAGAGTAGTGGCGGCTCGTGTAAATGGGAGAGGAGTGTGGCGAGTTGGAAGGAGTGAGAGAATGAATGGAGTGCTGGTGGCGGGGGCGGTTGCCACGACCACCATGGCGGGAGAGTTTTTCGCGTTTGGATTTGGTTTGGCTGCGATTTTCTGTTGCCGATGACAATATATCCAACTTTTTTATTATTCAAAAATGAGAAAAATATCTCAAGATTTTGGTTGGGTGTTTTTTTTTGTCAACATTTGTGTTTGTTTATTTTTTCTTTTTATTTTCTGGCCATGATGCGGTTTAGAGTGGCAAACGGGCTAAACCCGTCGGGCCTAAATTTATCGGGCCGGCTCGCATAACCCGTAAAAAAGATAGGTCGGGTTGAAAAATTGGAATCGCAAAAAAAAAAAAATCTGCCTAATTTGCACCGCTTAAATCGCAAGCTTTGGCAGGACAGGACGGACTTCCCTGTCAGGCTTAGTTTTTTTTTTTATAAAGAGGTATTTTTGCAATTTTTTTTTGCCAAAACTCATCTTCTTCCAATCCAATTTATAAGAGTATAAAGATGAATATTGAGTATTTTCACTATTTTGGATTATATGTTGCTTTGAAGATAATATTTATAATTATGTTTTGGATTATGTTTATTTTGTTTTGGAGACAATATTTATAATTATGTTTTGGATGAAAACTTAGTTTATAATTATGTTTGTGAATATTTTTATTTTTTATGCTTTTAAAAATTATAAATTTATTAATATGGTTGTGAAATTATCATGGTTCTGAAAACCGGGAACCGATTACCTGGCCGGTCTGGGTAACCTCCAAAACCGTGTGGCAAAAAACCGGTGGAAAAACTGGTCGAACCGGCGGTTAACCGGCAAACCGGAAGAATCGTCCGGTTTTTTGACGGTTCAGTGGTTTCAAAATTCAGAAGCCAAACGACGTCGTTTTGGCTATTTAAAAAAAAATGGCATACGCGTTAACCAGTTAACCCTAACGAACCTAACCCTAATCAATCAGCCTTCAGCCACCCACCAAACCCCCGAAGCTCTCAGCCAGTCAGCCTCCTCCCCTTTCTTCCCCCCTCATCCACCAAGGCCACTATTGCCACCGCCCACCAAGCTCCAGATTCCAGCAGCGCTCCTCATTCGCGACCCAGCATCGCTCCCCATTCGCCACCCAGCAGCGCTCCTCAGCAGCCGCGACCACCACCGCGTTGAGCCCGCCTCCTCGTCGCCGAACCTTGACGAGCTCGCCGAGCCCGCATCGCATTCGCCGGTAAGACTGGTTTTCTTGTCTTCTTGATTTTGAACATGCTTCCTTCTAGCTCGCCTGTTCTGTACTTCTGTTTGAAAAAAAAAATAACAGGGCATCTGATTCTGTTTGCTGGTTCATGGATAACATGCTGATCTTAATTTTTGTTTTTGATTCTCTATGCTGCATGTTCTGTTTGCTGATTCTGTTTGCTCTATGCTCGACCATTCTGTTGGATTCTGCTTTTTGTTGCTTCTGAATGGAAATGGTTTTAAATTTTTATTTTACCTGAATCAGTTGATTTCTGTGACTGTCAAGCTGCATGAAGTTGATCTATGCTGCCTGTTCTGTTTGCTGGAATCTGTAAATAGTTTTTGATTCTCTATGCTGCCTGTTCTGTTTGCTGGAAATAGTTTTTGATTCTCTATGCTGCCTGTTCTGTTTGCTGGAATCTGGAAATAGTTTTTGATTCTCTATGCTGCCTGTTCTGTTTCTGATTGTTTTAGATGGAACAATCACAAAGTAACTCACAGCCACAAGATAATGCTGCTCAAAATTCTCAAACTGGTTCATCTAGAGGTAAATCTGATCCAGCTTGGCAGTATTTCACAGTGAGGTATGACAAAAATAACAAGGCTCACTATACATGTATTTTCTGCTTGAATACTTATAATGGAGGGGGGATATATAGAATGAAATATCATCTTATTAAAGTTTGATGAGTTGCATCTTTGATTAGTTGAAAACTGCTAGTAATTGTATCTTTTGAATGTAGAACATTATGGGTTTGTCATTATGTACGTTTTATTTTTTGTTTAGTTATAAACTTTGATGTTTGAAGTTGTTTGTAAACCTCTAATATTAAGTAATGGATAATTTATTATGTGAAATATTAAATTTTATTAAGTTAGAAATTATTGAATTTATATACTTAAGATTATTTTAAGTTTTTTAATAATTTTATTTAATATTTAATTAAACCGGTTGAACCCCGGTTGAACCCCGGTCGAACCAGTAAACCATTAAACCAGTGACCTCACCGGTTCATTGACCGGTCCGGTTCTCGCAACCTTGGAAATTATATATATTATTTAGTAATTAATAAAAAAAAAAGAAGTTTTAGCAGGTTTAGCCTGTCAGCCACAGTTAGGCGGGACGAGGTGAGATTTTAGGACTCCCTCACTAGCTGGACGGGACATGACAGCCCACCAAAGGGCGGGCTTCTGGCGGGGCGGGACGGGGCGGGCTTCCCCTCTTGCCACCCCTACTCGAATCTATCTATTGGGTCAGATAAATTTCACTTGGCCCTCCAAAAAGTTTGGCTGATTATGCGTGCCTTTTGGGAAGTAGCAATTTTTTTTTTAACTTTTGGATTGTAAAAGTTATAAATATATGTGTTTAGTATCATTTTTTAGAAACTGTTTTTAACTTTTTAAGTTAATTGAGCGTTTTTGAAGAAATAGAAAATATGACTTCTTTTTTTTAGAAGTTATTTTATCACTTCTATTAAAAAAAATTTGACTTTAAAATAAAAGAGATCTTTGTACTACTTTTATTCTTGGCTTTGTGAAAAATATTTTCTATTTGTGCTGGAAATATTGGCCATCTACCATAATTTTCATGCAATATTTCGTTTGCAAGAAGTAGTGGCCTTCCACCATTTTCACGCAATGTTCCATTTGCTAGAAGTGTTGGCCTTTTAACATTTTTTTTCAATAGGGTCATTTCCTTATTTTGCAATATCTCTCCACTTTTTTATGTATCTCTTCATGTACTTTGTTTGTTTGATTTTTTTATGCTCTTCCTCAACAAATTTATGAAAGTGGCAAGTCCGAAAATAAAATTTAAACTTTATTGGAATGAACAAAATACTATTATATTCATGAAAATATGTAAAGAAGACATGGTGGCTGAAAATAGACCTGAAACACATTTTAACATAGCTGGTGGAACAAAATTAAAAATGTAACGCCTTAATAAACAAATCCTTATACTCGAATCATAAGTCAATGATAATAAGGTGGTACGACTCTCAGGTGGATTTTTTTTATACATAATTAGAAGTATAATCGAAGGTGGTATTAATCGAGAAGTTTGAAAAGAGTAAAAATAAAATCGCAAGGTCGTAACACTCACGTATCGTCAAATGGAACATAAAGCATAAATTGAAGGCGATATAGAGTTAAATCCGCGAAGAAGAATAGGGTAAAGTCAGAATATAGAAATATAGCATAAGTAAGTAGTCACTAGTTGCGACACGCGAAGTTTAGGCCGGCTAGGTTACAGAATAAAAGCAATTTAACAACATAAAGTCCTATCTCTCCCAAAATAATAGGCAAGTTCCCAAAATAGATCAATATACAAAATATAAGTTTTCAAAATGGAGGTGGAGAGATTCTAAGCAAAATATAAAGCAGGAATATAAAGGTCTTCGCCGTCTCTCAAATGAACCACAGCTCACTACTGAACACCTGGACCTGCATCTGAAAAACAAGCGATATATACGGAATGAGAACCCTGACCCATGGGTTCCCGGTACGGTAAAAGTGCCAAATAAATACAATACATTGTAATAAAAACTCACTAAGCATCCTAACACCCTTCGTCGATTATTCATCCTAGGTTCTCACTAATCCATGAATTAGGCAACCGATCTAGGTAATACTAAGTCTAGGCCACACCTCATCTTTCTCTTCTTTTCAAACCTCTCATCACTTAATTCATAACAACTATAACCCGTAATTCAGACTCAGTACTCCAATTACCAATTGTCTCATTCTCTACCTGGAGCAAGTGAAATCACTTCACTGCGTCTACCCAGGGAGCTCAAATTATCTCATTTAATAATCATTATCATTAATTAATTATATCATCAACTCATCGTGTTAAGAACAGCCCTCAGCGTCAACTGACACCAGCATGAGGGACCTCTCAGTTGTACAAACACAAGCAATACAGACAAGTAAAATACAATTAAGGTACAAGTAAAGCAAGTAGCATTTAATCAGGTAGCATAGCATATATGTATAATTTGGCAATCCAAAACAAATAGGCAAGCCCAAACAAGTCAAACATATGCAAATGATGAATGTTTGCCTTATGGCCGATGATATCATCTGTCGTTTACAAAGCCAACCCGACATGTCCTGGTAGCTAACCATTGGACAGTCCCTGCGAGAGTGCGTCCCCAAGCTCAAAAATCAAAATGAAAATATCCATGGGGGAGAGCTCATCTGAAAAGGTATAAGTGTCCGGCCACATCTTACGACGTAGGGTCAACAGAATCTCGGATCTCAACCTGGAGCAAGTGGAGTCGACCCACTGCCTCTACCCAAGGAAATCTGAAACTCAGATAATTTCACAAATCTCAAATTATCCTCGACTGGGAGCAAGTGGGAGCTAACCACTGCATCTACCCCAGGAGTTCAGACCAAACCCGGAGCAAGCAGAATTACTCCACTGCATCAACCCAGGCAGGTATATCACAGTCAAATCATATTCAATTTCAGTATCACACTCTTAATCACCCTTATCATTAATCTCGTCTCAATTTAATACTCAACCTCAAGTTAACTCATTCATCGTTCCCACGAATCATCATTAATTCCCTTCTGATTTCATCTATAGAAATTACCAAGCTTAAATCACTATCTTCTAAACTCATAACCAAAATTACCCTTTTTATTCCTTTACTATTCTCTCCCGTGATTCAATACCCTAAAACTGGTAAAAAAAAGTGTCAAGTAAGTATTACGGGAGTTTGCAAGCTCATCAGGAAAATCAAACAGTTAAAAACAAGTTTTTATTTGAAAAACAGGGCAGTGTGCGTACGCATAGAGCTGTGCATACGCACGCCCAGGAGAGTTTTTAGAAAGTGTGCGTGCGCACAAGGTTGTGCATATGCACAGAAAGTAAAATTTTGGTTGTTGAGTGTACACACAGAACATGCGAACGCCTCCAACAGAACGCACTTCCCAGCGTGTGCGGGCGCATAGGGTTATGCGTGCGCACAGCCTGCAAAACTTCGATGGTTGTGTGTGCGCACAGGGCGTGCTAGCTCTCCCAACAGCAGCCATATCCTCGTGTGTGCATGCGCACAAGGGTGTGCGTACGCACATTTTCAAAAATATACACAGTGTGTGCATGCGCACACTAACCAGAAACCAAAATTCTACAACATCACAGTATTCAGATTTCGGATACCAAGTTTTGATGATCATATCTTTCTCTACAAAATTCAGATTTCTACAAAATTGATATCGTTTTAAAGCTCTTTGAATTGTCTTTATTTTGATACAAAAAATCATTAATTTTCAAAATCCGTAGCTCAAGATATGATCCGTCGAAGTTAACTAAAAATCCATTTTTACCAAAAACCTCTAAACCTCAATTTTACCAAAATTTCAATCCAGCATCACTTATTCCACATTTAAAGCAGTCCTAATATGCTTTAATTCATGTTCATATACCTTTTCATCATTCCAACACCTAGCATGACATAGATAATCCATTCCATACCCACATTCTACTTATAAAAATGTAAACCTCAACAATATACATGACAAAAACCTCATTCCATCATCCTATATCCATATCACCAAGCCTTTTCATTTATTAACATCCACAAGCATACAAACTCAATATCACTACCCAACATTATCATCATTCAACTTCCATCTCAATAATCAACAACAATATCACACCCATCAAAATCATCATGCATTATCACACACTACACACATCAACTCACCTTCCTTACCTCTTCCGGCCTCCGGCCCAAAATTCACCAATCAATATATATATATATATATATATATATATATATATATATATATATATATATATATATATATATATATATATAACTCAAAATTCACACCATTCCTTATCAAATAGAAAATCCAACAATACACCAATTATGCACTATTACACTAATCTCATCCAAACCTTCAATTACCACAATATACCATCTACTCACATCAAATTCATCCCAATACATAATTCAAACCTAATCCTAAGGGCATTTAACCTAGGAATTCATATCACACCACACGGTACTCAAATGAAACTTAAACCGTACCTCTTAGAAGTCAAATTTAAGTTCTCGCTTGGGAATCTCCACCTAAACTCAGCTCCAAGCTCCACCAAACACTTTCACAAGCAAGATTCAAGTTCCAAAAGTGTATCCAATTCTCTAATACACACATTACATACATACATCAACTTAGGGCTCACTAAATATCATATATTACAAGGGTTAGAGGGTTCCTTACCTTAACCCATGAATTTGGTTGATGGAATTCACCAATAGCTCATACTAGAGCACCCCTAAACAACCAAAGTCACAAGATTTTCTCAAAACCCAAGCCAAATTCGAAATACAAGAGAAAAATCGAAACTGGGCAGATTTCATCAAGAAACTCACCACATAACCTAGATAGATTTGAAGAGCTCGTCAAGGACGACACGTGACCGCAAACGGCTCGTCAATCGGAGCACCGGAGAGAAAGTTATGGTGGTTTGAAGATTAAGAGAGGTTAGGATTTTCTCTCTTCCCTTCTCAGCTGTGGTGTTGTGTTTATGAGGGTGAAGTGGCTGAATGGGGGTTCATTTAAGCTTATATATAGGTTGGGCTTGGGCCCAACTTGGGCTCGGTCTAACCCGTTAGTATTTTTGGCCCGTTTGGCCCAATTTTGGGCCAAACCTTTAGAATTAGTGTCCGGTTTTGAATTCTAATTATTTTTCTAAGGTTTTCTACTATTTTTAATTATTCTCTCACAGTACTGGACAGACTTAAACCGATTCGCCTGGTTATTCTGCCGTTTCGCAGTCTGATGCGGTTTTTCGCAGAAATTACATTTTCTAACTCAGAAAAATCGTATGAGTTCAACTATCATATGTAAATCTTCAAATTCCTATTGCCAAATTTCCTAACCATATTTGCTCATATTTAATTTATATTTAATTAAACACGGTTTTGCCGGGTTTTACATCCTACCCACCTAACAAAAATTTTCGTCCTCGAAAATTCGATATCAAATCTTCATATAAGCTCTCTCAATAACTAATCAGATGTTATGTTCATCTCACCCTTCATAAAACTTTTCCCAAAACCGAAACTCACCTCCCTTCACCGTTTCTCTCAAATTAACCTCAATACGACCTCAATGTTTCAAATTTTTACTGTCTTCCAAATCTATCATCCAAAGTCCAATAATTTATCCATCAACATTTAAGCACGAATCCAATTACACCTCTAGTCATTTATATAGCTATTTTAAAATCAGTGTAACCCCATATCCACAATTAAACTTAACTACGTGCGAATCACTATTGGCATTAGCTCACTAAACCTGTCAGATATCCAAACCTAAAGTATTTCTAATCATCTTTTACAGCTCCCATCTGCAACGATTCTATTCTAATACTTTCATAAACTTCCGCTGCGTGACTCTGATTTCTTATCTAGTACTAATCCTATCACTTATCTCCTTAAGTACTAAACCACAACTTAGCATGACAGACATTCACTAGATTTCTATCTATGATAGCCAAAATCAAACACCAACTCAAGCATACTTTTAACACGTTGTTACCGATCTTTCACTTACCTCTTTCCAAACCGTCGGACCTAGCGGCATCCTCCGTCGTCATAGTGAATACGCGACCTGGTTGTTGGGCCTTGGCAGCATTCCGATTGGCCTTCTCAGGACAGTTCCAAGACATGTGTCCAACTCCTCTACAACTATAAAAAGTCCCAATCCAGCTCGACACGGAGTTCCCGGATGATAGCTTCCACACCACCTTTAAGTAATTTCATTCTCAGGTTGCTTTCCATACCTCCTCCCTTAATGATTGTTGTTGTTGTTCCTTCGAAAGTTGTCTTGGCCTTGCTGGGGCTGCTGGTTATGACCTCCTCTCTTAAAATCCTGACCCCTTGGGAAAAGATACCTCGCACCCTCTCGACCATGGTTCCCACCACGGTTGGTGTTAGTAGTTGCAATCCTCCTTAAGCTATCTTCCACTACACGGCTCTTGTTGACTAATTCTGCAAAGTTCTTGACCTCAAGAGGCGCCACAGCCCTCATAATGTCATCCCTCAGGCCATCTTGGTACTTCATGCATTTCCATTCCTCATACCCTTCAGGGGCACCTTGACAGACCCTTGAAAATCGGCACAACTCCTCAAATTTGCTTTTGTAAGCCGCTATAGTCATAGATCCTTGCTTCAGTTGTAGTAATTCCAATTCCTTAGCCTACTTCGTGGAGTTTGGGAAGTACTTCTTGTAAAACTCCTCTTTGAACCTCTCCCATGTGATAGCCTCATCTTCATTTCCTTGCTGCAGCAGACGGTGAGCTCCTTGCCACCAGTGTTGTGCTTCCCCAGGCAGTTGGTAAGCAGCAAATTCGACTAGCTGATCCTCCGGTACCTGTTGTGCTTGCATTGCCCTCTCTATTGCCTAGAACCAGTTATCGGCTTCCATTGGATTAATCGATCCGCTAAAAACATGGGGCTTAACCATCAGAAAGGTTGTCAATGTCATCGGACCTGCAACTGAGCTTCCTCCAGCTCCGTTACCATTCCTATTCATTCTTGCCATAGTGATAAGAGAAATTATTGCCGGTTTAGAATCAATCAAAACAAGAATCAATTCATTGGTAGCATAGTCCAAACCAACAATGAATTCTCAAGATCAAATATTAAATCCAATACAAAATAACCGAGAGTAATTAAACCTTGGGTCGTCTTCCCTAGGAGATTGCAAATGAAGTGCATATTATTGGCTATGGGAGGAAATGGGGATTTGGATGATTGCAAGAGAGTAAGTAATGTAAATGGTAAGAAAGTAAATGATCATGCAAGGAATTAAATGGAGGAAAGCAAGTAAAAGCAATGCAAATGGAAATTAAATGATAAAAAGGACTATTGGCAATAAGTGGGTAATTAAGGATTCCTATCCTAGTTGTGGACCACAACCATGGCAATTGTGTGGAATTAATCCCAATTAGTCAATCCTACTTGAGAATTAGTCAAAAGGGCATAATTGATTCCAATCCCTAAGTCCTAAGTCAACAATACTGGGTCACTTAGAGTCAAGGGAAACCGAACCAATTAACAATCCTCACACAATACGGAATGGACATCCACAACTCAATTCCACCCAAACATCCAATTTCTCAACCAAGAGTGTGAAAACCAAACATGCAAGAAATAAAAGTCAAAGCAATAAGAGTCAAAGCAAGGAAAATTAAAATGCAAGAAACCTCTTGGCAAGTAATTGAGAGCTAAGGTTACCTATCCTAGCCATTGACCACAAATACATGATGATTATGAAGAGTTAATCCTACTTAGTCAACCTTACATCGAAGATAAGTCAAATAGGCATAGTTGATTTCAATCCATAAGTCCTAAGTCAACACTAAGGGTCACTTAGAGTCAATGGAAACTAAAACAACTAACTACTCTAATATATCAAATAATAGTGGACATCAATGACTCAATGGTCACCAAAGTCATCAATTTTAAGCCAACAGTGAGAAAAAACTATGTAAAGACTAAGCCAAGTATTTTATCAAACACTTGGTGTGCATGAAAATAAAATAATATTAAAATGCATTAAAAATAAAATCTAACTACCAAAAGCAAGAAAATGATAACAACAACTAAAGGAAGCATTAAATGAACATTAAACATAAATTGTATTAATTGAAAGTAAAATTAACAAGGAGTGTTCATAACAGAAAAATGACAAGATAAAGGAAATAACAAAGGAAATGAAGAAGAATAAAGATGCAATAACAATAAATGACAAGAAAAAGTAAATGAAAATAAGAATTGAAAGTAGAAATTACAATAAATTAAACTAAGAAACCCTAATTCTAGAGAGAAAGGGGAGCTTCTCTCTCTAGAAAACAACCTACATAATGCTAAACTAACCCTAACTTCTTCCCCCCTTCACATGGAGTGAGGCCTTGTTTAATATAGGAAGAATCAACTTCAGAAAGTCCAAAAATTGGGCTCTGGAAGCCCATAAATTGCTCCCAGCGATTTCCATTAAGTGAGTCACGTGCTGGGACGTGTGCGTACGCACACATGCTGATTTTCTTCTTGTGCGTACGCAACAAGATGTTGTGTGCATGCACACATTGCTGTGTGGTTCTTATGCGTACACACAGGGGTTTGTGCGCACGCACACTCCAATGTGTACTTTTCCTTTGTTTTCTTCATGTTTTCTCCCTTTTGCATGCTCTTCTTCCACTCTTATCAAGCCATTCCAATCTATTACACATGAAATTACTCACAAACAACATCAAGGTATCTAATGGGATAAAAGTGATTAAAATAAGCACAAAAGAGCATGTTTTTACAATTAAGCTCAATTTAGGGAGAGAATACAAAAGTATGCTATTTAGATGAATAAATGTGGGTTTATGTGATAAAATCCACTCAAATCAAACCAAAATATATCGTCAAATATGGATTCATCAATTCCCCTACACTTAAACAATAGAATGTCCTCATGCTAATCACAATCAAAGGAGAAGGATAAGGAGGGTAAGCAATTTATTAAATGCAACTACTTATATGCATGCAACTATACTAAATGCTATCTATCTCTATCTATACCATGGTTCCTATGGAGTTTGGCAAAAACAAACAAGAGAATCTCAATCAATCCAAAGTAGAAACTTAGGGCCAAGACAAGAAAATATAGCAATATAATCAATGTCCAAAGATTTGATTTGAAATTTTCAAATTTCCTTTCAACAACTTGCAAGAAGACACAATATGAGAGATGGAATCATAGAATTGAGCGATCGAACCCCTCACTGGATGTGTTTACACTCTAGTCGCTCAATGTTTAGGCCTTAATCACTCAATTCTTCTTTAATCATGTTTTTTTCAAAGATTTGCAAGTCATCTAACAATCAACTAATACTTGATGAATGAATGCAAATATCATGAGGTCTTTGGAGGGTTGTAATGGGGCTAGGGTTAAGGTAGGATCAATATGATCAAGTGGACTTAGTGAATTAGATCTTTGATTAGTTTAAGTGTCCACCTAATCCTATATCATCCTATGTACACATAACAAAACAACCTAACTACCCATTTATCTCCTATCTCACATTTACTCATGCATTTTCTTTCCAACACACACACATATGCATCCTTTATTTAATATTCTTATTATCATTTCTTTTTCTTTCTTTTCTTTTTCTTTTTCCTTCTTTTTTTATACTTAACATCAAAAAGAGATGCATATGTTTCAAGTATAGAATGCATGAGTGTTTACCCATTTTTTCAAATTTCACAATGAAAATCCAAACTAACTTTCTACCAATATTTTCCACAAATTTCCCCCACACTTGATTGACACACACTCTCAAACCCAAGCTAATCAAAGATACAATACATGGACATAATGGTTTTTCACTTAGGGCAAAAGATGTGCTTAATATTAGAACAAAAGGGAAATTAAAAGGCTCAAAAGTGGTTTACAATGGTAGATGTAAGGGTTGTCCATATGGGTTAAGTGAGTTTAATCAAAAATGGCCTCAATCATACTAAATGCAATCAAAACATCAAATATAGGACATAAAGAATTCAAGCAAATCAAAGATTACAATCATAAGAAAGTATAGCACACAAGAACAAAATTAATGGTTGAAAATGTGCAACCATCCATTAAAGCTCAAATCTCACTAGGTAATTTGTTCAAGCTCTTTTCTATGTTCCATAAGAAAAATACTTCAAGCAAGTTCAAAAACAAGGTTCAAATCCAATCAATGGAATGCCCAAAAAGAGATTTCTTGAGAATTCTTTGTTGTTTTACCAAACTTATTTTCTATACTAGGTAACATGCAAATATTTACTAAAATAAAACTATAAGCAAGCTAAGATATATACAAGCAAACTAAGCAAAATGCAATGAAATACCAACAAGTATTCACAAAAGACAAAACTACTAAAAACTAGAGAAAGATAGTGCAAAGTGTTGAGAAAAGAAAATTTACGCCCCAAATTTGCGGATCCTTGATAAACCACTATTTTATGGTTTATATTGTGTTTAATCGAGTGGTTTTTATAAACTCTTTACCCACTTATTCATATAATTTGCATGTTTTACATTTTCCTTCCTGGTTTTGTGATATGATTGAAAACATGCTCCTTTGGCCTTATATTTGCTAATATTAATCCTCTCTTATTACCATTTGATGCCGTGATATGTGTGTTAAGTGATTTCAGAGATTATAGGGCAGGAATGACTTGGAGGATAGAGAGGAAGCATGCAAAAGTGGAAGGAATACAAGAAGTTGAAGAAATTGCTAAGCTGTCCAGCCTGACCTCTTCGGACTTAAACAGTCATAACTTGAGCTACAGAGGTCTAAATGAGATGGTTTTAGTTGAGTTGGAAAGCTAACGTCCGGGGCTTCGCAACGATATATAATTTGCCATAGCTGCCCCAAAGCCAGGCGATTCGAACGCGTGGATCACGCGGACGCGTGACCTGGCAAAAACCCAATCCGCGCGAACACGTGGACGACGCTTTAAAGTAGGGAAATCCATTCATTCATCAACATGTCTTCCATTACTCGCTTTTCATAATTTTAGGATTAGATGTAGTTTTTAGAGAGAGAGGTTCTCTCCTCTCTCTTAGGATTTAGGATTTTAGGATTTCTATTAGTTTAGTTCAATTCATCTTCAGTCACAGGTTCAATATTCCTTTTACTTTATATTTCTCTTTTACTTTCAGATACTTTAATGCTTTTATTTGTTGATTACTTATGTTTCCAAATTGGCTTACGAACCATTCATGATTTCATGTTAGGATTTTCTTTATTTAATATAAATTGAGGTATTTCAGATTTATGATTCTTATTTAGCTTTTTATATTCTTGGCTTTAATTGATTAATTGGAGACTCTTGAGTTATCAAACTCATCGTGATTGATAATTGTTATTTTTGCTAATTGAATTGAATTCCAATAACTCTAGTCCTTTCTTAGGAATTGACTAGGACTTGAGGATCAAACTAATTAGTCCACTTGACTTTCCTTTGCTTTAGTAAAGGTTAACTAAGTGGGATTAAATCTCAATTCTCATCACCATCGATAAGGATAACTAGGATAGGACTTCCAAATTTTCATACCTTGCCAAGAGTTTTATTATATATTAATTTATTAATTCCTGCAATTTATTTTCCTTGTTCAAACCTTTCAAAAACCAAAAATATTATTTTTCATAATCAATAATAAATCATACTTCCCTGCAATTCCTTGAGAAGACGACCCGATGTTTGAATACTTTGGTTTATAAATTTTATTGGGTTTGTTACTTGTGACAACCAAACGTTTGTACGGAAGGATTTTCTATTGGTTTAGAAGCTATACTTACAACGCGATTACTTTTATTCTTTACCGATAGAAAATTTAGTTCGTCAAAATGGCGCCGTTGCCGGAGAATTGCAAACGTGTGCCTTATTATTGGTTATTGTAAATATTTGCTTTTTGCTTGTTTATTTGTTTTTATTTTTGTTTTTATTTTTGCTTTTTCATAAATTAAGAGCTTATTGGTTTTTTTTTTAGTTATTAAAAATTTTTCAAAAATTTGTTCTTCGTGTTCATCTGGACCTTCAAGTTGTTCTTAGTTGTTCTCTTCATTTTGATCTAAAAATTTTAAGTTTTGTGTCATTTTATTGTTTTTCTCTTTCCTCATTTAATTCAAAAATATCTTTTCTCTTTATTTTAATTGAATTTTCAAAATTTGCATAAAAAAAATTTTCCGATTTCTATTTTAAATTTTTTATCTTATCTTATCTTAGTTTTAAATTTCAAAATTCAAATCTTTTTCAAAAATCATATCTTTTTCAAAACTTTATCTTATTTCAAAATCAAATTTCAAATTTCAAATTTCAAAATTCAAAATTCAAAATTTAATTTTCAAATTCAAAATTTAAATTTCAATAACCTTTTAATTTAAATTTATTTTTATTTTCGTTTTTAATTTTTATTTGCTATTATGAGTTTTCACCCCCATCGCTTTAAGTTTGGTTCCAATGTTGTTGTAAGGAATGGAAACTATAATGAAAATAGGCATCAAGATTGGAAGAATCAAAGATGGGAGGAGCCACAAGGATTTGATCAACCCTCTTGGCAACAACCCGCTCCAATGCACTATAACCAACAACCATTCTGTGATGCATACCAAAATGATGACTATTTGTGGACCCCCTTGTAGTTATCAACAAGTCCCGCCATATGCTTATGAACCATCTCCTCAACACAAATCTGGACCACCATACTCACAAACCCCTTACCACCAAACACCACCATATGACCCTAACCTATATCCACCACACCAACCACCATATGAACCACACCCAGAACCACTACCTCTGTAACACCCTACCACACAGAGCCTTACGCTTAAGTCGTAAAGCAGAGGTGGCAAGGTATTACGACCTTTAAAAGAAAAGGATATGTACATAGATATAGTTGGATGAAATCATATCTAGGAGCCTTGAAGGATAAGCTAATAAAAAATAATAAACAGAAAATCGTGTCACACTCGCATGGATATTTGTAAAACGGACAGGAAAGATCAAAAGGAAGCTGAAAACAAATATACATATCAGAGTTCCAAAACTTAGATAGCAAGCTCCAGACTCGACCTGCGAAGCTAAGGCCGGCCAGAGTATATGATTATATATATATACAACCCAAAATAAAACTCAAACCACAAAGTAAACCCCTGTATCTCCAAGTCGACCTCTAGGAGGGACAAAACACAAAATGTACATGTGGAGATTCTATAAACATTTATACATAGCCCAAAATCAAGATATAACAGTCAAAAAGGTAGTTCTTCGCTTGAAAGGAAGATATCCAGACGCTCAACGAAGTGTCTCTCAACCTGCATCTGAAAAACAATATAGTATGGGATGAGAACCGGAGGTTCTCAGTATGGTAAAGGTGCCTGCATAGTTAATATAAAAGGTCCCGGGGAAGCCAGAGGCATTCCTAGAACTTCAACACTCAGACTTCATCTTAAGGATTCAACTAAACCAGAATTAGGTAAGTTATCTAAGGTATTCAAGTTCTGAATCTAAATTTAACCTAACATTCTACTTTCTGTCACTTCTTATCCTCTGAATCTCCCGTAGGACAACCCTCTTCACACCTCCGTCAAGAGGGGTTTCTCAAAAAAACATACACATATAATTCAAGCAAGGAAAACACGGATAGAGAAGCATTTACAGCAAGTAGAACAAGTAGCAGATAAGCAGAATTTAGCAGTTAAGCAAACTAAAACGACACACACTCAAACAAAGCAAACAAATGCATATGATGCATGCCTGTCCTATGGCTGATGAGTCTCATCTGTCAGTTATACAGCCAACCTGACAAGTCCTGGTAGTTAACCATTGGACAGTCCCTCTATGCGCGCATCCTCAAGCTCAATAATATTCCGTGGAGTTAAACTCCAAGCTCAAATATAATATTCCATGGAGTCACACTTGAAGCTCAATAATATAGTATTCCATGGAGTCGAACTCCAAGCTCAAATATAATATTCAATATTCATATATATATGCATGCCCATGGGGGAACCCGGGGAGTTAAAGTGCCCGGTCACATCTTGCGACAGAGGGTCAACAAATAGTCTCAGATACACAAGCCACATAATAATATCTTTCCTTTTTAGAATAACACCTCAAATCAAAACTCTAATTCTTATAGAAACTTTGGCAGTATCTCCTCTGAAACTCGAATTTCTGCCACCCTTCAAGGGTCCCAACTACCAAACCAAACACCTCTTAGTCATTCAAATCATTTCCAGTAACAAATTATTTCAAAATCAAACAAATACCAATATTAAATCTTTTCCCAAAACCAACCAACTTCGATAGCAAATTATTGACAACAGCTAAACCACACATTTTATACCATATACACAATCCATCAATTATACATTCAGTTCATTCCTATCTTAAGGTCTTCTAGCCTAAGTTTTCACGTGACATTAAACATTAACTACGAGAAACCAAAACCATATCTTCGTACGGAATCAAAATATTCGAAGCTCCGGAGAAACTTTCTGACTGAGCTATCGAAGAAGAAAATGTCCAGAATCGTCTATGCCTCCTAAAATTCTCGTTGGCCAAACCCAAAAAAAAGATGAGCTATGTCACTATCAACTTTCACTAATCAAAAATGGTGCCAACGTGTAGAAGAGGAGGTTACGAATACTCTTACCGAATTAGATTTTTAATTGGAGTTACGGATTTCAAGAAATCGAAGCCGAAAGTTCAGAAGAGTTTACGTTTTCTCTCTTTCTCTCTTCGTTATGCTCTTCCCTCTCTCTTACGATATTCACGTGTATATATATATATATGACCGCCTTGACTTTCTTTATTATTATGTATAAACCGCTTTGGGTTTCTCCATTATATATATATATATATATATATATATATATATATATATATATATATATATATATATATATATATATATATATATATATATATATATATATATATATATATATATATATATATATATATATATATATATATAACCTAATGCATAATGATAATAATAATATATATGTAACCTAATGTAAAGTATAAATCACCTTTTATTTTCTATGCTTTATAATCAATAATAGTAATAATAATACTAGCAATAGTAATGATGGTCATATAATAATGATAATAATAAACGTAATAATAGTAATAATGATAATAATGCAATGAATATAATATATATAAACTTATAATAAAATTTAATACTTACGGTAATTATATACAATGTTTATAATAATAATAATAATAATAATAATAATAATAATAATATGGATTTGATTAAATTTAAATTATTATATAATTAGTTCAATTACTGATAATAAAAATAATTTTTCCAAAAATAAAGAATTCTAATTTTATAAAATAAATTATAACTTATTTATATTTATATTTTTAAAATTGAGGTTCTCTATATTCTACCCACCTTATAAAAATTTTTGCCTCGAAAATTGATATAAAATAGAAAAGATTCATACTAACGTAACTTTTCTTCTTGAACATGTCAAAGAAAAACAGAAAGATTTGATATGTTTTGTTTGTAAATCCAGGATATTCTTATGGCTTAAAAGTCTACGCAAAACGGAAGATACAAGATAGACTCGATGCAGAAAGGTTATAAGGCAGGCCAGTACTAGAACGGCGGGTTTATCGTCCCTAATACTCGTTTCATCTAGCTCCTAAATTCTGCCAATTCTAATGGTGTCACCTTACGTAATACAATCGAAACTGGTTCAGCCTCTGACACTAAATCTGTCACAACTTACTCTTTCTCTTAACACCTAACCGATTATCAATTACGGGTTCAATCTATGTCATGTCTCTTCCTCGTAACTTACCATCTCTGGGTTTTAGGTAATTGTCCCGCACAACTCTCAACATTTCCGGTTCCATATGTATAACTTAAGTTGTATACTCATAATAGTTCGACGCACTACTGCTGCGCCACTCTTATTATTATTCTCCAAGAATTTAGTCACTTTTCTAGGCTAACCAACTATCGTTCTGTCTCACCATTCGGAGGTCTTTAGTCGATCGCTCAGTTGAAAATCACAAGGCTCACAACTTGGTAATGTACTACAATGAATGCTACGTGTTATTTACTATGCAAGGCAGTCGGAAATTTCGATTATCAGTGCGTGATTACCTCTAATCGGACTATCTGCGCTTCCAGCACCATCTGCTGTCATAGTGAACACGCGTCCTTGATGTTGTACCTTTCCAGCTTCTTGATTCTTCTTCTTTTCTGGACAATTCCAAGACAAATGGCCAGCTTCACCACAGTAATAGCATACACCTAAACCAGCCCTGCACGGAGTATTCAGGTGGTACTTTCCACACCTCCTACAAGTTAAATCATTCAGTGGGGTCTGAGCTTGCTTTCCTTTGCCTCTTCCCTGGCTGTTGTTATTATTGAATCTCTGGAAGTTATTCTGACCCAAATGTGATTGTGGGGTATAACCGCCTCGCTTAAAATCTTGTCCTCTAGGGGCAAAGTTCCTTCCCTGATCTCTCCTAACAAAAATTCGTTGATCACTCTTATCTGATGTCGCCTTTCTCAGACAATCCTCAACAACTCTACTTTTGTTTACCAGTTCCGAAAACACTCTGATCTCTATTGGTGCAACAAAGCTCAGAATATCACTTCGAAGACCTTCCTCATACTTAATACATGTCCACTCAGCAAAATCTTCAAGCGCACCTTGACAGATACGAGAAAAGCGACATAACTCCTCAAACCTGCTAGTATACTCAGTAACAGTCATCTGTCCCTGCTTTAACTGCATCAGTTCAAGTTCCTTGGTATTTCTGGCTGAATTAGGAAAGTATTTCTTATAGAACTCTGTTCGGAAAACCTCCTAAGGAATCACAGCGCCATCTGGCTGCAGGATACGTCGTGTCCCCTGCCACCAATACTGAGCCTCACCCTGCAGCTGATAAGTTCCAAACTCAACCCATTGCTCCTCAGGAACCTGCTGAGCCTGAAGTGCCCGTTCCATAGCTTGAATCCAATTGTCTGCATCAGTGGGATTTGAGGTTTCCCTGAAGGTCGGAGGGTGAACTTTCAGAAATGTAGCAAGTGTCATGGGACCGTCCTCATCATTATTGTTTCCGTGATTAGCCTGGTTTATCTGATTACCCAGTGCCTCGGCTGTCGCCTGCATAGCCGCAGCCATATTTCCCAGGGCAGCCATGAAGTCTACTGGATCATTCCCTGCTGGGCCAGGAGTAATGGTGCCTTTCCTCCCTCTACCTCGCCCGCGACCGCGTCCGTGAGTCGACATCTGGTCCTTTTACACACCAAACAAGTGATATTAAGTTGATCAGTCTCAATATCGCAAGTCTAATGCTTCAAGTTCCAAATGCATGCTCATAAACGTTGCCACATATATCAATCAGATATCCTAATAGCACATACACACACCCAGAGTATGCCCAGAAGCATAATCAGTCCATCCCTCAGGCTCTACAGGAACGAACTGCTTTGATACCATAATGTAACACCCTACCACACAAAGCCTTACGCTTAAGTCGTAAAGCAGAGGTGGCAAGGTATTACGACCTTTAAAAGAAAATGATATGTACATAGATATAGTTGGATGAAATCATATCTAGGAGCCTTGAAGGATAAGCTAATAAAAAACGATAAACAGAAAATCGTGTCACACTCGCATGGATATTTGTAAAACGGACAGGAAAGATCAAAAGGAAGCTGAACACATATATACATATCAGAGTTCCAAAACTTAGATAGCAAACTCCAGACTCAACCTGCGAAGCTAAGGCTGGCCAGAGTATATGATTATATATATATACAACCCAAAATAAAACTCAAACCACAAAGTAAACCCCTATATCTCCAAGTCGACCTCTAGGAGGGAAAAAACACAAAATGTACATGTGGAGATTCTATAAACATTTATACATAGCCCAAAATCAAGATATAACAGTCAAAAAGGTAGTTCTTTGCTTGAAAGGAGGATATCCAGATGCTCAACGAAGTGTCTCTCGACCTGCATCTGAAAAATAACAACATAGTATGGGATGAGAATCGGAGGTTCTTAGTATGGCAAAGGTGCCTCCATAGTTAATGTAAAAGGTCCCGGGGAAGCCAGAGGCATTCCTAGAACTTTGACACTCAGACTTCATCTTAAGGATTCAACTAAACCAGAATTAGGTAAGTTATCTAAGGTATTCAAGTTCTGAATTTAAATTTAACCTAACATTCTACTTTCTGTTGCTTCTAATCCTCTGAATCTCCCGTAGGACAACCCTCTTCACACCTCCGTCAAGAGGGGTTTCTCAAAAAAACATACACATATAATTCAAGCAAGCAAAACACAGATAGAGAAGTATTTACAGCAAGTAGAACAAGTAGCAGATAAGCAGAATTTAGCAGTTAAGCAAACTAAAACGACACACACTCAAACAAAGCAAACAAATGCATATGATGCATGCCTGTCCTATGGCTGATGAGTCTCATCTGTCGGTTATACAGCCAACCCGACAAGTCCTGGTAGTTAACCATTGGACAGTCCCTCTGTGCACGCATCCCCAAGCTCAATAATATTCCATGGAGTTAAACTCCAAGCTCAAATATAATATTCCATGGAGTCACACTCCAAGCTCAATAATATAGTATTCCATGGAGTTAAACTCCAAGCTCAATAGTATAGTATTCCATGGAGTCGAACTCCAAACTCAAATATAATATTTAATATTCATATATATATGCATGCCCATGGGGGAACCCGGGGAGTTAAAGTGCCCGGTCACATCTTGCGACAGAGGGTCAACAAATAGTCTCAGATACACAAGCCACATAATAATCTCTTTCCTTTTTAGAATAACACCTCAAATCAAAACTCTAATTCTTATAGAAACTTTGGCAGTATCTCCTCTGAAACTCGAATTTATGCCACCCTTCAAGGGTCCCAACTACCAAACCAAACACCTCTCAGTCATTCAAATCATTTCCAGTAACAAATTATTTCAAAATCAAACAAATACCAACATTAAATCTTTTCCCAAAACCAACAAACTTCAATAGAAAATTATTGACAATAGCTAAACCACACATTTTATACCATATACACAATCCATCAATTATACATTCAGTTCATTCCTATCTTAAGGTCTTCTAGCCTAAGTTTTCACGTGACATTAAACATTAACTACGAGAAACCAAAACCATACCTTCGTACGGAATCAAAATATTCGAAGCTCCGGAGAAACTTTCTGACTGAGCTATCGAAGAAGAAAATGTCCAGAATCGTCTATGCCTCCTAAAATTCCCGTTGGCCAAACCCAAAGAAAAGATGAGCTATGTCACTGTCAACTTCCACTAATCAAAAATGGTGCCAACGTGTAGAAGAGGAGGTTACGAATACTCTTACCGGATTAGATTTTTTATTGGAGTTACGGATTTCAAGAAATCGAAGCCGGAAGTTCAGAAGAGTTTACGTTTTCTCTCTTTCTCTCTTCGTTATGCTCTTCCCTCTCTCTTACGATATTCACGTATATATATATATATATATATATATATATATATATATATACACACACGTAACCTAATGCATAATGATGATAATAATATATATGTAACCTAATGTAAAGTATAAATCACCTTTTATTTTCTATGTTTTATAATCAATAATAGTAATAATAATACTAGCAATAGTAATGATGGTCATGTAATAATGCTAATAATAAACGTAATAATAGTAATAATGATAATAATGCAATGAATATAATATATATAAACTTATAATGAAATTTAATACTTACGGCAATTATATACAATGTTTATAATAATAATAATAATAATAATAATAATAATAATAATAATAATAATATGGATTTGATTAAATTTAAATTATTATATAATTAGTTCAATTACTGATAATAAAAATAATTTTTTCAAAAATAAGGAATTCTAATTTTATAAAATAAATTATAACTTATTTATATTTATATTTTTAAAATTGAGGGTCTCTACAACCTCAATATTCACCATCTCCATATCCTTATCAAGAAGAACCACCTTCCTATTGTGAACCCTTTCTCCAAAATAATAAACCCTCATATCCACCCCAATCTCCAATGGATGACATCCTTCGTGGTCTTCTTCAAGGGCAAGCGAAGATGCAAAGGGATGTACTGGAACTCGCGACTGCCTTAACCGAGGTAGTAAATAAATTAGCTTCTCAACATCTGAGCACTCAAAGTACTCCCATGGCTGCATGTGGAGAATCAAAAGAAGAGCGTAGCATAAAGGAGACACTAGAAACTTCAGTGGACAATGAGGAACATGGCTTTGTATTGGAACAAGTGGAGGAAGCCATAATAGTTGTAGAGGAAGAAATGGTTGAAGATTTAGGAGATGCGAAACCTCCATGGGAAATTCAAATCATAGAACCTCCTTCCAAGACGTTTGAATTTGATGTTGAAGAGGGTGTACAACCTCCGAGGTATATTATGGTTGAAGACTTGGAAGAGGTTGATCAAGAGATCGAGACTAAAGAAGCAGAAGCACAGCCTCCCATGCCCTTGGTAAGCAATGAAGAAGAGATTAAATTGGAAGAAAGCTACAAAGAGGAAGAGGTTAAAATTGAAGAAGCTTGCAAGGAGGTGGAAGTTGTCAAGGAAGAACTCAAGGGAATGGAGTTGGAAATCACCTTGCCAATGCTGTTGGAGACCTCTTCCCCAAAGCCATCACCATCTATTCCTTCATTCAAGTGGGTAAATCTTTCATCTCTAAGCTTAATTAGCTCGCTTGAATATGCTTTACTTGAAACAGATGGTCATCTTAGAGCTCTTTGTGGCATTAAGCGTAAGAGGAAGATGGTTAGTGGTAGGAGTCGTCATGCAAGATTCAATATGGTGGAAAACTTAAAGTTTAAATGCAAAGGTTGGTGTAAAGCTCAACTGAATGGGTCTAGGAAGTTGTTTGTCCGCTTTAGTGAGAATTCAGATTGCTTGCTACCCGGATGGAATCATGATGATCAACAAGAAGACCGGTGCAAAAGCAAGGTTTGGGATCCCGGAATTCATTCTGGCAATCAACACTCCCGGGGCCTAGTCATCTGCTTTAACTTGCTTGAAGGCTTTATGTGCCTAGTTTGGGATCCCGGAGGATATTGGATTTGCAAATATTGGTGGAGATTCAAGGATCAGTACAAGCACAAGCCACCATGACAAGGAGCTCACCAGATGTCCAACTTAAGGACTTTAACTAAAAGTGCTAGGTGGGAGACAACCCACCATGGTATGATCGTTCCTTTCTCAATTTTAATATTATTTCGTTTTGTTTGTTTTTAGTTTTATTCTATTTTATTGAACCTGGAATTATTCATAACATCCATATCAACACTGCATTTTTTATTCTGCATTTTTCATGCATAAAAAAAAATTGCACACGATGCGCGAGCGTCGCTGACGCGTACGCGTCACCTGTGCATGCGACAAAATAAGGGATTGAACAAAAAGTCACACGGGAGCGTGACTGGAAGCGTGCCTTTGGCACCAACGCATCCACGCGAGCGCGTCCCTGACGCGTCCGCGGCATTTGCGAAAATAGCTCTCTACGCGTGCGCGTCACCCACGCGCACGCATGACCATAAAATTCGATGTCAATGGTGTTTAGTCAGAGAGTTGGGCTGCCCTTGAGCTGGAATTGCGCTGGAAGCACAAAGTGACCCACGCATATGCGTCGCTGACGCGCGCGTGTCCTTTTGCTTCCAAAATCACTCACGCGTACGCGTGGGCGACGCTTACGCGTCACATGGTTAATGCAATTTTCGCGTGCACGCGTGCCCTACGCGCGCGCGTTGCATTCCGTTTTCAATTTCCTTCCCTTTTCTTCTATCTTCTCTACTTCTTTCTTTCCCGTACCCCCTTCTTCTTCATTCCTTTACACTCTCATCCATACTCTCTTTCATTCTATTTTCTTTATTGCATTTACATATTTTCATTCATTGCATTTTTTTCATTCTGTGCATATTTTTATTTTCTTTTCTAAATTTATTCTTTTTCTATTGGTGTTAAAAATTTAATTGGGTAATTATTTTCTTGTGAGTTATTATGGAATTGTTTGACAATTCATATTACTTCTTAAAGGGTTGTTTGCATGTTCAATTTAATACTTTCAATAATATATTCACCATGCATGCTATGTGTTTGTGAAAGAGTCTGTATGGCATTGAACACTATTTTAAATCATTCTACTACTAATGCCTGTTGTTTTTCACAAAATCCCTTTCATGTTTTATTGATTAAATATAATTGTCAATACAAATAGATTATTAGTTTTAAAGAGTTGGTAATCTAACTTGGGCATTGAATGTTTGATCTATGCTACTCATGCATTTGCCAGCATGCCAATAAATATCTTGCATTTAATTGTCATTACATGCACTTGCTATATTTTCATTGATGAACTTTTCACATGTAGTTGCAACCATGTGTTAGTAACATCCTTCTTTACCGTGCATTGATTATCATTTGTTATGTTCCATTCCTTGCTCGAACCCTTAGCTTTACATATATATATATATATATATATATATATATATATATATATATATATATATATATATATATAATTAAAATTTTTTGTGTTAAATTTGTTTGAAGTTGTATTTGGAACATGGGTTTTGAGCCAAAGAACACATAACCTGTGAGACTTTGAGCTTATTTATATGGTTACATTATTTAACCATAAATTTTTATTCTTGTGTGTTTTCTTTCCTATGATTGCAATCTTTGCTTTGTTCCATTCTATATGTCCACTATTTAGTGTATTTACATGCTTGCATATGATTGAGGCCATTATTTGATTATTACATCACTAATCCCAAATAAGCCTACCCTTTCAATTACCTTTGTCAGCCACTTTGAGCCTTTCAATCCCATTTGTTCTATGTTTTACCACATTACTAGCCTTAAGCGAAAAAACAATTAAATATCCCAATTGAATCTTTGGTTAGTTTAAGATAGAAATTTGTGTGTCAATTAAGTATGGGAGAATTGTGGGAACAAGGGTTAATAAGGGAATGTGTCATGATAAAATAATGGGAATTTGGGTACCTACTCATGTGAAACTAAAAAAAAAAAAATTAAAAATCCATGTGCATTGATAAGCTATGTTTATTTTCATGATGAAAAAAAATCCAAAAAAAAAAAAAATATTCAATGAATAAATAAATAAATAAGGGAACAAAATTATCCCAATATTAAGTTTAATAAAAGATCAATGCACATGTGATAAAAGTAAAGAAATATAAAAAATTTGGTATATGAGTATGGGAATTATACAAAAGTGGGAATTATGGGTAGCTAGGCATGAATTTAAAAGTATATAGAGTATATGTATGTTAGGTGAGAGCTTAGGTTAGTCAAAGATTCATATTATAGCTCACTTGGCCATACATGTACCCTTACCTTTACCTCAGCCCCATTACAACCCTGAAAAGACCTCATGATGTTTGCATTAGTATGCTAAATATTTGTTGATTGGTTAGATGAAGAACAAGGTTTAGAAAGCATGACTAGGGAAGAGAAGAGTGATTGACCCTAGACACTTAAGAGTTAGAGTGATATACACTACCAGTGAGGGTTCAATGCTTAATTCTATGTTCCCTACTTTCATGAGCTATCTTCTTACAAGTTTACTTGTCTTTTATTATATGATTTGAATTAGTGGGATTTGAATTACTTTTGTCTGGAAGAACTTATTTACTCTTAACCAAGTAAGTAAAAGCATTTAGCATGTAGTTGCATTCATAGGTTGCATTTCATACATCCTACCATTCCTCTTCACTCTTATAGTTTCTCTTGAGCCTAGCATGAGGACATGCTAATGTTTAAGTGTGGGGAGGTTGATAAACCACTATTTTATGGTTTATATTGTGTTTAATTGAGTGGTTTTTATCAACTCTTTACCCACTTATTCATATAATTTGCATGTTTTACATTTTCCTTCCTGGTTTTGTGATATGATTGAAAACATGCTCCTTTGGCCTTATATTTGCTAATATTAATCCTCTCTTATTACCATTTGATGTCGTGATATGTGCATTAAGTGATTTCAGGGATTATAGGGCAGGAATGGCTTGGAGGATAGAGAGGAAGCATGCAAAAGTGGAAGGAATACAAGAAGTTGAAGAAATTGCTAAGCTGTCCAGCCTGACCTCTTCGCACTCAAACGGTCATAACTTGAGCTACAGAGATTCAAATGAAATGGTTCTAGTTGTGTTGGAAAGCTAACGTCCGGGGCTTCGCAACGATATATAATTTGCTATAGCTGCCCCGAAGCCAGATGATGCGAACGCGTGGATCACGCGGACGCGTGACCTGGCAAAAACCCAATCCGCGCGAACGCGTGGACGACGCTTCCGCGTCACTTTCCCGCGACTTGTACGTATCAAAAATCGCTGGGGGCGATTTTTGGGCTGTTTCTGACCCAGTTTTCGGCCCAGAAAGCACAGGTTAGAGGCTATAAAGTGGGGGAATCCATTCATTCATCAACATGTCTTCCATTATTCGCTTTTCATAATTTTAGGATTAGATGTAGTTTTTAGAGAGAGAGAGGTTCTCTCCTCTCTCTTAGGATTTAGGATTTTAGGATTTCTATTAGTTTAGTTCAATTCATCTTCAGTCACAGGTTCAATATTCCTTTTAATTTATATTTCTCTTTTATTTTCAGATACTTTAATGCTTTTATTTGTTGATTACTTATGTTGCCAAATTGGCTTACGAACCATTCATGTTAGGATTTCTTTATTTAATATAAATTGAGGTATTTCAGATTTATGATTCTTATTTAGCTTTTTATATTCTTGGCTTTAATTGATTAATTGGAGACTCTTGAGTTATCAAACTCATCGTGATTGATAATTGTTATTTTTGCTAATTGAATTGAATTCCAATAACTCTAGTCCTTTCTTAGGAATTAACTAGGACTTGAGGATCAAACTAATTAGTCCACTTAACTTTCCTTTGCTTTAGTAAAGGTTAACTAAGTGGGATTAAAACTCAATTCTCATCACCATCGATAAGGATAACTAGGATAGGACTTCCAAATTTTCATACCTTGCCAAGAGTTTTATTAGATATTAATTTATTAATTCCTGCAATTTATTTTCCTTGTTCAAACCTTTCAAAAACCCAAAAATACTGTTTTTCATAACCAATAATAAATCATACTTCCCTGCAATTCATTGAGAAGACGACCTGAGGTTTAAATACTTCGGTTTATAAATTTTATTGGATTTGTTACTTGTGACAACCAAACGTTTGTACGAAAATATTTTCTGTTGGTTTAGAAGCTATACTTACAACGCGATTACTTTTATTCTTTACCGATAGAAAATTCAGTTCGTCAATCCTCCCCCACACTTAAACGTTGCACGGTCATCCGTGCATGCACTCAATCCGGGGGTGAAGAGATGTGAGGCTCCACCTTCAACTGGTGGGAACCGGGGCTCCGGGTTGTTGTATAAACATATAAACAACAATTGAGGAAGAAATCATAGAAGTGTGGTATGAGAAAAGGCAATGTGCGTATTCCAAATGCGCACGGTTTAGAATACAACACATTGGTCAGATAAAAACAGAAACCACACAATCAAAAGAAATAGCATATTCCTCAATCAAGTAGTCCTAGGTTGCAAGTAAAAAATAAGTAAATGTTAAGGCACAAACAAACCTAGGTGACTACAACTAAAGTGAATTCAACATTTGATATTGGATATTGAAGTTGTGAAAGTGAAAGCGCAAGGTGAATAGAAAATGGCACAATCAACAATAACCAATCCAACAATGAAAAGCGTTTACTTGTTCATCATGAAACATAATAAAGAAGTCACATTGTAAAGGTACTTGTTGCACAAAGTGACAAGTTTGATAACAATCAAGGAAAGTCACTAAAACAAATGCAAAGCATTAAAAACAAACAAGTATCTTGTTATGTGATTGAGTTGATAAGAAAACCATGGTGAACAAGTGATTTCAACTCAATTCACTAAAGTAGAAGTGCACAATTCATGATGCCAAACAAGGATAAAGTTTAATGCATATGGTAGCTACAACATATGAATCAAACTCACAATTCATCTAGGAAATCAAACAAAGACTTAATGCTTAGTGCACATATTCATCAAAAATTAAATCAAGACTCAAGTAAGAAGCAACCCATTCAACAGTAATCAAACACTTGCAATTTATTTAATTACAAACACTTAAACTAAAACTAATATAATTACTAAAATGAGAAATTAAATGCAATGAAAAGCAACTAGAATAAGTAGAAAAGAGAGCAAAAGTAAGAGAAGGGAGGGGTGGAGGGGAAAAGAAGAGAAGAAGTAGAGAGTAGAGAAGAAAAGAAGTAAAGTGGGAGAAAATAAGGGTGTGCGTACGCACAACAGGCGGAAAAAGGGATTATGCGCGCATAGCAGGATGCGGGTGATAAACCACTATTTTATGGTTTATCTTGTGCTCAATTGAGTGGTTTTTATCTACTCTTTACCCACTTATTCATACTATTTGCATGGTTTTACATTTGCCTTCCTAATTATGTGCTTTGATTGAAAACATGCTTCTTTGATCTTATATTTGCTTATTATTAATCCTCTCTTATCACCATTAGATGCCTTGATATGTGTGTTAAGTGTTTTCAGATATTATAGGGCAGGAATGACTTGGAGGATGGAAAGGAAGCATGCAAAAGTGGAAGGAATACAAGAAGATAAAGAAGTTGCTAAGCTGTCCAGCCTGACCTCTTCGCACTCAAACGGCTATAACTTTAGCTACAGAGGTCCAAACGATGCGGTTTCAGTTGCGTTGGAAAGCTAACGTCCGGGGCTTCGATTTGATATATAATATACTAAAGTTTCCCTGACGCTAGGTGACGCGACCGCGTGATCCATGCGGCCACGTCGCAGTGACGGAAATCAGCGTGTTTGAATTCTTCTCCAGCGATTTCTGGGCTGTTTTCGACCCAGTTCTCGGCCCAAAAAACACAGATTAGAGGCTATAAAGTGGGGGAATGCATCCATTCATGAGAGGCTTTCATATTCACAATTTTAGGAGTAGATGTAGTTTTTAATCTCCTCTCTCTTAGGATTAGGATTTAGGACTTCTCTTAGTTTTAGGAGTGACTCTCAATCCCAGGTTCTTTATTTTTATTTATTTTTCCAATTTAATTTATGAACTTTTCCATGTTATGATTTGAATATTTTATTTAATATAATTTGAGGTATTTCAGACTTATGATTGCTCTCTTTAATTTATTAATGCTCTGTGTTTATCCAAGTTATTTTCATTCAAATAGACTTTCTTCCCTTTTGGCTTTGGTTAAATAATTGGAGACTCTTGAGTTATCAAACTCATTGTTGATTGAAAATTGGAATTCTTCAAGAATTAATTTGAGTTCCACTAACTCTAGTTTTTTCCTAAGGAAAGACTAGGACTTGAGGAATCAGAATTAATTCATCCACTTAACTTACCTTCATAGTTAGAGGTTAACAAAGTGGGAGAAAAATCCAATTCTCATCACAATTGATAAGGATAACCAGGATAGGACTTCCGGTTCTCATACCTTGCCAAGAGTTTATTTTACAGTTATTTATTTATTTTTATTGCTTGAAAATATACCTGTGCGCATTGCCCAAACTCCAGAACCCCAATTTACAAACTCATAACCAATAATAAGAACATACCTCTCTGCAATTCCTTGAGAAGACGACCTGAGGTTTGAATACTCGGTTATCAATTTCAAAGGGGTTTGTTACTTGTGACAACCAAAACGTTTGTACGAAGGGATTTGTTGGTTTAGAGACTATATCTACAACGCAACTGTTTTTATGAAATTCTTTACTGGCAAAAATCCTAACGTCAGCAGGCATTGCGAACAGAAGGGAATTTGGTGTCTGTGTGCACGCACAAGAGCTGTGTGCGGGCGCACAACAGTAAAAAGAAGGGGGTGTTCCCACGCACAAGGGGTGCGTACGCTACGGGCAGAGAGGTTGTCAAGGGTTGTGCGTGCGCACGAGGCTGTGCGCACGCACAGGTAGGTTTTTTTTTTTTTAGAGGAAAGGATCATGTGTGCGTGCGCACACAGGTCCGTGCGCACGCACAAGAGCATAATGGGGCAGGGGTTCACGCGCACACGCTGTGCCAGCGCTGCGGACAGAGGGCAAGATCATGCGTGTGCATGCGCACAGGTTGGTGCGCGCGCACAGATCGCTGAAAATAGAAGTTGTGTGCGCACGCACAGATTCTCTGTTTTTCAAAAATTTTTCTTTCAAATACTAAGGCACCAAGCCTTTGCTCAACCAAAATTAAACCCCAAAACATGCAAGAACCCATATATTCATGATCAAAACCAAAATTAACCTAACAAAACTCAAAATTAAACTAATTCTAAGCTAACCAATCAAACAAAAATACGTAATTAAGGCAAATTATAAACAAAGAAAAGGGTTGAAACAATGTTACCATGGTGGGGTGTCTCCCACCTAGCACTTTGGTTTAATGTCCTTAAATTGGACTTATAGATAGCTCTAATGGAGACTTGTGCTTATACTCATCTTGGAGATTCCTCAATGCTTGAATCTCAAAAATTCCCAATTGATTGTACCAATGCTTGGATAGAGTGTCCAACAAGCTACGAGCTCCCAACAAGAAAAACAAAAATTAAACAATATCAACCAAAAAGCAATATATCCACATATCAATATATTCACAATAACAAAAAATAAGCAAGCAACATATGTACAATCACCAAAAACAAACTATTCACATATTCACATATTAACAATAGCCAATAACACAACACCATTGCAACTCCTCGGCAACGGCGCCAAATTTGATAAGAGAAATTATTGCCGGCTTAGAATCAATCAAAACAAGAATCAATTCGTTGGTAGCATAGTCCACACCAACAATGAATTCTCAAGATCAAATATTAAATCCAATACAAAATAACCGACAGTAATTAAACCTCGGGTCGTCTTCCCTAGGAGATTGCAAATGAAGGGCATATTATTGGCTATGGGAGGAAATGGGGATTTGGATGATTGCAAGAGAGCAAGTAATGTAAATGGCAAGAAAGTAAATGATCATGCAAGGAATTAAATGGAGGAAAGCAAGTAAAAGCAATGCAAATGGAAATTAAATGATAAAAAGGACTATTGGCAAGAAGTGGGTAATTAAGGATTCCTATCCTAGTTGTGGACCACAACCATGGCAATTGTGTGGAATTAATCCCAATTAGTCAATCCTACTTGAGAATTAGTCAGAAGGGCATAATTGATTCCAATCCCTAAGTCCTAAGTCAACACTAGTGGGTCACTTAGAGTCAAGGAAAACCGAACCAATTAACAATCCTCACACAATGCGGAATGGACATCCACAACTCAATTCCACCCAAACACCCAATTTCTCAACCAAGAGTGTGAAAACCAAACATGCAAGAAATAAAAGTCAAAGCAATAAGAGTCAAAGCAAGGAAAATTAAAATGCAAGAAACCTCTTGGCAAGTAATTGAGAGCTAAGGTTACCTATCCTAGCCATTGACCACAAACACATGATGATTATGAAGAGTTAATCCTACTTAATCAACCTTACATCGAAGATAAGTCAAATAGGCATAGTTAATTTCAATCCATAAGTCCTAAGTCAACACTAAGGGTCGCTTAGAGTCAATGGAAACCAAATCAACTAACTACTCTAATATATCAAACAAGAATGGACATCAATGACTCAAGGGTCACTAAAGTCATCAATTTCAAGCCAAGAGTGAGGAAAAACTATGTAAAGACTAAGCCAAGTATTTTATCAAACACTTGGTGTGCATGAAAATAAAATAATATTCAAATGTATTAAAAATAAAATCTAACTACCGAAAGCAAGAAAATGATAACAACAACTAAAGGAAGCATTAAATGAACATTAAACATAAATTGCATTAACTGAAAGTAAAATTAACAAGGAGTGTTCATAACATAAAAGTGACAAGATAAAGGAAATAACAAAGGAAATGAAGAAGAATAAAGATGCAATAACAATAAATGACAAGAAAAAGTAAATGAAAACAAGAATTGAAAGTAGGAGTTACAAGAAATTAAACTAAGAAACCCTAATTCAAGAGAGAAGGGGGAGCTTCTCTCTCTAGAAAACAACCTACATAATGCTAAACTAACCCTAATTTCTCTTCCCCCTTCACATAGAGTGAGGCCTTGTTTAATATAGGAAGAATCAGCTTCAGAAAGTCCATTAAGTGAGTCACGTGCTGGACGTGTACGTACGCACAGGTGTGTGCGTACGGACACATGTTGATTTTTTCTTGTGCGTACACACAGGATATTGTGCGCACGCACACATTGCTTTGTGGTTCTTGTGCGTACGCACAGGGTTTGTGCGCACGCACACTCCAATGTGTGCTTCTTCTTTGTTTTCTTCATGTTTTCTCCCTTTTGCATGCTCTTCTTCCACTTTTATCAAGCCATTCCAACCTATTACACATGAAATTACTCACAAACAATATCAAGGTATCGAATGGGATAAAAGTGATTAAAATAAGCACAAAAGAGCATGTTTTTATAATTAAGCTCAATTTAGGGAGAGAATACAAAAGTATGCTATTTAGATGAATAAATGTGGATTTATGTGATGAAATCCACTCAAATCAAACCAAAATATATCGTCAAATATGAATTCATCATATAGATTCATTGGTAGCCGCAGTATTTGCATGCATAGCATTTATCAGATTAGCCATAACAACCAAGAACGCGGCTTGGTTGTCCACTGGCGCAGTTTCCTCACTTCCTCTCCGTCTGCGACCCCGTCCACGAGTTGCCATTTCGAGTCCTATCCACACAAAACAAGTGATATCAAGGTGATCATTCTCAATATCTCAAGTAAAGTACTTCAATTCCCCAAAAGTATACTCATAGACTTCATGCTAAACATATCAATCAGATATCCTAAATAGCACAGGCACAATTCAGAGTATGCATTGAAGCATAAGCAGTCCATCCCTCAGGCTCACGAGGACGAACTACTCTGATACCATAATGTAACACCCTAATAAACAAATCCTTATGCTCGATTCATAAGTCAATGATAATAAGGTGGTACGACTCTCAGGTGGATTTTTTATACATAATTAGAAGTATAATCGAAGGGAGTATTAATCGAGAAGCCTGAAAAGAGTAAAAATAAAATCGCAAGGTCGTAACACTCACGTATGGTCAAACGGAACATAAAGCGTAAATTGAAGGCGATATAGAGTTAAATCCGCAAAGAAGAATAGGGTAAAGTCAAAATATAGAAATATAGCATAAGTAAGGAGCCACTAGTCACGACCCGCGAAGTTTAGACCGGCTAGGTTACAGAATAAAAGCAATTTAACAACATCAAGTCCTATCTCTCCCAAAATATACATAAAGCCTCTATAGGCAAGTTCCCAAAAGAGATCAATATACAAAATATAAGTTTTTCAAAATGGAGGTGGAGAGATTCTAAGCAAAATATAAAGCAGGAATATAAAGGTCTTCGCCATCTCTCAGATGAACCACAACTCACTGCTGAGCACCTGGACTTGCATCTGAAAAACAAGAGTTATATACGGAATGAGAACCCCCAACCCATGGGTTCCCAGTACGGTAAAAGTGCCAAATAAATACAATGCATTGTAATAAAAACTCACTAAGCATCCTAACTCCCTTTATCGATTATTCATCCTAGGTTCTCACTAATCCATGAATTAGGCAACCAATCTAGGTGATACTAAATCTAGGCCACACCTCATCTTTCTCTTCTTTTCAAACCTCTCATAACTCAATTCATAACAACTATAACCCGTAATTTAGACTCAGAACTCCAATTACCAATTGTCTCATTCTCTACCTGGAGCAAGTGAAATCACTTCACTGCGTCTACCCAGGGAGCTCAAATTATCCCATTTAATAATCATTATCATTAATTAATTATATCATCAACTCATCGCATTAAGAACAGCCCTCAGCATCAACCGACACCAGCATGAGGGACCCCTCAGTTGTACAAACACAAGCAATACAGACAAGTAAAACACAATTAAGGTATAAGTAAAGCAAGTAGCATTTAATAAGGTAACATATCATATATGTACAATTTGGCAATCCAAAACAAATAGGCAAGCCCAAACAAGTCAAACATATGCAAATGGTGAATGTCTGTCCTATGGCCGATGATATCATCTGTCGGTTATAAAGTCAACCCGACATGTCCTGGTAGCTAACCATTGGACAGTCCCTACGAGCGTGCATCCCCAAGCTCAAAAATCAAAATAAAAATATCCATGGGGGAGAGCTCATCCGGAAAGGTATAGGTGTCCGGCCACATCTTACGATGCAGGGTCAACAAAATCTCGGATCTCAACCTGGAGCAAGTGGAGTCGACGCACTGCATCTACCTAAGAAAATTCGAAACTCAGATAATTTCACAAATCTCAAATTATCCTCGACTGGGAGCAAGTGGGGGCTAACCACTGCATCTACCCCAGGAGTTCAGACCAAACCCGGAGCAAGCAGAATCACTCCACTGCATCAACCCAAGCAGGTATATCACAGTCAAATCATATTCAATTTCAGTATCACACTTTTAATCACCCTCATCATTAATCTCGTCTCAATTTGATACTCAACCTCAAGTTAACTCATTCATCGTTCCCACAAATCATCATTAATTTCCTTTTGATTTCATCCACAGAAATTACCAAGCTCAAATCACTATCTTCTAAAAAAGGTGTCAAACAGATAAAAACAAGTTTTATTTGAAAAACAGGGCAGTGTGCGTACGTATAGAGCTGTGCGTATGCACGCCCAGGAGAGTTTTCAGAAAGTGTGTGTGCGCACAAGGCTGTGCGTATGTACAGAAAGTAAAATTTTGGTTGTTGAGTGTACGCACAGAACGTGCGAACGCCTCCAACAGAACGCACTTCCCAGCGTGTGCGGGGGCACAGGGCTATGCGCACGCACAGCCTGCAAAACTTCAATGGTTGTGTGTGTGCAAAGGGCGTGCTAGCGCTCCCAACAGCATCCATATCCCTGTGTATGCGTGCGCACACAAACCAGAAACAAAAAATTCTGCAACATCACAGAATTCAGATTTTGGACACCAAATTTCGACGATCATATCTTTCTCTACAAAATTCAGATTTCTCCAAAATTTATACCATTTTAAAGCTCTTTGAATTGTCTTTATTCTGATACAAAAATCATTAATTTTCAAAATCCATAGCTCAAGATATAATCCATCAAAGTTCACTAAAAATCCATTTTTACCAAAAACCTCTAAACCTCAATTTTACCAAATTTTCAATCCAACATCACTTATTCCACATTCAAAGCAGTCCTAATATGCTTTAATTCATGTTCATATACCTTTTCATCATTCCAACACCTAGCATCACAGATTATACATTCCATACCCAATTTCTACTTATAAAAATGTAACTTGATGCGCATAAACTAGTTATGCTACGATTTAGGAAATTGCACGATCGGCAAAATTCCTTCCGGCAAGTGCACCGGTTATCGTCAAGTAAAAACTCACAATAGAGTGAGGTCGAATCCCACAAGGATTGGTTGAGTGAGCAATTCGGATTAGAAGTGTGTTCTAGTTGAGCGGAATCAAGATTTGAGATGAGAATTGCGGAATGTAAAATTGGCGGGAAAAGTAAATGACAAGAAATTGAAATGGCGGAATCTTAAATTGCATGAATTAAAGAGCAGAAACTAAATTGCTGAAATTAAAAGGGAATGGGGGTTGATTGCATGAATTGAGTTGCAGAATGTAAAGAGAAAGTAGAAATCAGAAATGGGGAATTCATTGGGTGTTAGGAGATATTGAGATCTCCGAATCAAAACATGTATATCTCTTCCTCAACCAATGCATTCATTGAATTTTGCTTGGCAATCTTATATGATTGGATCCCAATCCCTTGGCTCACCAATTCTCTCTAAAAACAAACAAATTCCCAATCCCTTGGTTTAAATGTTCATAAGAAGAGATGATGCTCGATCACTGATTATACCACACAGTTTCATGAACCACAATTTGGTAGGATTACATGTCACAATATCCATCCAAACCCCAATCCAATTCACTGTGAGAAAGCTTCTCTAGCATGAATCCTCCATTCCTTTCCCAAGGTTCCGAAGGATTCCAATTATGGGTAGTTTCTTTCCCAAGACAACTACCCAATGGAATTAGATCGAGAAGCTTTCTAACAAAATTCAAGAGAAAAGATTGAAGAAGAAGATAAACTATTATTGATTCATTGAATTACAATAGAGCTCCCTAACCCAATGAAAGGGGGTTTAGTGAGTCATAGCTCTGAATTCAATTACAAAGATATGAAAACTAGCTAAAAGTGAAAAGTAAAAGTTCCCCAAAAGTCCCCTTCTAACTTAAATTCTATCCTATTTATACACTTTCTATATTGAGCTTCTGTTGTGTTTCTTGGGCTTTGAGGCCTCTCCCTGCTTTCCTTTTGCTTTGGGTTTATGATCCATAATCTTGATGAGGCTGCTGATCCAAATTCTGTAACATTCATTGAGCCAACTTAGTGATAATCAAATAATGGCACATGACTCAATAAATTGAAATTTCAGACTCATCAATCCTTCAGGCCCAATCCCATAAACCATGATATTCAATTGGGTTTCATACCAGAATAAGTTCAAGTTAATGTTTGTGCTCAAATACTAACTTAAACCACAATATTTTTGGTCCAGAAACCTTTTCCAAGAGTGGCGTTTAAGTTGCAGTTTAAGCTTAAACTGCAGCTTAAACGCCAGACACTTCCAGTGAGGCCTTTTGTAGAAGCACGTTTAAGCTTCAGTTTAAGGTTAAACTAAAGCTTAAACGTGGAAATGGAAGAAGGCAGCCCTGGAGAGTCATGTAGTCGAACACGTTTAAGCTTCAGTTTAAGGTTAAACTGAAGCTTAAACGTGGATATAGGAAGGGCAGCCCTGGAGGTCGAACACGTTTAACCTCCAGTTTAAGGTTAAACTGGAGGTTAAACATGGAAATGGAAGGAGGCATCCTGGAGGTCGAACACGTTTAACCTCCAGTTTAAGGTTAAACTGGAGGTTAAACGTGGAAGCTTAGAAGGGTAGCCCTGGAGGTGTCGAACACGTTTAAGCTCCAGTTTGAGGTCAAACTGGAGCTTAAACGTGGAAATGGAGAGAGCAACCCTGGAGGAGAAAACTTGGTCGAACACGTTTAAGCTCCAGTTTGAGGTCAAACTGGAGCTTAAACGTGGAAATGGCTCCCTGGTGCTTTTCCCATTCTGGCGTTTAACCTCCAGTTTAAGGTTAAACTGGAGGTTAAACGTGGAACTCCTTCCTGAGTGGCATTATCATTCTGGCGTTTAACCTCCAGTTTAAGGTTAAACTGGAGGTTAAACGTGGAATGCTTCTTTGGTGAGACTTTCATTCTGGCGTTTAACCTCCAGTTTAAGGTTAAACTGGAGGTTAAACTTCAATTCCAGCATTTCTTAGCCTTCATGATTCTGGCGTTTAAGCTCCAGTTTAGGCTTAAACTGGAACTTAAACTCCACATGTGATATTCAAGCTTCCTTTATTGATTTTGTTGCTTCCTTGCTTAGCCTCTTCTTCCCTGAAATCATCCAAACAAATGCATCAAAGTCTTGCAAAATTTCATGAGAAATCTTCCATTCATAGCATTCAAGTAATATAACTAAAACTCATGGAATTTGCATCAAAATCATATTGTTTGGATGGTTCATTGCTTTGTTATTCTTTTAACCATTCTTGGTTACTTTAAGCTCAAGAAAATGCATAAAACCACTAAAACTAACAGAAAAATACTAGTGAAACTAGCCTAAGATGCCTTGGCATCATAACTCAACAATATACATCACAAAAACCTCATTCCACCATCCTATATCCATATCACCAAGCCTTTTCATTTATTGACATCCACAAGCATACAAACTCAATATCACTACCCAACATTATCATCATTCAACTTCCATCTCAATAATCAACAACAATATCACACCCATCAAAATCATCATGCATTATCACACACTACACATATCAACTCACCTTCCTTACCTCTTTCGGTCTCCGGCTCAAAAATTCACGGCTTCCAGCCCGAAATTCACCAATCAATATATATATATACATACATGTA
This sequence comes from Arachis hypogaea, assembly GCF_003086295.3. Classification (NCBI taxonomy): domain Eukaryota; kingdom Viridiplantae; phylum Streptophyta; class Magnoliopsida; order Fabales; family Fabaceae; genus Arachis; species Arachis hypogaea. Next base: position 30,737,892 of record NC_092050.1, read on the forward strand.
TAACTCAAAATTCACACAATTCCTTATCAAATAGAAAATCCAACAACACAAAAATTATGCACTATTACACTAATCTCATCCAAACCTTCAATTACCACAATATACCATATACTCACATCAAATTCATCCTAATACATAATTCAAACCTAATCCTAAGGGAATTTAACCTAGGAATTCATATCACACCACACGGTACTCAAATAAAACTTAAACCGTACCTCGTAGAAGTTAAATTTAAGTTCTCGCTTGGGAATCTCCACCTAAACTCAGCTCCAAGCTCCACCAAACACTTTCACAAGCAAGATTCCAGTTCCAAAAGTGTATCCAATTCTCTAATACACACATTACATACATACATCAACTTAGGGCTCACTAAATATCATAAATTACAAGGGTTAGAGGGTTCCTTACCTTAACCCATGAATTTGGTTGATGGAATTCACCAATAGCTCATACTAGAGCACCCCTAAACAACCAAAGTCACAAGATTTCCTCAAAACCCAAGCCAAATTCGAAATACAAGAGGAAAAACGAAACTGGGCATAGTTCATTGAGAAACTCATCATATAACCTAGATAGATTTGAAGAGCTCGTCGAGGGCGACGCGTGGCCGCAAACGGCTTGACAATCGGAGCATCGAAGAGAAAGTTATGGTGGTTTGAAGATCAAGAGAGGTTAGGGTTTTCTCTCTTCCCTTCTTAGCTGTGGTGTTTTGTTTATGAGGGTGAAGGGGCTGAATGGGGGTTCATTTAAGCTTATATATAGGTTGGGCTTAGGCTCAACTTGGGCCCGGTCCAACCCGTTAGTATTTTTGGCCTATTTGGCCCAATTTTGGGCCAAACCTTTAGAATTAGTTCCCGATTTTGAATTCTAATTATTTTTCTAAGGTTTTCTACTGTTTTTAATTATTCTCGCACAGTACTGGATAGACTTAAACCGGTTCGGCCGATTATTCTGCCGTTTTACGGTCTGACGTGATTTTTCACAGAAATTATATTTTCTAACTCAGAAAAATCCTCTGAGTTCAACTATCATATTTAAATCTTAAAAAACACGGTTTTACTAGATTTTACAAAAAACAAAAGTTCTTGAAAGAGACAGGTTTGAATTATGAGTATAAACAATTTAAAAACAAGTGAAATTAGGTTATGTAAAATCAACGTTCAATAAAGATATTCGTTATTATTGTTATTTTAATATCCATTCTTTTGTGTAAAAAAATTGTATTTTTGGAGTTATTTCTCCAAACGTTACAACTTTAAAATAAGTACTTCTATAACTACAAATACAAAATAACTTATTTATAAGTTGCTATTAATAAAAATTCTTATATTTTAAGATTTTTTTTAAAAGAACTTATTTAAGAAGTTTACCCAAACTGGTAATTCCTCTAAGTCTAGGCACCCATTAAATAAAAATGGACTAAATATAATAATAAAATGAAGGTCAAAGGAAGTCCAAAACTAAAGTGACCTAGAGCTTGTTTAAGAAGTAACAAAAGCTGTTTTGTTTTTTTGTTTTGTTTTTTTTGTTTTGTTTTTTTTTTTTTTTACTTTTGAATTATAAAAAATCACATTACCTGTGTTTGATACCATTTTTTATAAAGGATTTTAACTTTTCGAGAAGTTAATCCAGAGCTTTTGAAAAAATAGAAAAATATGACTTCTCTCCTTTTTAGAAGTTATTTTATCACTTTCATTAAAAAAAAATTTTGACTTTAAAATAAAAGAGACTATTGTGCTACCTTCATTCTTGGCAATGTGAAAAATATTTTTTGTTTATGCTGGAAATACTAGAACCTTCACCACCATTTTCACGCAATGTTTCATCTACTAGAAGTAGTAGCCCTCCACCACCATTTTTACGCAATATTTCATCTGCTAGAAGTATTGACCCTCCACCACCATTCTCACACAATGTTTTATTTGAACCACCTGCTGCATATGTTCTTTCTAGTTTTTTTTAATCATTCTACCACTCTATTTTTATTATTAAATTTGTATTTAAATTTATTTTATAGTCGTTACAATAAGTTCTTGACCCCAAAAAAAGAGGAAGGAGTTCTAGTAAGAGTAACAAAAATAAAAAATAACAAAATATACATGACACACATTTCACAATTGTTTTCTATTTTTACCTATCATATCCTACACAATAAAATAGCATACACTAATTACACAATAATTTTTTTTGGCATTGCCATAAAGATTAGCGTGAATTAGAATTATATTAAATATTTTCACCACATACAAAAATACCCTTATTCCCTTGTAATAATTATAGGGTCATTCCCTTATTTTATCGTATCTTTCTACTTTTTTATGTATCTCTTCATATACGAAATGTTTGTTTGATTTCTTTTTTTATATTTTTTCTCAACAAATTCATGAAAGTGGCAAGTTCGGAAGAAAATTTAAAGATGATTAGAACGATCGAAATACTATTATATTCATGAAAATATGTAAAAAAGAGATGGTGGCTGAAAATAGACCTGGAACACATTTTAATAAAGTTGGTTGGACAAATTTAAAAACAAAATTTTTAAAAGAGACTGGTTAAAATTATAAGTATAAAAACTTTAAAAACAAGTGGGAGACTATGAAAAGAGAGTGTAGACTATGGACTAAACTAAAAAAAAGGAGATCGGTCTTGGTTGGGATCCTATTAAGAAGACCGTACAAACAAGTGATGATTGGTGAAATGCTAAGATTCAGGTATGTTACATTTTTTTAAACTATTTCAGAAATATCAATTTTACTGATAGATTTTTAATTGCTATTTTATCATCTCATAGGAAGATCCTTGATGTGGCAAAATTTAGAAAGAAAGGTCAAAAACATCTTGATAAAATGGAGTTCTTTTTTGAAAATGTTGTAGCTATTGATGTAGGTGTATGGACACCCTCTCAAGATATAAATGATAATTATAACGATAGAGATAATGACAAAGATAATGATGATGAGAAAGAAGGTTTAGAGAATGAGTTAAATGATAAATCAACACCTCCTAATATAATGAGACAAAAGAGAAGAAAGATTGAGAGGGGAGATAAAAGATTGGGAGTCTCTCAATTTTTAACTCAACTAGAATGTATAATTAATATGTTTGAAGAAGAAAAGACCAACGAAATAGCTCATAAAAATAACGTACCAAGTATATCAGCTTGTTTAGTTATTCTCAAACAATTGCCTAGGCTAGAAGTGGAGAGTGATATATTCTTTATAGCTACAAGACTAATGACAAAAATAGTTAAATAGAGAGATTTTTATGAGACTAGAAGACTCTGTCTTACAAGTTGGTTGGTTAAAGACTCATAATTTAGCAGATATGTCAAGTTCTTGAAATTTTTTAGCTAGAATATCTCTCTTTAATAAGTGTGTATTGTTCAAAACATAGTTTCCATGATTATGTTTTTGTATTGCTTTCTATGGTTGTTTGCCATTTTATATTTAAGATGTAAACTAATGTTTATTTAAAGATTGTGATTTTTTTACAGATGTGGTTAGTGTTTATTATTTGATATTAGTTTAAAATGTTTGTATAATCTAATATCTAACATCTCAATTGAAAGTTTGATATCAAATACAATATGTCAGATGAAAAATTTGAAAACAAACAAAAGGTCGTAGTCAAACGTAAGAAGAAGACGATGACTTTAATAATACTCGCAACTTGTGTTGATTATTTTCTAAAGTACATTGTGAAAAATTGATGAGCTGATAATTTATACACTTTTTGGCATTATTTTTACTTAGTTTTTAGTATGATTTAGTTGGTTTTTAGTATATTTTTATTAGTTTTTAACTAAAAATTATATTTCTAGACTTTACTATGAGTTTGTGTATTTTTCTTTGATTTCAGGTATTTTCTGGCTGAAATTGAGGGCGCTGAGCAAAAATCTGATTCAGGCTGAAAAAGGACTGCTGATGCTGTTGGATTCTGACCTCCATGCACTCAAAGTGGATTTTCTGGATCTACAGAACTTCAAATGGCGCGCTTTCAATTGCGTTGGAAAGTAGACATCCAGGGCTTTCCAGAAATATATAATAGTCCATACTTTGCTCAAGGATAGACAATGTAAACTGGCGTTCAACGCCAGTTCTATGTTGCAGTCTGGCGTCCAGCGCCAGAAACAAGTTACAAGTTGGAGTTCAACGCCAGAAACAGATTACAACCTGGCGTTGAACGCCCAAAACAGCCCAAGCACGTGAGAAGCTTTAGTCTCAGCCCCAGCACACACCAAGTGGGTCCCAGAAGTGGATTTCTGCACTATCTATCATAGTTTACTCATTTTCTGTATACCTAGGTTACTAGTTTAGTATTTAAACAACTTTTAGAGATTTATTTTGTATCTCATGACATTTTTAGATCTGAACTTTGTACTCTTTGACGGCATGAGTCTCTAAACTCCATTGTTGGGGGTGAGGAGCTCTGCAACGTCTTGATGAATTAATGCAATTATCTCTGTTTTCCATTCAAACACGCTTGTTCCTATCTAAGATGTTCATTCGCGCTTCACTATGAAGAAGGTGATGATCCGTGACACTAATCACCTCCATTCTACATCAGATTGAATGAGTATCTCTTAGATTTCTTAATCAGAATCTTCGTGGTATAAGCTAGAATTGATGGCGGCATTCATGAGAATCCGGAAAGTCTAAACCTTGTCTGTGGTATTCCGAGTAGGATTCAAGGATTGAATGGCTGTGACGAGCTTCAAACTCGCGATTGTTGGGCGTAGTGCAGACGCAAAAGAATCAAGGGATTCTATTTCGACATGATCGAGAACCAATAGATGATTAGCCGTGCTGTGACAGAGCATTTGGACCATTTTCACTGAGAGGACGGGAAGTAACCATTGACAACGGTGACACCTTACATACAGCTTGCCATGGAAGGAGCCTTGCGTGTGTGAAGAAGAAGACAAGGAGAAAGCAGAGATTCAGAAGAAAAAGCATCTCCAAAACTCCAACATATTCTCCATTATTGCATACCAAGTATTTATTTTATGTTCCCTTGTTCATTTGCAAGTCAACTGATAATTATAATTGGCCTTCTAACTGAGATTTATAAGATAACCAGAGATTGCTTCAAACCAACAATCTCCGTGGGATTCGACCCTTACTCACGTAAGGTATTACTTGGACGACCCAGTGCACTTGCTGGTTAGTGGTACGAATTGTGAAAAGTGTGATTCACAATTCGTGCACCAAGTTTTTGGCGCCGTTGCCGGGGATTGTTCGTGTTTGAATAACTGACGGTTTATTTTGTTGCTTAGATTAGGAAAAATTTTTCTTTTTGGTTTAGAGTCTCTTATTATTGTTTTTAGTTAAAAATTTTAGAATCCTTATTTTCTCTTTCAAAAAAAGAATAAAAAATATTTCTTTCATTCTTAGTTATTTAAAAAAAAAATACTTTTTCAAAACAAGTGTTACATTTACTGCCCAATTGGCTAGAGCGTTGGTCTAAGTTCGTGGCAATTTGGTATACTCTTTCCAAAATCTTCTTTTTTAAAAAAAATAATAATTTCTCTATTAAATTTTGTGCCAAACTTTAAGTTTGGTGTTTTCTTGTTGATTTCCTTTTGGTTTTTGAAAATTTTAGTTTGGTTTTCTAAAAATTTTAAGTTTGGTGTTCTTTCTTCATGTTCTTGTGTTCTTGTGAGTCTTCAAAGTGTTCTTGAGTTTTCCTTGTGTCTTGATCTTAAAATTTTTAAGTTTGGTGTTCCTTGGTGTTTTCCCTCCAAAATTTTCAAAAACAAGGAGCATTAGATCTAAAAATTTTAAATCTTGTGCTATCTTATTGTTTTTCTCTCTCTTCTTTAAATTCAAAAATATCTTTCCTCTCTATTTTAAAGCAAATTTTCGAAATTTACCTTTAAAATTCATATTTTTATTTCAAAATTTAAAACCTTTTTCAAAAATCATCATATCCTTTTCAAAACTTCCTAACCACTTTCTCTCTCCTCATTTTTTCGAAAATTTTCAACCATTTTTATTTATTTTATTTTAATTTATTTCATTTTTGAAATAAATAAATAAATAAATAAAAATAATTTTTTTTATCATCTCCCTTTCTCCATCATGGATCTAAGTGGAAATGAACAGTCCAGAAGAACTCTGGGGTCATATGCTAACCCCTCTACTGCTTCATATGGGAGTAGTATCTGCATACCCTCCATTGGAGTCAGTAGCTTTGAGTTGAATCCTCAGCTCATTATCATGGTGCAGCAAAGTTGCCAGTATTCCGGTCTTCCACAGGAAGAACCTATAGAGTTTCTGGCACAGTTTTTACAGATTGCTGACACAGTACATGATAAGGAAGTAGATCAGGATGTCTACAGATTATTACTGTTCCCATTTGCTGGAAAAGACCAAGCTAAGAGGTGGTTAAATAACCAACCTAAGGCCAGCATAAGGACATGGAAACAGCTGACAGAAAAATTCTTGAATCAATACTTTCCCCCAAAACGGATGACACAGCTAAGGCTGGACATCCAAGGCTTTAAACAAGGAGATAATGAATCTCTTTATGATGCCTGGGAGAGATACAGAGAGATGCTACGAAAATGCCCCTCTGAAATGTTTTCAGAGTGGGTTCAGTTAGACATCTTCTATTATGGGCTTGCAGAAAGAGCTCAGATGTCTCTAGATTACTCAGCTGGTGGATCTATCCACATGAGAAAGACAATTGAAGAAGCTCAAGAGCTCATTGATACAGTTGCCAGAAATCAGCATTTGTACCTAAGCAGTGACCCTTCCATGAAAGAAGAGGTTAAAACAGTAACTGCTGAACTCAGTCCTGTAAAACAAGCTGCTGAATTCAATCAGCAATTGGACTTTCTAACAAAGCAGTTAGCCGAATTCAAGGATAGACTACAAGAGACAAGGATGGCTAATATAAATATGGAAGAACAATTGAAGCAAACAAAGCAGCAGCTGTCAAAACAAATAATAGAAGAATGCCAAGCAGTTCAATTAAGAAGTGGGAAGACGTTAAATACCCCACCTCAAGGCAGCAAGAAGCCAAGAAATGAGCAAACCACCCAAAATCCACCTGAGGACAGTAAGAGCCCAGGGAAAAATAATTCTGGCGCTAAAACGCCAGAATTTGGGTGGAAGGCTGGCGCTGAACACCCAAACCATGCTCAGGACTGGCGTTCAATGCCAGAAAGAAGCAAGGATCTGGCGTTGAACGCCCAAAAGAAGCACAGTTCTGGTGTTCAGACGCCAGGAACAGATGAGGAGCTGGCGTCTAACGTCACTCCAGCTTCTAACTCTGGCACTCAATTGCCAGTAAGGGATCAGACACACACAAGTGCTGATGACAACCCATCTAAAAAGGCTTCTTCAACCACTTCTGTAGGAAATAAACTTACATCAACTAAGGTTGAGGAATATAAAGCCAAGATACCTTATCCTCAAAAACTCCGCAAAGAGGAGCAGGATAAGCAGTTTGCCCGCTTTGCAGACTATCTCAGGACTCTTGAAATAAAGATTCCGTTTGCAGAGGCACTTGAGCAAATACCCTCTTATGCCAAGTTCATGAAAGATATATTGAGTCATAAGAAGGATTGGAGAGAAACTGAAAGAGTTCTCCTCACTGAAGAATGCAGTGCAGTCATTCTGAAAAGCTTCCTAGAAAAGCTTAAAGATCCCGGGAGCTTTATGATACCATGCATATTAGAGGGTAACTGCACCAAGACAGCTCTATGTGATCTTGGGGCAAGCATCAACCTAATCCCTGCATCCACTATCAGAAAGCTTGGCTTGACTGAAGAGGTCAAACCAACCCGGATCTGTCTTCAACTTGCTGATGGCTCCATTAAATACCCATCAGGCATAATTGAGGACTTGATTGTCAAGGTTGGGCCATTTGCCTTCCCTACTGACTTTGTAGTGCTGGAAATGGAGGAGCACAAGAGTGCAACTCTTATTCTAGGAAGACCATTCCTAGCAACTGGACGAACCCTCATTGACGTCCAAAAAGGGGAGATAACCCTGAGAGTCAATGAGGATGAGTTTAAGTTGAATGTTGTCAAAGCTATGCAACATCCAGACACATCAGACGAATGCCTGGGCGTTGATATTATTGACTCCCTGGTGGAAGAGGTCCATATGACTGAGAGTCTCGAATCAGAGCTAGAGGACATTTTTAAAGATGTTCAGCCTGATCTGGAGAAACTAGAGGAAATAAAAGAACCTCTGAAAACTCCTCAGGAAGAGGAGAAACCTCCTAAAACCGAGCTCAAACCACTACCACCATCCCTGAAATATGCATTTCTGGGAGAAGGTGACACTTTTCCTGTAATCATAAGCTCTGCTTTAGGGCTACAGGAAGAGAAAGCACTAATTCAGGTGCTAAGGACACACAAGACAGCTCTTGGGTGGTCCATAAGTGATCTTAAGGGCATTAGCCCAGCCAGATGCATGCACAAGATCCTATTGGAGGATGATGCTAAGCCAGTGGTTCAACGACAGAGGCGGCTAAATCCCGCCATGAAGGAGGTGGTGCAGAAAGAGGTCACTAAGTTACTAGAGGCTGGGATTATCTATCCTATTTCTGATAGCCCCTGGGTGAGCCCTGTCCATGTTGTCCCTAAGAAGGGAGGAATGACAGTGGTTCATAATGAAAAGAATGAACTAGTTCCTACAAGAACAGTTACAGGATGGCGTATGTGTATTGACTACAGAAGGCTCAATACAGCCACCAGGAATGATCACTTCCCTTTACCATTCATAGACCAGATGCTAGAGAGACTAGCAGGTCATGAATACTACTGCTTTTTGGATGGCTATTCAGGTTACAACCAAATTGCAGTAGATCCTCAGGACCAAGAGAAAATAGCATTCACATGTCCTTCTGGAGTGTTTGCCTACAGAAGGATGCCTTTTGGTCTGTGTAATGTACCTGCAACCTTTCAGAGGTGCATGCTCTCTATTTTCTCTGATATGGTACAGAAGTTTCTGGAAGTCTTCATGGATGACTTTTCAGTATTTGGAGACTCATTCAGTTCCTGCCTTAACCATTTAGCACTTGTTCTGAAAAGATGCCAAGAGACCAACCTAGTTTTAAACTGGGAAAAATGTCACTTTATGGTGACTGAAGAGATTGTCCTTGGGCATAAAATTTCAAACAAGGGAATAGAGGTGGATCAAGCTAAAGTTGAAGTAATTGAAAAATTACCACCACCTGCCAATGTTAAGGCAATCAGAAGCTTTCTGGGGCATGCAGGATTCTATAGGAGGTTTATAAAGGATTTTTCAAAAATTGCAAAACCTCTGAGCAATCTGCTAGCTGCTGACACGCCATTTGTGTTTGACACAAAGTGTCTGCAGGCGTTTGAGACCCTGAAAGCTAAGCTGGTCACAGCACCAGTTATTTCTGCACCAGACTGGACATTACCATTCGAACTAATGTGTGATGCCAGTGACCATACCATTGGTGCAGTATTGGGACAGAGGCATAACAAGCTTCTGCATGTCATTTATTATGCTAGCAGTGTTTTAAATGATGCCCAGAAAAATTACACAAATACAGAAAAAGAATTACTTGCAGTGGTTTATGCCATTGACAAGTTTAGATCCTACTTAGTAGGATCAAAAGTGATTGTGTACACTGACCATGCTGCTCTTAAATATCTACTCACAAAGCAGGATTTAAAGCCCAGGCTCATAAGATGGGTGTTGCTTCTGCAAGAGTTTGATATAGAAATAAGAGACAGAAAAGGGACAGAAAATCAAGTAGCTGATCACCTGTCCCGGATAGAACCAGTAGCAGGAGCATCCCTCCCTCCTACTGAGATCTCTAAAACCTTTCCGGATGAGCAATTGTTTGCTATTCATGAAGCTCTGTGGTTTGCAGACATTGCAAACTATAAGACACAAGGTTCTCCTTCTGTAACCATGGAGAGGAAGCATGAAAAGGTTCTCTCACTGGCCACTGCAGAGTTAACCAAAGCCCCCACAGTCAAACTCTAAGTTTGGTGTTGGGAGGCCACAACCAAACTCTAAGTTTGGTGTTGAACCCCCACATTCAACTTCTAAGTTTGGTGTTGGGAGATCCCAACCTTGCTCTGATTATCTGTGAGGCTCCATGAGAGCTCACTGTCAAGCTATTGACATTAAAGAAGCGCTTGTTGGGAGGCAACCCAATGTTATTTAATTATATCTATTTATTTTCCATGGCTATTTTATGTTTTTTTTAGGTTGATGATCATGTGAAGTCACAAAAACAAATGGAAAATAAAAAACAGAATGAAAAACAGCATGAAAAACAGCACACCCTGGAGGAAGATCATTCTGGCGTTTAAACGCCAGAAACAAGCATCTGTCTGGCGTTTAACGCCAGAAACAAGCACCAAGCTGGCGTTTAATGCCAAAAACAAGCATCAGTCTGGCGTTAAACGCCAGAAACAGGCTACATTTAGGCGTTTAACGCCAGAAACAGGCAGCAGTCTGGCGTTAAACGCCAGGATTGCACAGTAAGGGCATTTTATACGCCTAATTGGAGCAGGGATGCTAAATCCTTGACCCCACTGGATCTGTGGACCCCACAGGATCCCCACTTACCTTACCATTCAAATTCAAACCATTCCCCTCCCAAACCCACCCATTCACACACTTCCATCTCCTCCATCTTCTCCACTTCTTTCTTCTTTTGCTCGAGGACGAGCAAACCTTTTAAGTTTGGTGTGGTAAAAGCATTGCTTTTGGTTTTCCATCATTCAGAGGTAGAGCAATTGACTGCAGGTCAAAGAGCTATGAGGAAAGAGCAACAAAGGCAAGGAAGAAACATAGAGGAGCTCAAGAGCACCATTGGTCCTTCAAGAAGACGAAGACGCCACCCTCATTAAGGTGGACCCATTCCTTAATCTCCTTGTTCTTATTTTCCTGTTTTTCATTTACTATGCTTCATGTTTAATTATGTTTGTGTCTTCACTATATGATCACTACTATCTAAGTGTCTATGTCTTAAAGATATGATTGTCCTATGAATCCATCACCTTTCTTAAATGAAAATTGTTTTCTGAAAAAGAAAAAGAAGTACATGAATTTCGAATTTTAAAATAGTTTAATTATTTTGATGTGGTGGCAATACTTTTTGTTTTCTGAATGAATGCTTGAACAGTGCATATGTCTTTTGAATTTGTTGTTTATGAATGTTAAAATTGTTGGCTCTTAAAAGAATGATGAAAAAGGAGAAATGTTATTTGATAATCTGAAAAATCATAAAAATGATTCTTGAAGCAAGAAAAAGCAGTGAAGAACAAAGCTTGCAGAAAAAAAATAGCGGAAAAAAAAAGAGAAAAAGCAAGCAGAAAAAGCCAAAAGCTCTTAAAACCAAAAGGCAAGAGCAAAAAGCCAGTAGCCCTTAAAACCAAAAGGCAAGGGTAAATAAAAAGGATCCCAAGGCTTTGAGCATCAGTGGATAGGAGGGCCTAAAGGAATAAAATCCTGGCCTAAGTGGCTAAACCAAGCTGTCCCTAACCATGTGCTTGTGGCGTGAAGGTGTCAAGTGAAAACTTGAGACTGAGCGGTTAAAGTCAAGGTCCAAAGCAAAAGAAGAGTGTGCTTAAGAACCCTGGACACCTCTAATTGGGGACTCTAGCAAAGCTGAGTCACAATCTGAAAAGGTTCACCCAGTTATATGTCTGTGGCATGTATGTATCCGGTGGTAATACTGGAAAACAGAGTGCTTAGGGCCACAGCCAAGACTCATAAAGTAGCTGTGTTCAAGAATCAACATACTGAACTAGGAGAATCAATAACACTATCTAAATTCTGAGTTCCTATAGATGCCAATCATTTTGAACTTCAAAGGATAAAGTGAGATGCCAAAACTGTTCAGAGGCAAAAAGCTAATAGCCCCGCTCATCTAATTAACACTGATCTTCATAGATGTCTTTGGAATTCATTGTATATTCTCTTCTTTTTATCCTACTTTGTTTTTAGTTGCTTGGGGACAAGCAACAATTTAAGTTTGGTGTTGTGATGAGCGGATAATTTATACGCTTTTTGGCATTGTTTTTACTTAGTTTTTAGTATGATTTAGTTGGTTTTTAGTATATTTTTATTAGTTTTTAACTAAAAATTATATTTCTGGACTTTACTATGAGTTTGTGTGTTTTTCTGTGATTTCAGGTATTTTCTGGCTGAAATTGAGAGAGCTGAGCAAAAATCTGATTCAGGCTGAAAAAGGACTGCTGATGCTGTTGGATTCTGACCTCCCTGCACTCAAAGTGGATTTTCTGGAGCTACAGAACTCCAAATGGCGCGCTCTCAATTGCGTTGGAAAGTAGACATTCAGGGCTTTCCAGAAATATATAATAGTCCATACTTTGCCCAAGGATAGACGATGTAAACTGGCGTTTAACGCCAGTTCCATGTTGCAGTCTGGCGTCCAGCGCCAGAAACAAGTTACAAGTTGGAGTTCAACGCCAGAAACAGGTTACAACATGGCGTTGAACGCCCAAAACAGCCCAAGCACGTGAGAAGCTTTAGTCTCAGCCCCAACACACACCAAGTGGGTCCCAGAAGTGGATTTCTGCACTATCTATCATAGTTTACTCATTTTCTGTAAACCTAGGTTACTAGTTTAGTATTTAAACAACTTTTAGAGATTTATTTTGTATCTCATGACATTTTTAGATCTGAACTTTGTACTCTTTGACGGCATGAGTCTCTAAACTCCATTGTTGGGGGTGAGGAGCTCTGCAGCGTCTTGATGAATTAATGCAATTATCTCTGTTTTCCATTCAAACACGCTTGTTCCTATCTAAGATGTTCATTCGCGCTTCACTATGAAGAAGGTGATGATCCGTGACACTCATCACCTTCCTCAATCCATGAACGTGTGCCTGACAACCACCTCCGTTCTACATCAGATTGAATGAGTATCTCTTAGATTTCTTAATCAGAATCTTTGTGGTATAAGCTAGAATTGATGGCGGCATTCATGAGAATCCGGAAAGTCTAAACCTTGTCTGTGGAATTCCGAGTAGGATTCAAGGATTGAATGGCTGTGATGAGCTTCAAACTCGCGATTGTTGGGCGTAGTGACAGACGCAAAAGAATCAAGGGATTCTATTCCGACATGATCGAGAACCAACAGATGATTAGCCGTGCTGTGACAGAGCATTTGGACCATTTTCACTGAGAGGACGGGAAGTAACCATTGACAACGGTGACACCTTACATACAGCTTGCCATGGAAGGAGCCTTGCGTGTGTGAAGAAGAAGACAGGGAGAAAGCAGAGATTCAGAAGACAAAGCATCTCCAAAACTCCAACATATTCTCCATTATTGCATACCAAGTATTTATTTTATGTTCCCTTGTTCATTTGCAAGTCAACTGATAATTATAATTGGCCTCCTAACTAAGATTTACAAGATAACCAGAGATTACTTCAAAACAACAATTTCTGTGGGATTCGACCCTTACTCACGTAAGGTATTACTTGGACGACCCAGTGTACTTGCTGGTTAGTGGTATGAATTGTGAAAAGTGTGATTCACAATTCGTGCACCAAAAATCCACGAAGAACTTCAAAGTTGACAAGAAGTAGTTGGGTAAACGAACTTTTAAATGGGCATCGTTGCTACCAGCAATTTAAGATGAAAAAGCATGTGTTCCTTCATCTCTGTGATGTTTTATAAAATACTTACAATCTGAAGACAACAAAAGGTATTGCAATTCATGAACAAATAGGTATATTTTTATATATCATTGGACAACCAAGTTCAATACGTAATGCAGAAGAGAGATTTCAACATTCAGGAGAAACCATTTCTAGACAATTTCATTATGTATTGGCGCTTGTATGGCTTTACACAAAACATCTCTAGGGTCTGACCCATATAGGAATCCCCTAATCAAACGCCCAACTAGCCTAGTCTTTTAACCTTATCTCTCGAAAAACAAAAGTGAGAGTCTAAAAGAAACACTAAACCGGAGAGATGCCAAAAGAAGATGCTGATGTCACTACCTAATCGCTCTCAAAAGTCAAGTCTACGATCTCTATATCCATCTCAAGATCCTCATCGTCCTTAGAAATCAAATCCACAATCTCTATCTCTTCGATGTCTTCATCGTCAGAAATAATGATAACCTCTGATGTACTATGGGGACTATCATCACTGCTGTTGCCTGCGGAAGCTGTATCACCGGGAGAAATCTGCTCAACAGCTGAGGGCTGACCAGACGCCACGATGGAAGTCCCGGTAGGTTCTACGGCGAAAGGCCAGAGGAGTGAGTAGAAAGCAACTCTATCGACATATCCAAACCTATTGGAGGAGACTCAGGGATGTAGCCATCGACGACAGGGACAGGCTCAGGCACTGCCTGACCATCCTGCTGTGTTGGAATAGGACCTCCATGCACGTGATCAAAAGGATAGTGGAAAAAATCGGGATGTAACCACAACAATGAAAAAGCATACGGTGCATTAGGATCAAAGATGGGTGAAGCTAGCGAGTGCTGAAAAGGATTATCTCTAACTAAGTACTTATGGACTCGAGGCTTTGCGGCCACCAAATAGAAGCTGTGAAAGACAGGATCGTTGTACACATAAGGCTGCTCGATCTCATAAAAAATGACACCTGTCTCCATCTGAAGGGGGTAGGAAGATAGGGGTACGAACTAGGGAGTTTTTAGTAGGGTGGGCGTGAAATAAGTTAATTTGTTTTTTATATAACGGTCACGATTCTCAAACTAACCAGACCACAACGAAACAACATAGAGCAACTAACAAACAAAAGCAAACAATAACGTAATATACAACTACAAGAACAAATTCGAAACACACAAGAGATATGCACAAACAAGTATGATGCATGTCTAGCCCTGGTGCAAGTAATGAGCTCATCCGTCGGTTTTTGACCCGTTCCCGACATTACATCCTTACAGAAATTGTCTCTCGTTGCCATTGCTTCGGGGTATAGTGCCTGGTACATTCTTGAGTTATAGTGCCCGCACGCTCTTGGGCTATAGTGCCAGTACCATTCTTCGGCAATCCGCCGGATAAATCGATGATAAGAAGAGTCATTGGTATAGCAATTCAAACCTCAATCATCTCATCACATAATCAAATACCTTTCAAGATATAATAAGTCTTTATCCAGAATACCATAATTTCTCTAAAATAATAAACTAAAACAGAGTGGGTCATGAGATTTAACTTTAGAATCACTTTTCCAAATATTTCATAGTTATGCTTAAATTCTATAAATACTTTTAAAAATATACATAAATTTGTCCACAAAAACAAAATACATAAATATGCTTAAACTTTGAAAAATAGCATATTCTGCAAGTTACTTTAATTAAATTGATGTACTTTAAAATCACTTTAAATAACTCTAAACTTCTATAAAAGAGACCCAGTCTTCACTGGTTACTTTGTAAATTATTCAAAATATTATACAAATTTTCAAATACCCGAAACTTATTAAAATAAGTATATTAGGTACGGTTCTTCCGTTTTCAAAATAAAACCTTTTTCGTTCAATTAGAGTCATATTTTTTCCCAAAATCGTCTTCCACTTAAAACCCTTTTATTTCAAACCAATTATTTTTCTTCAAAAACCAAACTCAATTAATTTCAATAAAATTTATATATTTATAAATAAATAATTTTATTCATTAAATCTTTCTCAAAAGTCAAGCCTCTGCTCCTTTTTACTCGAAATCTCCGTTCAAAAGATTCATTTAGTTGTAATTAATTCCCAATCAAAATCTGACCATCAGAATCCAGTTATATACTATTATATAACTCAAATCTCTGCCAATTATACAACAACATCATCTCAGTGCCTTATTTCTCAATATGGCCAAAACACAACAACAAATCCAGCAGCAATTCAGCTAAAACTTTACAGCCAACAAACACAGATTTGAGCAACAGATATCAACAGACAGCAATCCAACCACATATATCAATTAGTTCATAATTTTAATCGATTAAAGAGTCAAACCCTACCTCTGTGAAGCACAGAACATACACAAGATACCGGAGGTTCTTGGAAAAGCAAAAACAGAGCAAAAACGTCGAAAACTCGGTGGTTCCTCCCCTCCCTTGGTTCGGCCAAACTGGTTCCTGGAAGAGGCAGCTCCACTTCACGATTCCACTAAACAAAACACACGTCACCGTGTAGAGGATGAAGATACGGTCACTTCTATCATCAGAATTTTTGTGGGGGTTACGGATATCAAGAAATCAAGCTTGGAAAGTCTGAAAATCAACAAAAATCTTCCATTCTCCCATGCATGGCTTCGGCTGTTCTTGAAGGAGAGAGAGAGAGAGAATTTTGGGCTTTTATATCACTTGATTAGTGACTAAGTGTCACTTAATCAAAGGGGAGGAGGCATGCGTCACGACACGTGGTGCATTAAGTGTTGTGTATCACGATTTTAAATCGCTGAGCCAGCGAGGTTAATTTTTAAATATCTTGAAAAGTAATTAAGGTAATTAGACATGGTAAAAACTCAAATAATTATCTCAAGTGGTGGTATTTAATTAGAATAAAGATTGGATAAATTATTAATGTAAATGACATTAGTAAATTCAAGTTTTTTAAATCTTCCAGGCCCAATATCAAGTGACCGTCCTTGGTCAAATAAAATTAAATAATAACATAATTTTAATATTACATTATTATTAATTTTATTTAAAGATCGCAGAAAAGCTTATCATAGACGTTGCGCGAACAAAACGTAAAACTTGCATATGCGACTCTAACGAAAAAAATAGGATGTTACATTTCACTACCAAATAATAAAATAGTTCTAAATATGCTAATTGACATGTGGTTTAATAGCTAAATAATTTTTCGGTTTGGTGACTTACAAAGGTTTCTCTTAACAGAAAGATCCCAAGACCAATGAACTTGAAGTTTTATCGTTTGATTTTAATCTCTGTGAAGCTATTGCTACTTGGGAACAGGTAAGCAACTTACTATGTGTGTTCATGATCCTCTAAGTAATAATGAGTTAATGACACAACTTCCTTTTTGTAGGTTTTATTCTTGCATTCTAAAAGAAATTTATAGTGTTCTACTTTACATTTTGTTGATGTATGATGTGAACTGATTATACAGGTTCAGAATAGTACTATTATACTGACCAAGGAATTTATTGCTTCTTTACCAAATGGATGGGAAGACCATGCGTGGCGTATGATCAATAAAGGAATACTCCTGTAAGTAAACAATTGATTGCTATTTTACTAACTGTGCAATCTTGGTAACATATATTAATGAAGAACATTGACGGTTTAACTCAATCATTAAAAGTGAATTATAGTGTTACACTTTACACGTTGTGTTGTATAATAATATAAATTTGTGGAGTTTTTTTTTTTTTTAATTACTTCTATTTCAAAGTAAGCATAAATAACAACTTGATTTTTATGTTTTGTCCTCTTCTTCGATTTTTCATTATTATCTAATAGTAACAATCAAAATTGAGGATAGCTTTTTAAAATTTCTGAAGACATTGTAAAGCGATATTGCAAATTGAGCCGTGCAAAAAAGTGGTCATAACATAGAATTAAGTTGTGGAATGAGTTCTATGATCCATGCATGAGTAGACAAGCAATAATTGATAATGTTTCAGTTGGTATAGACAGAGATTAATAGGCATCTTTTGTTCAATATCAGTTTCTACTTTTTACAATGGTTTTAAATTTAATATTAATACGTGATCACTTTTCTAATCTTCATTTTTCTTTTTTGATAGGAGATGTGTAGGAGAAACATAAGAGTTAGCAACCAGCAAACAATTTCCCATATTGTTGGCTCAAAATCCATCTAAAAAAAGACATGAAATAATATGAAGCATAATTCAAGTTTTTGTTTTTACTAAATTATCATATGCTTCTTAACTTTATTTTATATTCTTTACATAGTTTTTAGAAACGGGACAAAAAATTAGCCGTGGAGAAATGTACATAGAAACTCATAAGAAGAAAGATGGATCGTTTGTGACTGATAAAGTAAGAGATATAGGGGTAAGTTGAACTTATTAGTCTATTTTAGTAAAAAGTGTAACTTCAGATTCCGACAAACCTTAATGTTATTTTGTTATATTTTCGTTGTTTAAATCTCAATTGTAGAAACAAATTGAACTAGTTATGACCCAAAATGAGAAAGATAAATATGGACCATCCACAAATGATGTTATTGGCAAAGTGTTTGGAGAAGAGCATTCTGGTAGGGTGCGATGCATAGGAATAGGAGCAACACATACTAATACTTTCAGAAATGCCAATCGTCCTAGCCAGTTAGCTAATTCTTCTACTTCAATGTCTTCTACAAATTACTCCCAAGCTGATTTTAAACATTTGGAGTCTAAATTTGATGGGACATTGATTGCACTGAAGACTTATTTCCTTTCTAAAGAAGGAAGAATTCCTGTTGAACTTACTAGTATATTTGACTAAGGAGCTCAGGTAAATTGCCTTTTCTTGTCGAGTTTATGTTACATTAATCATTTTGAAAATTATGATAAATGATAATTGTTAGGGATAAGTACTTTTTTCGTCCCCAAGGTCTGGGGTCGAAATCAAAATCGTCCCTGACTTTTTTTTCTTATTAAAATCATCCTCAACGTTCAAACATGCTTTAAAATCATCCTTTCTCAAATTTTTGGACCAAAATACCCTCATCATCATCATTCTCCTCTTCACCTTCCTCACCCCACCACCTCCACTGCCACCAACATTACCACCACAACCACCATCAACACCAACACCACCACCACCACCACCACCACCACCAACACAAATACCACCACCAATACCAACCAACACCAACACCAAGAACACCAAACAACAACAACAACACCATACCACCACAACCACCATCAACACCACCACCACCACCACCACCACCACCACCATCAAGCCCCTCACCGTAACTCCCCACCCCTCACCCCTCACCCCCTCACCCCACTCCCTCACCGTAACCCCCCACCCCCTTCCTCATGCCCCTCTCTTCATGGTCATCATCATCATCATCAACAGATTTCATCAACAACAACAAATTTTATCAAAATCCAGAAATTCAAATTTCAGCAACAACAAATTTCATCAAAAATCCAGTTCACAGAAGAAGAAGAAAAAGAAGAAGAAGAAGCGGTGATGCGGTGCGGTGTGGTGCGGCAGGACGGCAGGGCGGTGGTACGGCGGTATGGAGAAGAAGAAGAAGAAGAAGAAGAAGATGGTCGTGCGGTGGTGCGGTGCGGTGCGGTGCAGCAGACAGCAGGGCGGCGGTGCGGTGTGGTGCGGCAGGACGTCAAAGCAGCAGAAAAGGGCGGCGGTCCCCCTTCTCTCCCCCCCTCCTCCCCCTTTTTCTCGCGGCCTCCCCTTTTCTTTCTCTCCCCAGTCCCCACCCCCTTTTCTTCTTTTTTTTTTATTTTATATTTATTTTATTTTATATTTTTTTAATAATGAAGGGTAATTTGGTAAAAAAAATAAAATTGAAGTAAAAAAGGACGATTTTATAACGTTTTGTAACGTTGAGGATGATTTTAATAAGAAAAAAAGGTCGGGGACGATTTTGATTTCGACCCCAGACCTTGGGGACGAAAAAAGTACTTATCCCTAATTGTTATATTGAGCTACTGTTCTAACATTGTTAGTCTCGTATATTCTAACCTCACACCCCACTCTTTTCAATTTATTGTTCAAGTTTTTGACACTTGAAAAGGTTAATGTCTTTTTTTTTTAATTTTTTTTCCTTTAAATTGTTATTATAGTGCCATAGATGTTGGCAATTTTTATGTTGACATTTTTGTTTTTAACTTATTTTAGGCTAATGATGTTAAGAATGAAACTATTACACCAACAACAGGAAGAACATCATCAGGTGGAAGCAATAAAAATCGTGAAAATATTGTTTAGTGTTGCTTTAAAGATTGATTAGTTGTTTATTGTTAAACATTTTTTAGGATATTATATTGCATTTTTTTACTAAACAAAAACTTATTCAAGTAGTGAACTTATTAGTGGTAGTTGTGAATTTATTCAATTTTAGCTTGTTTAATTTTTAGGATTAGATATATAAAGACAGTGGTGATTAAGATATTATGCATTTTATTATAATCCACTCTCAGAGTCTACCTCCGCTACAAAACCACCCTCTTCCTTTTCCTAGCCTTTGAGCAACCAGGTGGGGGAGAAAGCGGCCGTTGCACTGGCTCTCTTAGTTACGCTGCGCCCCGGTATGACCACGTCCGCTTTTTTCTGCCCACAACCCTTCCTCCTTTTTTCCCCATGGAAACTGGGGATCAAAAAGAACCAAATGCCAGTAAGCCCTCCACTCCAGTAGAACGACGTTGCTTTAGCTTTCGGGCGTCAAAGCGTAAATCTGTAGGTTTGGGCCAAAGAATCCCATTTGCTTTGGTTGCTAGTGAGTGAGGGAATCGAGGATGGGCTTATGACCTCGAAGCTCTGGCTTACTTCGCTTCGGGGCTATGATGAGGTGAAGGCACGTATTCGGATCTGACCCTAATGTCCAACTATAGGTCTTACCAAAAGTCCTGGAGCTCCGCTCGTTGCTTTGAAGCCTACTCTTGCTGGATTTCAAGCCGGAGTGCTTATCGATTTACAAAATCGTGAGAAAGAGGATGAAAGGAACGCTTATTGGTTTCGTTTCGTAGCCCCTCCTGCCGCAGTGCGCACTAAGTCAACCGACCTCAGGGGGACCCTCCTTAATGGAGCTCTATAGCCTTAGGGACGAGCTCCATGAGAGGGGAGTACAATCCCATGCTTTTCAAAGACACTTAGTCTAGTTTGCCAATCACTGTTCTTCCCTTTTCATTAGAATGATCAACATACCGGCTTGACCACTGAAAACACAGGTTCGAAGAAAGGAAGAAATTATTATTTATTTTAATGGTTATGAATTAGATTCATATTTTAAAAAATTGTACTTATATTAAATTTTGTCTTCTAATTAATATTTTATAAAATAAAAAACTATATATATGCATAATATAAATATTTTTGCAATTTTATATGTGCAGTACATTTTAAATTGCGGTGGTTTACTACACCAACAAAAGAAAAATTACCGCAATTTATTTTTTAAAATAGCGTCGATTTAAAAAAAACCTATAATGTATTGCAGGACACCTAACTGTGTTGGTTTACTAAACTGCTATAATGCAATTTGTGGGGGTTAAAAACCGACGCAAATCTAAAAAGAAACCTCGCAAATTACTGTGTTTTTTTGTAGTTTGTGCATATTTGTTTTGGTTTGCTAATTGCTAATTGCTAATTGCTAATTGTAATACTTGCCATACATGCTCTCTAATTGTATTTGTTTTGTTTTTATTATTATTTTTGATTGATCCTATCGATCTGAATACTGAACTGAGCAATTGTAATATTTAGGAGAAGAGATGATGATGTATTAGAAATTATTGAGACTAGAGGTAGTTACAGAGTTGAGATTTTAGCAAATTAACTATGTTGGGATTAGTTAAGACCCTAGGCTTGAATTTCTGTAAAGTTGGACATTAGAATTGCCTAGTGAGTTCATGTTTCTTTTTATAGTCTTTATTTGGAACTATTACTCTACCAAGAACCTTCGAGTTCTCACCCGTCATGGATTTTCTATTTTTTAGATGCAGGGCGTGATGCACCTCGTGAGTGTACAGAATTCTGTTAGTGAAGCGAAGAATACCTTTTGAGATTTATTTTGATTTTTGAATTCTCTCTGCCTTTGATATTTTATTGTATATTCTATATATTCCTCTTAGAGATTTATATTTAGAGAGACAGTATGTCTATTTTTGTATACTTTCTGGTTTTGTAATATTCTAGCCGACCTGTTGTTCGCGGGTAGACTAGTAATTATTATGTATCTTATTCCGAACTTATGTATATGTGTGAGTGTGTGTGCGTGTGTTTTGTTCTTGTATATCGACGCTTCTTGCATTAACGTGGTTTGATTGTGGATAACAGCTATTGATTTTGTTTATCTTTCCTTCACTGCTTCTTAGTTATATTGTTATTCCTCTAGTATTATGTATGTATCTTTTTTTAAGTGTCATAATGCCTCGCCACTATTGATTTCCTTCAACTATTATTATTGTTACTTGCTAACGGCTCTTGTCATGGAATTTAATTCGATTAATTCTAATTAGAAAATTATGTTTTTGGGTGTTTTCACGATTTTAAAGTAATTGTTTGAGAATAAATAATTACGTTTTAATTAAGATTATAATTGGAAAATAAAATAATTTTTTATTTTTTATTTTTGAAAAAAGTTTTAAACTTAAAAGGGGGGTTAAAGTTAGTTTGGAAATTTGGTTAAACAAAATGAGTTTTTTAATTGTGTTAATTTGTGAAGTTGGTTGGGGAATTAACTTGTTTGAATTGAATTAACAATGAAGAGTATAAATGAATAATTAAAGTTTTAAAAGCTAATTAATTATCAACTCAAGGGTTGGGAATAGGAAGTGTGAAATGAGATTTGAATGAAGCTAATATAAGAGTTGAAGGAGAGAGATAATTAAGGAAGATGTAATTAAGTTGTAAAAGAATTGTGAGATAAGAGCAAATGAACTTCAGCTATAATCTAACTTGAACTTGAGAATCTTGAAAGTTTGGTTTGTTAGCTCCTTAAAGTGACTAATTAAAGAAAAATATAATGAGATTGAATGAGAAAAAGATTGAGGTGGATTATCGGTGATGTGTTTGAGTTAGCTTGAGGTAGATTATAAATGATTATGTGTATGGGTTAGTTTATTTGCAGCATTAACCTCGAGCATAGGGTATTGTGTTAGACACCCCATATCCCACAAGCCATATGTAACGGCCCAAGTCTAACCTGGTGAATATTAAAGTATGCAGAATGGAAGGTAGAGTTGAGTTGATGGTTATGACAAAAATTATGTTGTTATGAGATCATTAATAAGGAATGAGTCTTGACTTGAGGCTTATGACAAAAGTAAGAATTTATGAGATTTATGATGAAAGTTATGATTGAGATTTATGCTAGCGATTATGATTAATGATGAATTTGATGATGATTATTGGTTGGCAAGACAGAGGTTTTATCCCGCTTACATGATTATGAAATATTTTTATGATTAATACGATGGTTTTGGGTGATGAGGATTACGATGAATTTGATTATGATGGTTTTGATTGATGATGATTATTGATTGGCAAGGACGTAGATTTGTCCTGCTTGCATTATTGATATTATGGGGATGGTGGTTCGTTCCGCCCACAATGAGGATAGTAGCTTTGTCCCGCTCACGGATAAACAAGTTGTGGTTGAGGATTCCCTCTCTTGTTTTATGATAGACAAGTGGGGTTGAGGATCCCCTCACTTATTACATCAGGAGATTGGATAAAAGGTTGAAGATTCTCTTCGATTCAATTTTTGATTGTGGTGTGAATGAGTTAGGTTAAGGATTTTCTATTGTTGCACTACAATCTCTCTCTGATTGTGAAGTGTAGTGGACACTATATCCCAGATAGTGTGGCCTCCAGTGAAAAGGTGACAGGGCACTCTCCCTCTGAGACTAGCTTATGATAAGCTTGGGATGTTCCTCCTAGGGATGTATGACAGAGAGATGATCTCCGGGTTAGCTACCGGATGTGTCGGGTCTCGTAGTATAAACGACACATGAGCTCACGACCAGTAGAACAGGCATGCATCATATGCATTTGTTTGATTTATTTGGGTGTGTATTTTATTGTTGTGTTGTGTTTATGTGATTTCTCTAACTATATGCTATTTGTTATGTGCTTTACATGTGTTTGCTTTTGTGTATGTGAATTGTTTGATTTGATTGTATTTGTTGGTGTACGGAGGTGATGGAGGTTGAAGCGGATTGATTTCAGATTGCCCTTAGACTCTGGTTTATGTGTTGGATGGATAAGAATAAATAATGGTAGTTTGTTAGGTAAAAGTCCTTAGGCATAACTTTGATTCCTAAAGAAAAGACCTAAAGATTTACTTTTATTTTTTCCAAAGCATATATAACTAAGAGACTTTTGGATATATAATGTTATACAACTAAGTGAAAATGATTTCAAAACAAATAAATAAAGAACGCAAGCTTTCATAAAGATAAACTTTTCTGAGATGTGTGTTGATCAGATGCATTTATTTTTATTAAATTTGTGGCATTCCCTTTTCCTACGGAGGACCTTCGGGTTAGGTTCTTACCCCCTACAATCTTATATTTTTTAGAAAATAGACGAGAAAGCCTTTGAAAAGTTTAATGAGCATTGGACGTGTAATAGTTTATTTTGAGGATTAATTTGTATCTAGTTATTATTTTTACTCACCTTTATTATTGGTTATGCTTTTATAAAGAGGGATAGGAATTTGTAATCATGATATATGTTTGTATATTATTTGTATAGACTATGGTTGTAAATAAAGAATGCTATTAATGATGTAAATGTATATATATGTGATTTGTTTTTAGAAGGAAATAAAATGTACAAAAAAAATTATACAGGCTTTAAAAGAAAAGTTTCTAAGGATTTCATGTAAAAGCTCCTACTAGCTATATATAGAAGTAGTCATAATATTCTCACTATCAGAGTGGCACAGTTGGAAGCGTGACATTCTAGTGGTGAAGGTATTACACTATCGATTAAGTTCTAGTGTTGTTTTTTAAATTTTAGTAAGAGCATTGGATTGTATTAGACATATGAACATATTGTAAAAACAATTATATGAATAAAATTAGATTGGCTGGTTTGTTGAACATTGAATTGTTGAACATTTTACTTTTATATAAAATGTTGTCATGGGTTTAATGAATGATATATTGGCTTCTGCCAAAGAATTTGAACTACATCGCTAATTAAGTCTTGTTACTAATAAATAAAATCAATGGAGCAGGACTTGAGAAATAAAACGCATCATCATCATCATAAATTCTTATCGCCAACACTTCATAAATTTTTATTACACCAACATTGCTAAATACATAATCATCAGTGGAGTAGGACTTGAGAAATAAAATCTTATTGCTAACAAATTCTTATCATACTTAGTTTTCCCCTTATATCTTCTATCCTAACCTCGACAAGAATTTAAAAGAGAAATTACATAAAGTAGTGAAATAAAATTTGTTTTTGACACTAATTGCTTAAAATATGAAAGTTTTAGTTCCTAAGATTAATCAAGAAATGGGTTGCATTAACAGTATCATAGAGTATTAGGCCAATTCTACCACCAAACCAACTCCCCATTTGGCTTCCCATTAGAAAACCAAGTCTGCCAAGCCTTTGTTCCCCAAAGAAGCCACCAACATATGAACCAAACAAAGAGCCACCTTCCCTAATTGCACCCTGATAGAGAGAGAATCACGATGGTTCGGAGATTTAGCAAAACAATTTCTACGTTGATAGCATAGTCCAAACCAACAAATAATCCTCTCAATCAAAGTTTAATTTTCAAATCAATGATTAACCAAGATTGAGAGTAATTCAACCTCGGGTCGTCTTCCCTTGGGATGCAATTGAAAGTGTTACGCTCTTGGTTGTGAGGACAAAAGGGATTTTTGGAATCAAAGAATAAAAAGATTAAAAGAACTAAGCAATAAAAGAACTAAGAAATGATCAAAATTGAAATCAATGCAATTAAGAAGGAAACAAGATCAAAACTAGTGAAAATGCTAAGATATGCATAAAAGAGCCTTGACTTGGGAATGAGGATCCAAGGAATCCTATCATCGCCATAACCACAACTATGGCAACTATGATGAGTCAATCTCGCTTAGTTAACCCCTAACATCGAGGAATAAGTCAAGCAAGCATAATTGACCTTAATCCATAAGTCCTAACTAACTTACCAAACTAGTTGATAAAAAGCTAGCGTCAATGGAAACAAGAGTCAACTAACTACCCAAGAATTACCACTAAATGTTGGACATTATGACTCTAGTATCCTAGGAACTCAAATCCCAAGCCAAGGTGTGAAAATCTACTCAAAACTCATAATTAGCATTTTCACAAACACCTTGAGGGCATAAAACCAAAACATGGAAAATTGCAAGGACAAGTAAGAGCTATAACCAAAATATTCACAATATCAACAATTAACATTCAATCAAACATAAAGGAAGCATAAAACATTAAATTCATCTATCAAAATTCCAAAAAACCAAAATTGCATATATAAACAAAGTATCTTGAACCATAAGAAAATAAAAGCAAAAGTGGTGGAATTAAAGAGAAGATTAAGGGTACTTACAATAAAGATTAACAAAATCCAAAATCAAAGCTTTCTATAAAATGCTACAATGGAGATGGAAATGAAACCCTAAGAGAGAAATTCTATACTACTCCTACTCCTACTCCTATGGAAGCTTCCTAATACTAATGAAAACTAAAACTAAACCTAATAAAACCTAATGCTTGCATATGTCTTCAATCCCCCTTGATATAGCACTTCTCATTCAGCATTGAGCCGTCAAAAACTGGGCCAAAGGCCCCCAAAATCGCGGATCACGTGTTTCATTAATGAAACCACGTGCAGGGACCTGTGCGTACGCACACTTTACTGCTTGTTCACCTATGCGCACGCACACTTGTTTATGTGTGCTTTTCCTTATTTTCTTCATGTGTTCTCCCTTGTACATGCTTTCTTCCACTTTTGCCTAGCCAAACTTGCCTAAATGACCTGAAATCACTCACAAAACATATCACGGCATCGAATGGCATGAAAGTGGAATTAAAATAACAAATTCAGGCACAAAAATGTATGTTTTCACATTTATGTCCAAATTAGGGAGAAATCACAAAAGTATGCTATTTTAGTGCCTAAGTGTGAGTTTATGTGATGAAATCCATCCAAATCAAACTAAAATATATCGGAAAATATGGACTCATCACGCCCTCTGCATCACTCCCACCATAATACACTACCTCATAGAAGTCCCATCCAACAGATATCATGGGACCTATTACGCACTGAGCCTTCTGCAAAGCCAACTTCGCTGCCTTTGCGCCTTCTTTTTCAGCATGCTTCTCTGCTAATGACTGTGCCATGCCCTGTGACTTTGTATCGGTTAGTGCAAATTTTATTTGCTTCGTCTTTGCTTTCTCAATATGTGCAGCTCTTAAGCTGTGAAAATACAGCTTCGTACTTTCCTTCACACTGCATGCTAGACTTTCATATCCCATGTCAAAGCAATTCCACATTGTAAAATTTTCACTCTTGGATGTTGCATTATTAGGAACAAGCTTCCCGCATTTCTCATCTTGAAAATATAATGAAATTAAAAACTATTATTTGAGATTGTTATAAATTAGAATGTTTCCATGTTGGAAAAACACTCCACGTCATCAATAATTTTTATACCTCATTTTAATAATTATTAAAATATGCATCTCTCTTAAGAAAAACTTAGAAAGAAATGAAAACAACCACATGCTAATTCATTGAGCCCTAAACATGTTATTCAGAATGTAAATCAAGCTTAGGAACAATCATAAAAACATAGAACAAATAATGTAAACATAGAAACCATACAAAACAATACAAAAACAAGTACAAGGCACGAGAAGAGAAGACCACCCATAAATCACGAAAATGCCTAAACCCATAAACGAGAAGAAAACTTCAAACACACAAGAGAAGAGAAGACAAGAGAGAGCATCAAAGAGGAGAAGAAGATACAGATGTGAATATGCAACTTACCTGTCCAATCTCTAGCTACCAAATATAATACTAAGTCCCAGTCTCCCAGTCTTGGTCTCAGTACCTCAAAACAAATGCTACCTAAGCGACTGGAGGCATGTATTAAAAGTCTATTAGGTCGTGTGTTTGTTGATAAGGTGTTTCCAATAGGAACCATTGACAATGCATTGAAGGCTATCTGGGGGAGGCTAGATGGATTTAGATCAATGAAGTTAGGATCAAACTAATTCCAACTCTTCTTTGAGAACGAGTTAGATGTCCTTAGAATTGAAAATGGATCTCCATGGCTCTATAAGGATTATGTTTTACATGTTCAAAAGTGGACATATGCTAACTCTCAAGACTACGAGGGAATTAGTTTTTTCCCATTTCTGGGGGATTCCAGAAAAATTCAAGACTGCTGAAGTTGGTTGTAAATTGAGTGAGAAAATTGGTGAGATTATTGATAATATCTTTTTCTCCATCAGAGAAAAAGAATCCAGAATCCTTAAATCTAGAGTTTTGATTAATAGTGAGAAAAATGTGAAAGACTCGATTCGGATGGCTGCTCTAGGAGGTAAGGTGCTGGAAATTTGATTGGGATATGAGCGTATTAAGATCTTCTGCACCTATTGTGCTCACCTTGGACATCATTCAAAGAATTATCAAATCTTCATGTCAAACTCTGCTTCAGGTGATATTAAAGTGGAAAGCATTGGCGACTGGGTCAAGACTGATTAGATAGGGAAAAGAATTGACAATGACGGTAGTGATAATGCCAGCAATTTTAGCAACCAATAATCTAAGCCTTCACAACCAAGGAAAAAACCTGCCTCTTCTTAGTTGTTTGAAAGCTTCTCTAAGCTGAATTTGAAGGATGAAAGGAACGAAGCCCCAACAAGGAGTGTAGAGTCCCCCAGCCGAATTTCAAAGTTAGCTTGGTAGTCAATGAAAAAATCTTGTTCTCCTATTATGTTAGAAGATATCATAGGCTTTATGAATAAAATCCAAGAAGATAATCAAATGACAGCAAAAAGTTAGCAGCAAAAAACTACATCTAAAACAGATGGCAAGATAGAGTCATAATTCGCTTAACCAATTAGGTGGGACAAAGCGAAGAGTCTCTAATAAAGAAAATGAGCTTGTGTACAAGATGCAAGTTGAACAAGAGCTAATTGCTGAAAAGAGGGTGGAGGATGCTAGCCGGTAAATGGCACCCAAAGACCCATTAAAGCATAGTTGTCAGAACCGAACCGGTGATCGAACCGGTTAGGTCACTGGGTCACTGGGTCACTGGTTCAACCGTTGGGTTACTGGTTGAACCGGTTGACCCGGTCTTATGTAAATAAAAAATAAAAAATAGTCAAAAGTTTAAAATTAAAATTTAAAATACATATTTTTACTAACATTTTAAAATATCAAATTATTTTAAAACAATATGGAATATGAACAATAAATATTTTATTATTTTTACTCTATCATAAATATTTTTATTTTGTTTTTATATTAAAATAACTATTATTTTTAAATTTTAATAATTTATTAATTAGTTTATATCTTTTATACTATTATATACTACAAGTATTTATTAAAAAATAATATTAATAGATATTAAATAATTATAAAAAAATAAGTGAGTTTATAATTATTGTTAAATAAAAATATAATTAATTTAAGAATGAGTGAGTTTATAATTAAAATTAAAATAAATTAAATAAAAGTAAACTTTTTGATGGAAGATATTTATATCTATTATAATTTGCATTAATTTAAATAGAAAACATAGTGGTCTGGTGGTTGGCGAGCCTTTTGGTTTCCTTGAGGGTAGGGGTTTGAACCTTACCTCAAGCATTTTGGAAATATTTTCTCCTAAACGGTTCGGTCGGACCGCCTCACCGAGTTTGACCGGTTCGCATCGGTTCAAACTAAGTTTGACCGGTTTGTACCGGTTCAATTTCTTACACGGTTCAAATACCGGACCGGACCGGTATAAGGTTCGGTTCACTGGTTTTCCAGTCGAACCGGCCGGTCCAGTCCGATTTTTACAACTATGCATTAGAGTGTTATCATGGAATTGACAGATTTTAAAGAGACCCCTTCACAACGTTAAAGGGATTGTTGAATCTCACTCTTTCGAGTTGGTTTTTCTTTACGAAACAAAAAACCAATCTCAACACATGGAAATGAAATTCAAGGCTTGTGGCTACTCTAATTGGCAAATTGTTGATCCTTTAAGTAATGCGGGTGGACTTGCGTTGGCATGCAAGGATGGTTTTGTTGTTCAGATTATCAGTTATTCTGAGTTCTATATTGCTGCCTTGAAAAAAGATGTTCCTTTCAACATTGAATGGAACTTTGTAGGTATTCATTTAAACTGCAATGATAGTATTCAGCTATCCTGGTTCCAAGAAATCTCTTTGGTGCTCTCCCAACTCCAAAGTAAATCAGTTATTGTTGGTGATTTCAGTTTTATTGTTGATCAAGGTAAGAAATTTGGTGGTAATTCTAGTTCTCATTTTTCTATTGTTACCTTTAATTACTTTATTGGAGATAACACATTGATTGATTTGGGAATGGTAGGTAGACCATTACTTGGAATAGCAAGCGTAGGAAAGGTGAACTAATTCAGAAAAGACTTAACAAAGTGCTTATTGATGAACCTTGGTTCCAATTATACTCTCAACCTACGGTCTTTGGACTATCAGGTTCTGATCACACCCCCTCCTTTTGGACACTAACTACCAATCAAAAATATCAAAGAGGAGATTAAAGTTTCAATCCTACTGGTGTGATGAAGAACAAATTAGTAACTTCATCTGCAAGGCCCAAAACTCAGATATAGAAGGTTCAGTGATGTTTAGATTATTTCAGAATATTAAACTGGTTAGACACCGATTGGTTCTCTAACAAAAGAATAGCTCTACTAATTCTAAAAAAGAGATTGTAGAAGTTACTGCTCTCCTAGAATAAAAATAGGCGTCTGGCATCATATATAGGAGGCACTGGATTACTTGAGCTTGAACAGCAACTTGAAAAAGTATTTTTGTACGAAAAACTTTACTGGAAAGACAAATCTAGAACCAAACGGCTGAAAGAAGGAGACCAAAATACTAACTTCTTCCATTAAAAATTTAAATCTAGAACCAGAAGAAATAAGATATGGCATATGCAGAGAGATAAAGCAACAACTAATGCTAATATTGTTAGGGTGACTGTGGGCTACTTTAAGAGTCGTCTTCCAATTAGGTGGATCATGAGCCTTTTGTCACAGACTTTGAGCCTAAGGTTACAGCTAACATGAACCGTAGGCTTAGAAGATCTGTTTCTATGGATAAAGTGGACTTTTAGTATCCACCGTCAGAGTACACGGGGAGAGGACGGTATAATGGTTGAACTTTTCAAATTCTACCGGGATATAGTGGGAGAAGACGTGTTCCAGACTGTAAGAAGTTTTTTATTAGAGGTGGAATTTTAAATAACTTTAACCACACCAATATCTGCCTAGTGCCAAAGGTACCAGATGCGAGCAATATGACTTAAGTAAGGCCTTTCAATTTGTCCTCTATTGTCTATAAAATCATTTCAAAGGTGCTAGTCCACAAACTCCAAGGGTGTATGGTCAAGATGATAACCCCTGCTCAGACTGCATTCCCAAAAGATAAGCGTGTTTCTGATAGCATTCTTATAGCACACGAATGTATGCACTACCTTAGCCACAAAAGCAGGCTTGGAATACGAAATGACGCTGAAACTTGATGTGAGTAAAGCCTACGACAGAGTGGAATGAAATTTTCTATGGTATATTATGAGGTAGTTGAGCTTTAAATCGACATTCATTCATTGGATTCCCCAATTGATGATAGCTGTTTCTTATTTTATTGTTATGAAAGGTCAACTCTATGATTTTTTAGACCAAATAGAGGCATCTGTCAAGGCGATCGTCTTTTGTGCAGACGGACTTTTCTTCTTGCTACACAAAACAGAGCAAAACAGTCTCATTTAAAAAATTCAGACAAACAGAAGATGTCCAATCATAAATTACTTGCCAGTTACTAATGGTTTTTATTTTGTTCGATAAAGTCTCAAAAGATAGTTGTGCCTCTT
This sequence comes from Arachis hypogaea, assembly GCF_003086295.3. Taxonomy (NCBI): domain Eukaryota; kingdom Viridiplantae; phylum Streptophyta; class Magnoliopsida; order Fabales; family Fabaceae; genus Arachis; species Arachis hypogaea. Next base: position 30,769,655 of record NC_092050.1, read on the forward strand.
TTCTAGAATTATTAGATTCTTATGAGAGCTTCAGTTTTTCAGTAATAACACTGCAGGGTAGATTAAAACTTCTCTAGTAGCCCAACTGAATATTTCTCACATAGGTGCACAGAATAAATGGTTGGGCTTGCTTGTTGTTGTCAACCGCTTTAAAAAAGCCACCTTCGTCTCAATCCAAGATAAGGTTCTCAAAAAGACACGAGGATGAAAAAAGCGCTCGTCAGTTAATGGAGGAACATAGATATTACTACGAGCAGTTAGTGAAGCCATACCAATCTATACTTTGTGTTGTTTTAAACTTCCAAACAGTTTGCCAAACGAAATTCATTGTATACTAACCTAGTTTTAATGAGGGCAGCAAACTTCCAAAAGGTGAATGGTATGGATTAGCTAGGATGAGATAACTAGGTCTAACAAAGAAGGCGGGCTTCAAAAATGTCAGGGCTTAAAACATGACTTTTTTGGGTAAACAGTTCTGAAAAATGGCAACTTAACCTAACTTTCTTGTTTCTTAAATACTTAAAAGCGCATACTGCAGATTTAATTCTGTCCTCACAATAGGAATAAGAACTTTACCTTCTCAAAATTGGCAAAGTATTTTTACAAAAAAGGCGAATTGTAGAGAAAGACATTGGTTGGAAGGCAAGTTTTAACAATATCTAAACCTTCGTTGAACCATGACTCCCTCTTTCCTACTCCTTCAACGTTCCACCATTTGCGGCATTGCTATCAGATGGCAACCATTTGTTGTGGGTAAATGACATGTTTTTGTCAAACAAATAGTAACACTAAGCATTAATTCCAGACCTTTTTTCGTTTGAAAATTGTTTAGCAAATCCTCTCTATAATCCCAGAAAAAGGCAAAGACACAAGATGGTTGATGAACAGAGTAGAAACATATAACGTTGCATCAGCGTACAAGATTGCTACCATGCTTGCGTTAAATTCTGCCTAAACTTCATGCAATAGACACCAATTTCAAGCTAACCATAAAAGCTAAAAATGCCTCGCAAGTTTCTGCTTTTTGCATGAAAAATCTTGCACGATAAGCTTCATGTTCTGCTTCTTATCCTCCAATGATTTCCATCTACTCTGACAATTTACCCAATCTGTAATTCAACACCAGAATGCCAATCTACTCTTAATGGAGGAACTCGGTGTTACAAACTGGACAGGAAATAAACTCTCATAAAGCTCAGCTGGTTTTGATAGTAGCTTAGAATATGTAGAAAGAAAAGTGTCGGCGAACTTTTAAACATGTTAAGGAGTCTCCAGAAGAAATATTACCAACATCGTTTAAGTCAAACCAATTTTGCGTTACGTATAATACCCTAAAATCTTTTTCACTATTTACTTATCTATGTTATTTTGTTCTTATAATTTTGCCTGTTCGTAAGTATTTGAAAACCCTCCTTTTTTATTTCTCTTTTCTTGACTTTTAGACATATTGTGTTCGTTTTTCTGTTAATAAAATACCACCACTGTCTTTTGAAATAAAATTCTACATCGTAAGTCCCAATCAAGTTTATGTAAAATCGGTTTGTATTGTAGGTGGTTCTTTCATATATCTGGCTGTAACTGAATTTTTGCCACATGATTTATGACATTGCTAAAATAACTTGCACGTTAATATTGTTTACAAATATAATCTAATATCCTTTTGAATTTTACTTTTAGAATTTGTGTTTAACTCTTTAATGTCACATTCGATGCACAACAAATAACTGGTTTGCGTAAGAAAAATTGAAGGAAAGAGAAAGCGTCCTATCCTCAGCAGTGTCGCAAATAATAAGACTTTCAGAGTTGACTATAAGCATTCAAAGCACATATAAAGTAGGACCTGTGAGTTGCATCAGATTTCTGAAGAGTGGCTGTTAGACTGGCTTTGTTTACAAACACGGGATACCGAGGCAGGAATACTAAGACAAAATGATGTTTGACAAATAAGACATAGACATAGACATTACATCTAAAGACACTGAATTCGCAGCCTTAGTTACCCAAAAGCCTATGAAGATATAAATCGTTTCTTTCCACAATCAACAACCTCTACAAAGTTGTAGCAGCAAAATGGTTAAGAACAAAAAGGAAACCACTAAAAAAATGCAATTGAAATTATAAAAAAAAAACTATGGATGAATGGAATAAAAATGTGTTCTTACTACATCACAAATTATCGCTATTTACATTATTGAGTCATCGGCCATCAAATTACAGTATACTACAATCTCCCTCTTTCTCTTCCTCCTCTTCCTCCTCCTCCTTTCCACTACGCTCCAACCTGAGCCTTCCATTCTATAAGGTTTTATTGGGTTGCTCGTATAGTGAGTGTGAGAACACGAGAAAAATAATTTCAGTAAATCATATTTTGCTTTTCTCATCATGTTGTAATGTCATGTACGGCGGCTTTGCCGGCAACGATCGAAAGCTGCTAGTTAAAAGGACAACCGAAGAGAAACTATTAATTAGATCATGTTACTTCATACATCAACTAAAATTTTTACTTTTACGGAACAAAACTAACATTTTGAATTAAGATATGATATAGCTCTAAGAGAAAGATATCAACTAGGAGGTTTTTTCTCATGGACGTGAGCATTATGCATCTATCTGGAAACGAATAAGGTGTCGGTCTAGCACAACACATTTAGTAATATGAAATCACAAACCTTATCCAGCTGAAAATGGATGTCAGCATGTAAGGGAAAACAATTTGTGGAACCGTTGTACTCTTCTTGAACTAATGGTTAAAGACTTCGCCCTATTCTTTCTCTTCCGGAACAAAAAATCTTCCGTATCTAAAACATATGACACCTGACAACATGCAATGGATACCAAGGGAATGTATGAGTGGAACTTTGGAAACACAACCCAACAGAATGTGCAAAATAAGAACAATATTCAGAAGTAGAACTATTATTACCTTGGATGAACTGCAAGATATCTTACACTCAAGACCATTAATAACTTGTAGTCCTTCCACAGCCTCACTTGAAATGTCATCAGCACAGGCATATCTACGTTTGTTCCTACGGAAATGAATCAAGTAAAATAAATAAGTTTTGTTTAAAAATATATTACTTCAAGAATGGCACCAAACAATTCTTTGGGCTTGTCAAATACCTTCTCAAGAAAATTCCAGACTTTTCCTTTTTTTCAGAGACAACAGAAAAAAATTCGTTGTACAAATAGCCTGAAAAGTTGGGGTCCATTGACACGGCAGTTACTTCAGGCTTATCATGTCCATAGTCCATCAGTTGAAGAGACAATTTCTTAGGTCCAGGTGACTGCAATCCAATACATAAGATTACAGAACAGAAAATATTTTGAATTTAGTTCAGCAGCAAATCCAAGTAGAAAAAGAAAGAAAAAACAAAAATCATTACATATTCAATTCGGTATATGTTCTCTTCATGAAGAAGAACACGGGCATTTTCATGATAAACTGCGTCAACAAATCTTCCTGGTTTTCTTGATTTCTCATATGCATATAATTGGAGAAGCTTGTTATCCATCTCATCAGTGGCAACATTTTGAAGCTGAAATAAAAAGGAGAAATTTTCAGGGACAGAAAGTTAGAATAAAACAAAATAGATGAGAGAGCAATTCATGAGCTTGACCTGTTTAACAAGCTTATAAATCAGCTTGTCTAAAGTGAATAAGAGATATGACTGAGTTCCAATAATGGCTCGACAATCATCCTCGAATTTTGTATTATCAGATGAACCATCCAGCAAATTGTAGAGCGCATTCATGAACCTGTCGCATAAAAGAGTCCCTCAGTCTGCAAATATACTCGTATTTTAATTTTTAACTGAGTGCAAAATTTACAAAGCATATCACCTGTTGTATTGATCAGTAGAACCCGTATTATTTGAAGCCCCCCATTTCCTTTCAGCAGATGATGAGTTAATCTTTGCTGATTGTATCCTCTCATACAATGTCTGTCAGAAAAGCAACACGAAACTTGCTAAGTTGCTATATCAATATTTAATTACAGGCAGTTGTTTATACTATTAGAAACCATCATGACATCAACATAGGTTTAGAAACCTTGAGGGGAAAATGGGAAGTAGACATCTTCATATCTGAAGTCATGACAAAAAATGAATGAAAAATAACTATTTCCATAAAAAGACAATTTCGTACCTGATGAAGTCTAAACAGGACGTAAAAGGAATCATTTCCATAAAAAATTCGAGAAGTCCTTTCTTTCCCATGTAACGCTGGGGGAACATGCTTCGCCAGCGGCTTTACAGTTAATAGGAAGCGCTCTGAAAATGGCAAGGAGGTTCCATCTCCTTCAACATCATGGGCATCAGCCATTCCTTCAGCTTCACCTTCACTCTCAGCTTTGTTATCATTTTCCCCATCCTCGTGCTCTTCTCGAGATTCCTCACCATCAGCAGACTCGCTTCCAGAAACATCAACATTCTCAGAAGCATTCTCACTGTCCTCAGATGACCTGTGTGGACTTTCCTCACCTTCATCGTCAGCATCAACATCATTCTCTCCTCTAACTTCACCTAAAGCTTGTTCTCCATTTCTGTTTTGGTATTGCTGACTCGAACCGCCATCCTTCCCCTTATGGACTGCATCCAAACCAGTATCTCCATAAACAGCAAAGTTATCCTCTTCAAAGTCTCCATTTGGGGACAACTCGCCCTCTTCTCTTTCACTTTTTAACTGCCGAACTGATTCTTCTGGGTACCTGTGAACTTCGGTCCCTTCTGTGATGGTCCCATTTGTGGATGTACCTGGTCTGGTAGAATCACCACCCTAAGTCATGAAAATAAATAAATAAGAAAGTATTAATTACAAAACTTCAAACAATCGTTATCATGAATAATCCCAGAACACAAGTGCAAGAAAATGGTATCCCTAACACTATCTTCAGGAAAGCAAACAACTGCAATGTACAGAACGATCAAACATCAAACATACATATTCAAGAAATAACTTGCATAATAATTATATGCTATAAGTGAACAAGAAAGTGCCACATTATTAAGAAAGTTATGATGTTTCACCCGCATTATATGCTATAAGTATTTCATCATGTTTCAGTAGGTTGGCATCAACTGTACTTATCAGATACTGTAAATTATTATACTGATAGCAAATTTAAGTTGATCCGTAACATGAAGCTAGCAAAAACAAATTTTAAGTCGAGAGTAAGACAAGAAGCACAAAGGGTTGAGCCATACCTCTGATGAAGGTAAATCAACTCCACCTTCGCCAGATATATTACCAGGTCTAGACGGATTAGTGGCAATGATTCCTTCAAGGAAAAGGCTGTATCTTAGTTCCATTCATTATCAGAATGTGAAAGTGTAACATCAAATGACATTATCAAAAATAAAAGATGAAGTAAGAATTGAGAAAAATCACCATCCCAGAAGAAAGATACTAACCTGATGCATTATCCATGCTTGTTCTTCCATTACTTAGCTCCACTCCTAATGCTGGGGAAACATTAGCATTCACCAACCGCTCACTGGAGTGGTCTTGCTTATTGACTCCTGACATTTCATCAGGTGTGAATGAATTAGTATTAATTTTACCATGCTGTGTATTAGTGCCTGAAGTTTCAGTTTTATGCAGAGTGCGGTCTGGATCAAGACATTTATCATCTTTGGCACCACTGTCACCATTTGATTGCCATACTTTGCTAGAATTTGATTGATCTAATGGCATGCACTCATCCCCATTTCTAGAAGTGTTAATATGCTTAGGATTCACTACAATAGCACCAGCACCAGCACCAGCACTACCCTCACTCTCGGCAACACTTGCAGTGCCACTTTTGGCAGAATTATTCTTATCCTTGACAACATCTTCTGTATCCTCGGCACCCAGAGGCCGAGAAGGAACACACAGCATGGGTTCTAAAAATGTTGTCCAAACCTTCATAACTTTATCCAATTGTTCAGTTGTACACATTTCTCCACAAGAATATTTTACAAGCTGATACAGATCTTCATGAATATCAGAATCAGTGTACTCAAACTCAAGGTTTGGAAGAACAGGACGTCTATTTCCAGCAGCAATCGCAAGAAGAACATCATCTTCTTTGCGTTTCTTCTCACTGATTTCTTTGATTTCGGCCAGTAATGCTGTAAAAAGATTAGAAAAAGGAATGAGTCAGAAGAACAAAATGAATTCCTGCATCACGATAAGCTCATCAATGATTTACATTTTAGTTCTGCGAGGTGGTAGGCAAACATTGTTTTGTATTAGATGGGATGTTATTTATCAATGAGTCAAAAATTAATCCAGATGACTATGACTACACACATATTGTTATTGTGCATGACTTTATTCCCAACCTTAGAAAAACTACAAATAAATGTGAAAGGAGGGAGAAGCATAGAGTGCAGAAAACTTGTAGACAAGATAATGGAGAACTATGACACTTTTATTTATTAAATGCATGTAAAAATAATAAAAATGGAATTTGTCGATATGGTGAATTGTTTATAACTTAACCAAAAGGTCTTGTGTTTAAGGACTTGTTTGAGTGAGCTTCTAAAAAAAAATCTCTTTTCAAGTGATCTTTTTTTAAAAGATCTTTTAAAAAAATAAAAGTAATTTTATGTTTCACTATTTCATGTAAAAATATCTTTTTATCTAATAATTATGTTCTGGATACGACAATATTAAAAATATATATATACCTATTAAAAGAAATGTAAATTGTAGCTTCTAAAAAAAAATTATTTTTCTAGTACTTTTATTTTTACTATTAAAATTTTTCAAAACACACTAAAAAAAAAAATCTTTTCCTAACAACTTAATGGCACCCAAACAAGCTCCAAGTCTTTGATGCAGCCAAAAAAAAAAAAATGTTTTTATAGACTATATTTAATGAAGGGTATTTAGGGGGGAAAAGAGTTGGACACCAACCTTTCTCATATTCCCTTATATATAGTATAGAAGTATAGATATAGAGGTATAGAAGATATAAAGCGATGATACCTCACAGTATCAAAATAGTTGCAGCATAAAAAAGAATCTTCTAATTTATTTTGAACATTAAAAGCCTCATTGCCCTGTATTACTAGAAGTAAATGAACTGAAAAGTTGTTACCTTTAGTACTCAAGCTTTTTGTATCCTGTTGTTTAAAGTAGAAGCTACGGTGATCAAGAGATTTATGATAATTTTTGGCATATATTTCAGCCCAGACTTTATTAAAATCAGCACGACACCTTGCCCATTCATCTTGTTTCTGCTTCAAGCGGGTTAATATCACTGGCAAAGCCAGAGATGCATTTTTCCGTAACACATCCATCACATCTAGCCCATGGTCACCATATAATCGTTCAATGCACCTAAGATTTAAGGCTGAAAGTAATGCAAGAAAGTCCCCATCAGAATATGGAAAACATCAAATTACCTCATATTGCATCCGTGCCATATGAAAATATATTGATGAACAGAAAAGCCCTTAACCTGTTAAGTGCTCCTCAATACGAATTGGACTGTCTCCTTTGATTATATTATTATTGACCTTTTCTAACAGCTCTTCCACTCGCTTAGTAGTTGCATTTACAGACTCTAGCAACATATCAAGTTCAAATCTGCAAACATAGATTAAAATGATATCAATAAGTGATAGATAACTTAACGAAAACATTTTAAAAAAGAGGTAAAATGATATGGCAAACATGCTTATCATTGTGCAATTCAGAATCACGAATCACCCAATATGCTTCAATACCCCAAAAGAAAAAAGGGAAAAAAAACCCTCCAAACGCCAATTTTTAGGAAAGAAACAGAGGCAGCCGGGTGCATTTAGAACTTCTTAGTTATAACCAATATCTTGTTAAAACTAGATTGTTTGAACAAAATGCAAAAACAGGTAGAAGGGTGCATTTAGCACTGCTAAGTTCTAACCTCTTAGAACCAATATCTTCTTAAAACTATAAATTGTTTGAACAAAAATGCAAAAAAAAAAAAAAAAATCCACTAGCAGGATTCTACAATGTCTTCACATGGCAAACATAAGTGACCTTAAAAAGTTTTTTCATTCTTTCCTCAAACAGAGACATCAGTTTTTGCAGCTCCCTTTCATCTGCATCTTTTTTCTTTGTTGTCTTGGCTTATATGAGAGAAACTACACTGCTACTTTCTTAAGATTTTATGCATTTTGTAAGACTTCTATTTGTGACGATTGTGTTTTTGAAAACTTTGGAGATGAGTGATGATTATATGTTATTGGTCTTATGAAAGTTTATGGTATGGCATTAATTTTGCATGTATCCTTGAATCCTGGAATTCAATTCAATACAGTTTATGATTCACAATTCAATGATTAACCTTAGCAATTCAAGTTCTGAATTACAATTTGATAACCTTGATGCAAATACAACCAATCAAATAAGCATCACTGCAAGTCTGACCTGTCATCTTCACATCTGAACAAGCTCTCTTCATACTGATTTTTCCGCATATGTTTAAAGGAATAATCCTCACTTCCTGAAGTAACAGACACCCAGTGATCATTTAATACTTCTGCACCAAGTTCTGTTCTCTGGCTAGCTACAGGTATTGGGTACTGCATAAGCACAGGTAACACATATGAACAACGCAATCAGCAAGAGAATCACAGATATCACATTCAAGTAATATAAAACCGAGAGACAAGTAAATCAAGTATACATTTTTTGGCAAGAGACGATAGCTCGGAGTGCATTGATCACAGTTAGAAAGGTCCAGCTCATTTATAGGCTTTGACAAATACTTATCCTTGCTGGGATATATGGATATCTTAGGACCTGAAACATCCTTGTTGGCGGGGGCAGTGGATTTGTCCCTTTCTCGGAATTCACGATCCCTTTCTTTCATGCCATCATCCCTACAACGGTCTCGATCACGATCCCTGTCTTCAACCTTCACAGATTTTGGCCTTTGTCCGTCACTCCATAAGGACTCTGATGAAAACACACATACACACACACAAAATAAAAGGTGAGTTTTGTGCGAAAAGACAAAGCTAAGAAACTTAAACATGGTATCAGATTACAAAATATATAAGGAGAATCTGTCATAATAACAGAAAATTCCAAGCCATTTTACATACTTTTATTCATGACACCAGCAAGGAATCCACCATCTGCATCACAGAAACTGATTAGAAATATCTTGGAAGTGTACCAACATAGAAATATGAAATTAGTTTGAACATTACCATTCTTTTCAGATTGTATTAAAAATTCATTAAACCCCTCCATAAGATCTGGATATTTCCCCAGTAAATCACCAACCTTGAAGAATAAGTGACCATGAGTTAGCAATTATATTCCAGAGCATGTTATTTAATAAGATCTATAGGCAGCACTAAGAAATATAATGGAAGTAGGCCAAGATAAAGTGTATAATTAACTTCAAGGACATAAGTTCTTCCACCAAATTATTTAATTACAATCGCAACACCACATTATATGTAGTAGATTTTCCAGTGGAGAGGATATATATTCTATTACTTCTAGTTTTTTTAATTGAAAATTTCAGCTAAATCAAAATTTATCAAATTATTGAAGATGACATCATCAGCATTGAAAAGATTAGTAGTTCATGGTGCCTCAGCTGCAGGGTCATCTGTGAGGAATTTAGAACGGGATGCCACCAGACTTTGTCAAGAATAAATGACCAAAAACATAATACTGCTGGCCAATTATCACACTTCAGAAGAAACATAATTTATTCTAGACCATCTATTCCTGCCGTAATTGTTGTAATTGCTTCCTTCACAGCTCTAATTGTACTGAGTGCCAGGTGCCCCCTCACAGACAATACAAAATCCAAAAATCACCAAATCTTCTCAGTCTTTGATGGAGGAAGTTATCCTTTCCAGCTTTGCTGAAAGCAACTTGAACCTTTGTCCTTTACATCGAGTACAAAAATTGCTGGACTATCTACCATAAGCTCTCCCACAGGTAAGGTTATTAGGGAAGAACAAATGTGAATTGGAAGGAAGATCTCAAACAGGTTGAAAAATATGGTTCCGTCTGCAATTTGCATTGCTCAGATCTTCTTGTTTGTTTTGATAAAATGAACAAAGTGATTTGGTTACATGCAATCAAGCTCAAACACTTGGTGAAATCTTGTGGGTTCCTTTATTGATCAAGATGATACTGGGAAGATGATCACTTTAATAGGTGGTACAGAAAGCTGCTGCTTTGGCATAATGAAAAGGAAATTGGCTATTCTGTTGTTTCTGGTTTCTGATTTTATCCATATACTTGCTGCAAGTATGATTATGATGGCCTCTGCAGCATTTAAAGCATACTAGTATGCCAACACAATACCCCCATTTTAGCCATTTCATATTTCTCAAAACACACTTTAAGTCCTTCATTCCATTAGATCCTCCAAATGTACCATCCAAAATGATCCTCCTTCAATCTATTGCTTAATATAAGACATGACAGTATCGCATTGAGAAATTGGTCTTGCCTTAAATTACCTGAATGCCTATTCTCATTAGCTGACACCCTCATTCCTTGAAATTGGCCGCATTGGCTTGTAGGCTCCATAGAGCATAGGCTATTCTGGCCCAAACTAAACTCTGGCTGACCCAAATATAATCCAAATTGAATGCATGCAAATAAACTCAATTTTAAACACCAATGATATAGGAGGATATCCCTTTTTTTCCATATTTTAACATATTTTATTTAGGGAATAACGGTAAATGCCCACATCCAGCTAAACCAACAAAGCAAGATTAAATAAAAGACATGCATTTATAGAATCCGACAATGAAATCAGTAAACCGGATGACAAGAAAAATTAATAATAAGCCATACCAATGACTGCAATTCATGTCTGGTAATTATTTCCCTGCTGTAAATATGCAAACACTTCAAAAATTCTTGGTAGTCATCAGGATTTCGTAATTTCTCTTTGACCTTTTCACAGAAAGCAAGCTCCTGGCTATACATGCCTGAGATAATGAAATTTGACATAAGTAAAAAACTGCTAAAGGAAAATAAGATGTTAAAAGTTTTATGCAACAAAAGATAGAAGACAAACAAGAAGTTGAAATAAATTTATTTTTCCCTTATAACAAGGACAATTGATTATGAAATCATCTCATAAATGGAAAAATTTTAACACTTCTTCAATACAGATAACCCTATCAACAAGAGACACCATACTCTTCTTTTTTTATAAACTTTAGCAATATATGCAGTAGAATAGTGATGAGAAACATTTTGCATTAGTTGCTGTAATGAAGTTTCACTTTTGACGCCTTTTTCTTATTTTATCAATTTATTTATTTTCAACCAAACATAAAAGCATATGTTTCCACTGTTTAAATAATGTATATCATAGCATTGGTTGGAAAAGGTAACAAATATAACAAAAAAACCAGTAGATTCAGGATCAAAATGTTGACAACATACTCACTTTTCAGAGTATTTCTTTCATCACAAGTGGATGGCATAGGGCGCATACCAATATTTTCATCATCAAGCAATGGTTCAGCTCCAGAGTCTTCAGCCCTACGATCAGATTTCCGTTTATGGGAGAACCTTTCCCTATCTCGACCACCATCATGCTCATAATCTCTATCGTCTCTGTCACGTTCTCTCCTATCCTCTCTGCGTTCCTTATCCTTCTCTAGACGTCTCCTCTGATCCTTTTCTGCCCTCATCAAACCTCTGTCATTATCAGGGTCGGGACGGTCAACACTGAGGTCACGATCACCATGTGAGGTCATAGTCCTTTCTCTCTGGCACACAAGATAAGTAGAATGTAAGCTTGATAACCAAACATGCAATCAGTGGGACCAGAGTCACCAAGATAGTAAAAGACAAAAGGCTACTTTAAGGCTTCAGGGTTTTAATGCCTTGGAGAAAGATCAGCCAAAGACTTATAACTACGTGAGCATAACATCCTAAGTAAAAGTAACAACTGCAATGTTCAATTTACAAAACCCTAAACTGCTAGCCGTAAAATTCCTTATGACCCAGAAATAGTTACTTCTCAACAACATAATATTTTACCCAATGTAACATCATAGCAAGTTAGAGGGATGGATTTTTTAAACTTTCTACAGCTATCATTAAGTGCTACAGGTATGTTGCCTGAACAATAATACACTAGAAGCGTGCATCTCATGGAAGGGGCAATAATGCAGCCACCAAAAGGTGCTGAAACCTCCAGGCACCTTGACTTAGCATCTCATTTTATACTACCAAGAAGGACAGAAAAATATGGAGATAAACCTTCTCAACATGCATTTGCCGTACAGTTGGCATTGCAGAGCTCCTATCACGTAGCATAGAATTTCTAGCAGAAATATAATGAGCAGAGGCTGCTGAGGAAGTGTCCGGGAGAAAATGAGTAAACTCATCAAGAAGATCCGGATGCTCTTGGAAAAGTGCAGCAACCTGAAGAAGTCCAAAATATGATTGAAATGAACGTCAAACGAAATATTAAGACTAATATAAATGACATAGGAAGATAAATATAACAATTTTCCTAGCTATAACATAATAACACATGCATAGACAAAACAAACCTCCTGGTAGACCTCTGTTATAGACTTGCTTTCCTTTCTGTACATATTTAATATGTCCAGAAATGACTTGTAAACACGATCATCACCTTGAAACCGGGTCTGAATGAAAATGATGAATTAGATTCAACTAGAACTGCCCATTCTGTATTGAAACTGAGTCTGTATTAGAAAACCAATCAGGCCCAAGAACATTTTACCTTAATTTTGTTCACAAAATTAATCGCTTCTTCAAATTCAACAGGCTTCTTTGGGGCAGGTTGTTCATCCTCCAGTGGAAGTGTGATTTCATAACCCCTTGGCAAGAAGGTGTTGAATCCCAAAAGCAAGTCTCTGTGCCCTTTAAAGAGCTGTTTAACCCTTGCTATCACGCCTGCAGTATCAACTCTACAAGTATCAAAAGCAGACACAAGTCAGTTTCCACTGGCAAAAACAGTATCCCCCTCCCCCAATATAATACAAAAAGACATTCGGAGGAGCATGCCAACAATGTGGTACGACATGATCAAACCTTTGAGCCTTAAAATCTTTCATGACTTCCAAAAAGTCATCATACTTGTCCCTCTTATCCTGAAATATATCCTTTACTGCCTTGAGATATGCCAATGCATCATTTGTAGTCAGCTTCTGAGCAACAGCACCTCCATTCATCATCTGGGGTTGCCCGGACCTTCGTTCGAAAATATTCCAAAATACAATTAGACAATTGATAAACCAACGACACAGTATTCCCAATTTCTAGCACATGATCATACATGACAATCAAAACCTTAAGAAACTGAAAGTAATTTTTTTCCATGAAAAATACAAATTTACCCATTAAAAGAAGAATTTACTCAGGATTGCAGATAACAAATATCCGATCTCATTTTATTAGGTCAAAACATCAAAACCCAAAAAATTTACCAAAAAAGAGACAGCTTTGCTAAAGATTGATCATCTAGACTTCCCGGGTTACACACGAGGGCACTAGTAAAACTTTTCACCGCAGTAAAAACTCGGGAAGCTCCATTACTAAGTCGAAGATGCAATTACTTGATCAAAGCACAAACAAAAACACAAGTACAGTTCAAAACACAGGAAAAGTTGAAGATGAGAACGAAAACCAACAACTTACGCTTCTTCTCGAGAAGACACTATAGGCCGTTTAAGTTGAGGACTCGCGAAAATATCGTCCCTAGACCTCTTCATTCCTATTCAATAAACCATGAAATTGAAAAAACACCCAAACACAAGAGCACAGTCTCTTCAGCAATCAGCACCAAATCATGCTTCTGATACTTCGATTACAATTCAAATTCCTTCAACCCTGAGCTTCTCATTCCAGCACACACCGCAGATCTGCGGATTAACGTTGGAGCAAGAGAATTCCAACCTTCTCGAAGAGATCACCAAGGAGGAGCCAAATCCTACAATAGAATAGAAAAAGAATCAGAAAAAGCGAAAATTCGCATTAACTTCAATGCAAAGCAACGTAAGCGACGAATTCAAACGGAGGAAGCAGAGAATTTACACAGTGATCGTCGAGTCTCGAAGCAGCAGATAGAAAAAATCGAAAAAAAAAAATAAAAGAAGATAAATATCGGAAAAGCTTTGAGCGAATGAATGCTTCTTCTGAGCCTCGGTGATTCTTCGAGGAGTAAACTCGTTACGTTGGAGAAGGCTAAAAGGAAAAACGAAGGCTTTTGTTGAGCAGTGTTTTCCTCAGAGTTTGAAATTCGAAGTAGAGAATTTTATTTTCTCTCTTAAGATTTTCTGGGCAAACAAACAGAACTGAGAGAAGAGAAAAGAAAATAAACGAGAGAACGAAGAAAATAGAAACCAAACAAATAGAAGTTCACAATGTGATATATATAAAAGAAAAAACACGGGGAAAAAAATAAAAAGAAAACATAAGGGGTGTGGCGGTAGTAATATTTGACCTTCTTTATCCGGTTACCAATTCCTGTGTTTACCGCCTGTTAGCGGTTAATCGTTTTATCTATAATCTATAATATGAGATGAAAAATTAGGGCAAGACCTTTTGTGTTGGGCTGTATTAATAACGAACGTGTTTGGTTCTTCGACTTTTCACAAAGGGGTGATTTTGATTAGCAATTTGGCTATTTTGTGATTTTTTTAAATTTGTATTTGTTTGGTGTGGGATTTGTGACTTGTGAGGAGTAGTAGTAGTTATTGTTGGTGGTGTGGTGAACATAATATATATTTGCAAGATTTATTTCCAAGTTTTTATATAGATGGATGATGATGATGAAATTAGGTCTAACAGATAGTGAGAGAAAAAGAAGATATAGTTAATGTCATGTTCTCTTTTTTAACATCTTTTTGTCAATTGTGACTTTGAAGTTATCTTTGTAGGATTTATTACATATTTACATTTATAATTTGTAAACGATACAAGACAAATGATTATGGTTACGCAAATAAGAAACTTTGACTGAATGAATAATCTTTTATTTATTTATTTATTTATTTATTTATTATTATTATTATTATTATTATTATTATTATTATTATTATTATTATTATTATTGTTGTTGTTGTTTGATAAACTCTCAAGCGCCTCTTTTTGTCTGAAGTCTGAACACTCAAACGCATTTTTATGGGTTTTTTTATTTTTGGAGAAAACGCATTTTTATTTATGAGTTGGGATTGTGGTGTTAATGAATCGGAGTTTGTCATTGGGAATGGACTCTCTTGGCTGACGGAAGAGGAGTATCTTTTTTTTTTTGATATGGCTGAGACTGTGAGTGATATAATTTTTGTTTGTAACTGTTTATATTTTTGGTCCTAGTTTGTAACCCTTAAATCAATGGGGAAATTGTTTTTAAGGCTCAATATGGCTATATATATATATTTTTTTTTTTTTGGTAAAATATGGCTATATATTTTAGGCCAGTAAACGCTTTACTAAAGAATTTTCAAGCCCAATTGATGCCATAACGCTAGGACCAGGCCAATCTACCAAATAATAGGGTAAAAAGCCCCTTTTGTAGTATTGAACGTTTCCAACTAAAAAAATAAATAAATATAAGTTTGGTTTGCGTTTTTATTTTGAGTCTTTTTTATTTTTTAAATTTTATGAAAAAAAATAAAAACAGTAAAAATAATAAAATTTTATTTTTTATTTTTATTTTTTTATTTTACTTTTTTTTTTTACAAAATTCAAAAATAAAAGAAACATAAAAAATTAAAATACAAACCAAATGTGCTGGCCAAAAACATGAAAAAACCAAATGTCAGTCATTCTAGTCTCTAGAACTCGGCTCTCTAGACATGTAAGTTGATTATTAAAAACATAGATACATCTATTTACTTACAACTATCTATTTACATCAATATACAACCCAGTTGTATCCTGCTACGTGTCGTCACTTCATGTTATTTTCTAAGGTTATTAGTTTATTAAAAAAATTATAAAATTAAATAAATGATCCATTTAAATTAGATGTCTTTGATATAATGTGATATTAATACAGTGGAACATACACTTTTATCAATTTCAAACCCTATGTCTCCTCTAGGATTGAATGTTTGAATAATTCTTCAAATAATAAGTGATCCTTAATTTTTTATTATACTTTTTTTTTTCCACGGTATTCTCTAACTTGACAGGTTAATGATTAATTCATTGCAAACACTACGAGAAAATAAATTTTCTGCCACGCTTTTAAAGTATGTCGAAAAGTATAAAAAAGCGTGCCGATAACTTTTCACCACGCTTTTTTAGCTATTGACACGCTTTTAAAAGGGCCACATCCGCAAGCGTGCCAGTTGCTCTATCGCCACGCTTTTGTGGATCTATCGGCACGCTTTCATCTCTTGCTACGCTTGAGAAGCGTACCGAAAAGTGTACATATCGCCACGCTTTTAGAAGCGTGCCCAGTGGAGTGATTTTGGCTACACTTTAAAAGCGTGCCGATAGGGAAAGATATGGCTACGCTTTTTAAGCGTGGCTGTTGATGATTACGAAAAGATATGGCTACGCTTAAAAAGCGTGCCAATAGCCAAAAATATGACTATAAGTTGGATCAAAATACTTATGGCTATACCTGTTTATGAATCTTCCTAATTAAACATTGCAAAATTGATATATAATTTTAAATCATAGTTTAAATGACTAATTTAAATAATGAAAATTTTTTTATATAATTTTAAATTAACCAATCCAACATACATAAATTTTCATCATATTTGTCAACAAAAAAATAAAATTTATTATTTGAAAAATACAACATACACATCATCAAAGCTACAATAAAAGAAAAAGTCAAAATTTATTATTTGACAAAAAAACTGTTCTTGTGTGAAAACCAAAGCAGCTTTGGCTCATTTACACCTTTCACAAGTTCTGATATAAGTGACCCCACACCTTCCTCATCAATGACCAAAACCACTGTTTCAGTTGCCTCCTTAGCTAAAACTTGAACCTCCTAGAATATAAAATAAATAAAATCAGATTATGCATTGAATCAGTTGAAATACATCCACAATCAATAGAAACACTCAATTCTTGAAAAATAGTATGTATGAATGATATTCTTAATGCAAGCTTCCCTATAAGGATGTAAGAATCCGCTTTCTTTTAGTGCATAATAATACACAGAGTCTTCTTACTATGCTAATCAATTCCAATTTATACCTCGAACGCAATGCTTCAAATGCATTTGCAAAATACATGAGATCATCAATACTGTTGATCTCAAATCCGACAACTAGACCACATGTATAAGCCATAGCTTGCTCTTTCCCGAGTAGTGCTATTCGAGACTCCAATAGTCGTTGCAGGGAGACCCTAAGCGATAGGAAAATTGAAAACTTAAGAACGAATTTTAAACTAGCAAAACAAAGAAGATTATTCAATTGAAGAGGTAGAAACTTACTTTGAGCTTTCTTCTTTGTTGTCAACGTCCTCAATTCTCCATTTAACTGAAACAAATAACAAACATAAATCAATAGAATTTTTAGAGACTATTAAGTAATTTTGACATACATACTGGGAGATAAATACCTTTGCAGAATCACTCAACCTCCTTGTAATTCCATTGGCTTGTGGCGTAGTTCCTATACAAAGGAATTTCAGTAAGACAACTACTTAATAAGTGCAGTTTCTTGGAATTCAATTATATTCTAAGAACAATTACTAATCAATTCTCAAAGAAATATCTGCAAAACATGCTTGAAATTGCAGCTCCTAGCCATACCCTCATCGGAAGATGCATTGGACATCGACGAAGAATTTGCTTGAAATGAACTTTCAATTTGCAGGATTTCTTTTTCAAGGCTGACGAACTTCTCCAGAATTGCAGGTGTGCTAAAAAAATTGCACATGTCTTAATAGGATGAAAAGATTGGAATGATGTGAATTGGATGAAGGATATGGGTCATGAATAGAGCAAAAAATGCACAACATGTAGTCATCATTCAACTATTCTCCAAATCTATAAAACCAAATAAACTAATTCCATGATTAATGTGATAGTCATCATTCAACTAGTTGGATTTTATTCATCAATCCTTGCTTAATTAACTAATAATTAAGAACATTTAGAAATTCCTAAGTCAATATGCATTTGAAAAACCATTCCCGATCATATCTAAAGCACTTAAGCACTTTCAATGCAAAGGTAATCGACTCATTGATTCATTGATTCAGGGGTTCTTCAAACTTAATTGGAAATAGGATAAGTACTCTATTGAAACCAAAGAACAAATGAAGAAAAAAAGGGGATCATTGGAAGACAAATTAGCCACGCTTTTCAAGCGTGCCGATATCCCTCGAAAAGCGTGGCAAAAAAAAGCATGGCCAAATTTCAAATAAGTGGCCATCCTCGTAAAAGCGTGTCGATTTCCCTAGCGTGGCAAAAAAAAGTATGGCCAAATTTCAAATCAATGGCCACCCTCGTAAAAGCGTGCCGATTTCCTTCAAAGCGTGGCAAAAAAAGCGTGGCCAAATCACAAATCAATGGCCACCCACGCAAAAGCGTGGCAAGAAAAAAGTGTGACGACAAGTCTTTTTTTTTTGTAGTGAGATTTGAGCTTTATTTAATAAGGATTTGTTGCTGGCCAATGAGTTAATGTATGTACTTAAGCAGAATTTAAACTTCAAACACTTACTTAAATGAACGAGTGAGTTGACCACTCGATCAACCCAAATTAGTTATACCTTGTCTATTCTATGCTTGTGAGTTTGGTGAATTTCATTAAATATATGTTGATTAGAGCTTCGCATGCAGTTTATATATATGATGATGTACTGTGATATTAATAGAGTGGAACACTATATTTTAATTTCAAAGCCTATGTCTCGGATTATTGAATGTTTGAATTCTTCAAATTTTTCGAATAAAAATATTAAATGTATATTAAAAATTAGTCATCATATATTATTTTATTTATTTTAATATAAATTTTATATTTTAATATATATTTTATAAGGATAATTGATTGTGTATACCAAACATAGTTGTTCTTCCATCCAATAATAAGTGATTCTTATTCTATATCTTGTATGTTCTAAGCTTCTGCTTGGTGAGTTTTATACTTTTATTAAATATACTAGAAGAAATTCCCGCATGCATATGCACAGGGTGAAAAAATAATTTTTTTTGTGACTGAAATAAACTAAACAAAGAAAAACAAAACAAACAGAACAAGGAACTGCTTAAATAGAGGGACAGTCCCGTTTAAGACTACTCTTAAATTCCTCCCAAAGTGAAAGAAGCTCCACATGTGAAAGTTGTAACTTCATCGCCATCTTTGCCATAGTATCTGCCACCGTGCTTGCATCTCTCATAATCAAACGAAAGTCAACACACCAATTCCAATGCATGATATCTCTTATTTTGAGCACCAATGGATCAATAAGCCCAAAACCATCTTGAGTAACAAGATTAAATGCTTCCACACAATCTGTCTCACAAATAACATCTCGTTGACCCACATCCCAAGCAAAGAGATATCCTCTCCAAATGGCAAACAATTCTCCTTGAAGAATACTATTACTCTCAATCATTCCCAAACACCCCCTTTGCCAACTCCCATTACAATCTCTAATAACACAAGCAAAACCAATACTATCACCCGAACCAAAATAACTAGCATCACAATTAATCTTAAAAGTACCAATGGATGGGGGATTCCAAAAACCATTTAGAGTAGAGGGAAGGGACATACGTTGTAATTCAAAAATATTCCTAAGCTCCTTTTCTGAATATAATGCCAGACAAATCACTTTTTCCGGAGGCCAAGTTTCATGAGGATTAAAGATGTCATTATTCCTTACTCGCCATATCCACCAAAGTCCCGAAAAGAACTAAAACGGATGCTCTCTGCTATGATACAAGAACCAGTTCTTCAAATCCAAAGGATGACAAGAAATATCCAACCTATGCCAGACAAGCTGAGATTTTGGACAATCCCGAATACAATGTAAAACCGATTCCTGGCTAGAAAGACATCTTGGACACCTATCTGATGACGACATCCCTCTTCTAAAGCGAAAACTTGCAGTAGGAAGAGCCTCCTTAAGACACAACCAAGCCAAAAACTTATGCTTTTCCGGAACAAGCTGACGCCAAAGCCAAAGCCAATTCTCCCGCTCCTCCCAACCAAATAGTTGCTTACACAACCACAAGTAACCATTGCGTGAGTCATAGACTTTGGCAGCAAACCCACATCAATACCAACCTACTTCCGGACCTGCTTGTTCATCTGGATTGTAAGAGAGAATATTACCTTTTAGATTTTGAGATAAAGGAGAATAAAGAGTATCCAAATGCCACCTACCAACCGACCAAATATCCTGTATCCGGAGATTCGAATCAGAAATGTGAACATAATCCATCTCATTAGATAACCATCCTTTTCTCCTCTAGCTAGAAAACCAAAAATTCTGGTTCAAATCTCCAATACACCAAGCAAACCCATCCTTCAACACTTCCCAAGCCTTGCAAAGACACCTCCAAATGGGAGAGTCTTTGTTCTTAGGATAACTAAAACAGTCATATAGAAATGATCGGTATTTGGCATCCAACAATTGGACCCATAGCTTGTTTGGCTGCTGGAAAAAAGTCCAAACTAGCTTCCCAAGAAGAGCAATATTTACACAATAAGGATCTCTAACCCCCAAACCTCCATATTTTTTTGGAGTAACCAGTACCTTCCAACTAACAAGATTCAATCCTCTTCCATCAACTTGTCCTTTCCAAAGAAAATTCCTCATCATAGACTCTAATTTACTAATGATTCCTTTGGGAAAAAATAGAGACCTGCATCTTGTACGTGGGAATAGCGGCTGCAACAGAATTAACCAAGCAGAGTCTACCAGCCCGATTGAGTAAATTCCCTTTCCAGCTTGCTAGCCTACTCCGAATCTTATCAAGGACACCATTGAAAGCTGAACGAGTCACCCTAGAATGGCTAAGGGTAACTCCAAGATACCTGCCCAAGTCCTGGACAAATCTGATAGAGGATACCCCAGTGAAAACCTCTTTCCTTGTTGCAGAGACATTCTTGGAGCAAAGCGCTTTAGACTTCTCCACATTAATCTTCATCCCAGATGCTTTGTAAAAAGTCTCTAAAACCAACATCACATTTTGCACTTGTCTCTTTGTAGCTTTACAGAATAGAAGCAAGTCATCTGCAAACATTAAGTGGGATATTCTTGGTCCCCCTCTAGAAATAGCAACCGGCTCCCACAAGCCCAAATCAACCTGATGACTAATAAAGCATGCCAATCGCTCCATACACAGCACAAAAAGATAGGGTGACATAGGGTTTCCTTGTCTAAGACCTCGACTAGGAGTAAAGCCATTCAGACGATTCCCATTCCAAAGAATAGATAAGGAAGAAGCAGTGACACAATTCATAATCAAATTAATTGTAGGAATAGGAAAACCAAAGCTCTTTAGGGTATGAGCTAAAAACCTCCAATCAACTCTGTCATAAGCTTTCTCCAGATCAATCTTAAAGGCCAGTGTGCCTTTCTTTGATTTAGTCTTCTTCATAAAATGGAGAACTTCTTGAGCAATAATGATGTTGTCAGGAGTTCCTCGTCCCGGAATAAATCCTCCTTGAAGCGGGCCAACAATCTCCGCAAGATAAGGACGAAGCCTATTAACAAGGACCTTCGTGATGATCTTGTAAACTACATTGCAGAGACTAATCGGTCTGAAATCTTTCATAGATACCGGTGATTCAACCTTTGGAATAAGAACCATTAAAGTCTCCAACATTCTCGGATCAAGAGTAACACCGGAGAATGCCTGCTTAACCATCTTCCAAACATCAAGACCAATGATCTCCCAATATTCTTTGAAGAAGAAAGCTTGAAACCCATCAGGACCCGGAGCTTTAAAAGAGTTCATGTGAAAAACAGCTGTTCTGACTTCCTCCATAGTAACTGGTGCCGTAAGATTATTGCAAGCTTCCACATTCAGAGAAGGAAGAGGCACATCACCAAGGCAACCCAAATCAACATCATCCAAATGATAGAATAAGCTTTTATAGAAAGACTCTGCTTCTTGACTCAGAACCTCTGGATCAGTTTCCCACACTCCATCCTTGAGAAAAAGGCCATGAATCTTATTATGCTTCCTTCACGCAAGAGTTTGAATATGAAAGAATCTTGTATTCCTATCCCCGAACCTTACCCACTGCTTTCTGGACTTTTGGAACCAGAAGAGCTCTTATTGCACTAGAGTATTATTATAATCATCAAGTAACTGTTGTTCTTTCTGACGCAAATAAATACTATCCACCATTTTCAAACGCTTTTGTAAATAATTAATCTGCTGCTCTAATTCACATTTCTTAACAAAAATGTTACCAAATACCTTCAAGTTAAACTCTAGTGAATTCTTCTGTACTTCCGAAAGCTTGCCATGAATCCCTCTATTACCAGACCACCATGACTGATTCACAATATCCCTATACCCAGGATGAGTAGCCCAAGCAGCAACAAATCGGAAAGGTTGATTCCCTTTAGGCTGAGGACGACCTTTACAACGCACCAGAATAGGGCAATAATCAGACTGAAGCCTATTTAAAACTTCTGCATAAGCCTCTGGAAAGATAGATAACCAACTACTATTTATACAGACTCGATCAAATTTTTTTCCACGTCAACATAATTTTTTACCCTTCTGTACCAAGAAAACCGCCTCCCAATAGTCTTCAGATCAAACAAACCACTATCCCCTAATGAAGTAGCAAACATGTCTGCTCTTTGATGAGAAAATTGACAGCCCTTAGATTCATGAGAAAATTTGACTTCATTAAAATCACCAAGAACAATCCAAGGTCCTTGAAAAACCATGGATTATGCAACAAGATAATCCCAAAGGAGAACCCTTTTATTAAATTGAGGACTGCCATAAATACCACTACACCTCCAAATTAAATTATCAAATTGAACCTCAACAGTAACACCCTGATCAAAAGCATCAATGAACTTACAACAAACACCCTTCATAGAGGATAGAAACCAAATACCTCCCTTATGCCCCTCTGCTTCTACTATACCAACAGACAGTGACGGATCCAGAAAATTTTTTCAGTGGGGGCAAAATAAAAATAATAAAATAATAATTCAAAATAATAACAAATAATTTAGAATTCCATTCTTCTAGGTTTCATATTTTGAAAAGATTGAATAATCTTTTCATTGTCAATACAATCAAATGTCTCTCTTTCTATGTATGTCACTAAACAATCATTTAAAAATTCATCTCCCATACGGTTACGAAGTCGACTCTTTATGATGTTCATAGCAGAAAAAGTTCTTTCAACTGATGCAGTTGCTACAGGCAAAACTAAAGCCAACTTTAAAAGAAGAAACACTAATGGATAAACAATATTCTTTCGAGTCTCAACCAACTTCTGAGAAAGAGCACCAATTCCATTTAAGTCCGAGAAATGATCATCAGAACGCACATCTAGTATGAAGTTCTCAAGTTGACTGTCAAGTGCCAAAAGTTGAGTGGAAGAAAATTCTAATGGATAAAATTGAGCTAACTGGATCAACTTCTCCTTATCAAATGCAAAAAATGAGTGTCTTGGATTCAAACAAGCTATGCAAATAAGCAATTCAGTATTCACCTCTGTAAAACGATTATTGAGTTCTTGAAGTTGTCTATCAACTACTTGATAGAATATCTCAACTTGAAAATGATGCAAATTTGATATCTTTTGAGCTTTGCGTCTTGATCTTCCTTGTGACACAAATATATCATCCATGATTGGAACAATAATATCATGTTTGTTACAAAACAGTGAGACTTCATCAAGTAAAAGAGACCAACCATCATCTCTTATATTTTGCAATCATTGCTTAGACACTTTGACTAATGCCATAGCATTTACAATATCTTGATCATTCCTTTGTAACGCCTGAGATAACTCATTAGTAACTCCCAAGATATTTTTCATCAAGTGCAAGTTGAAAATGAATTCAAAGGATTGAATGACATTCAATAAATGACATGCTTCAGCTCTTTGTTCTGAATTATTTCCATCTTCCTCAACATATTCAAGAACATTAACCACAGAAGGAAATAAAGAAATTAATCTAAGTATAGTTTCATAGTGTGAACCCCATCTAGTGTCTCCAGCTCTTTTTAAAGCTGTTTCTTGATTCAAACCATGCCCACTAGAAATTTCTCCACTCTTTAATGCTTCAATTGTCTTAGTCATCTGACTATCACGAAGCATATCTCTTCGTTTACACGAAGCTCCAACAACATTGCACAAATTGGTTAACAAATTAAAAAGCAAAGCAATTTCAACTTGTTTTTTTGCAACCGTTACAAGAGCTAACTGAAGTTGGTGGGCAAAGCAATGTACATAGAAAGCATAAGAATTTTCTTTCAATATCAAAGTTTTCAAACCATTAAATTCTCCTTGCATGTTACTTGCACCATCATATCCTTGTCCACATACTCTTGATAAACTTAAATTATATGTTTCTAATAATGACTCCAATGCTAATTTTAGAGATAAAGCATTAGTATTAGAAACATGAACAAGACCAAGAAAATGCTCCCTAACTTGTCCTTCTTTGTTCACATACCTTAAGCAAACTGACATTTGCTCCTTAATGGAAATGTCGCGGGCTTCATCAACCAATACAGCAAATAATTCATCACCAAGATCATCAACAATGACTTTTGTCGTTTCACTTGCAGCAGCTCTTACAATGTCTTTTTGGATTGAGGGTGCTATTAGTTTAAGATTTCCACGAGCATTTTTGAAAGCACGATCAATCTCTTCATTATGTTGCGCAAGAAAGTTTAGAAGTTCCAAAAAATTTCCTTGGTTAACAGAATCATCCGTCTCATCATTACCACGAAAGGCCAATCCTTGTCGCAAAAGAAATCTAATACAATCAATTGTTGCTGTCAAGTGAATTTGATAATTCTTTTTAGCTTGCTCAGATTGTTTTTCAATAGCAGCAGTGATGTGTTGTTTTGGTCTCATAAGTGCTTCACATTTTCTCCAAGCCTGATTATGAGCGCTATCATGAATCCCAACATGAATTTGTAGTCTCTCCTTTTTTTTCCAATTTGAAAAGCCATTAGTTACAAAAGCATCACCACCTTCAGTCTCGGGTTTCATAAGATAACAACAAAGACAAAAAACAGCATCTTTTGATATACTATACTCTAACCAGTTGCCATAGTCATCAAACCAATTAGGATTAAATCTTCGAAAGGAAGAACCATAAGCAGTTTGTGGAAAATCATGAGTCCTTGGTTGACAAGGACCTTTTTGCAAATATGCACATCTAACTTTGTCTCTGTCATTCGGGTGATAACTTGAAATCTTTGGTCGTTGTCCTGGATCTGCTATAAGACTCTCTACTTCGAATTCTAAAAACCTCCTTTTATTAGAAGAGGTCGATGAATTATTTTGAGATCCAATCTCCAATGACGAGGTTCTTTTGAAATACTTCTCCATTACTAATAAGATAAAATTATAAATCTAAGTTAATTAATTAATAAAAAAGTTCACAATTCTACACAAATTAAAAATTATAAATACAAAATTGATGTACATATGTCATTTAATTAAATTTCCAAGTTAATATTACTTATAAGCCTGCCTATAAATGCCATCTAAGTCAATAAGGTAATATTACTCATTGAGTCATTGTTCAACATTAGTAGAATAGTAGTCCAGACTCCAGCAACATAAATTGAGCATATAAACTTATTTCAAAGGTCCTGTAAACTTATTAGTCTTCATTTTTTCCCATCTTAAGCAAGTAGGATAAATTGAGCATATAAACTTATTTCAAAGGTCCTGTAAACTTATTAGTCTTCATTTTTTCCCATCTTAAGCAAGTAGGAAAGACCAAAAGACACAATTTTTATATATCGAAGAAGAAAAAAAAGGAGTACAAAAGGAGTACAGTGTAAATGAATAAAATTCAATCCCAATTCACAAATTAACAAATAAATTAATCCAAGAAGTGAATAAGTGAATTAACAAACAAATTAATCAAACTAAACTTGCAAAGTTGCAATTACATCAGAACAAATTCAATCACAAATTCACAATTAACAAACTAACTAAATCAATTATCAAACAAATTAATCCAATTAGCAAATAAGTGAATAAACAGAATTGCAGATTGCTGAATCATGATTCATGAATGTACCAAGAAATAGAATAATTCAAGATTGAATCTGAACAGCTGAACTCTGGGAACTAAGAAGCAAAAGTGCAGAACCCAATAGGCAGTAGCGGTGCGGGCTGGGCGTGCGGCGTTCAGCAGCAGCAGGACGAAGACGAAAGGTAGGCGTTCTCTACTGAAGTCTGAAGAGTGAAAACCAAAGAGAGAAGAGGAACTCAGATTCGCAGATTCGCAGTATTCAAAGAAGAAGAAGAAGAAGAAGAAGAAGAAGGAGGCACAAGGCAGAAGCCAGAAGGGGATGCGGTCATTCGGAGACGCGGCACGGCAGCAGTGAGCCAGTGACTCTGGACTCTGGAGACATGAGGGCGGAGACGTCAGCGAGGAGAGAACCGTGACACTGTCTGAAACGCGGAGTGGTGGGCTGGTGCCTGGTGGCATGCAACACGGCAACTGGCGGCTGGAGCTTGGAGGGAGGGCTGGAGGCTGGAGCAGATGAAAAGGATTGGGGAAAAAGAAGGGTTAGGGATTAGGGATTTAGTTTGAAGTGGGGTCTGGGTCCTGGGGTCAAAATTAATTATATACTGGGGGCAATTGAGACATTTCATTAAGAGCTACTAAGACATTTTTGGAATTTCACTGGGGGCAGTTGCCCCCACTCCCCAATGAATACATCCGTCCCTGCCAATAGAGTGATACCCCAACCTTTCCCAAAACAATTTTAAATGCTGAAAAGGGGAGTGAGTTTCAACCACAATAAAGAAAACAGGTCTAAATTTTCTAACAAGTTCCTTACAATGCACCCGGACTAACTTATTAGAAGCACCCCTAATATTCCAAACAATCATATTTAAACTATCCATAAATAATAGGGACATAATAAATAAGAACATAAACTCTAAACAGAATTACGAACCTCAATAGGTGGTTTGTCCTGCGGTACTGGCACACTCTGATCCTCAATAATTGCCACCTTCGGACCCCCTAACACTGCACCTGCCATACTTCCATCTACTAATGTTTTCTCCGTTGTACCACCATTTTTATCAACTGGCGAGTTTTGCAGGGAGGAAGGCCGAGGACGCTTCCATAGAGAAGTTCCACGACGTGCAGGAGTTCTGCGCGATGGAGATGGCGCAATTTCATGTTTTTCTTGCTTCCCCATCCTAATGCCAATTGATTTGTCTCCATCACCATGCAAATTGGGCCTTGGAACCCTTCTCGAACCATACTTGTGCTGCTTTCCATCTTGGTCCTTCAAATCTGATGACTAGCCCATTGTGAATTTTCCCTTACGCAGCACTTGTTGCCAGCCCTCTCCATCATCCATGCATGCCTCATTAACATGACCATCAGGCACGTGAGGAGCCAATGATTCCGTAACCACATCCTTCCCTTTAACAACTCCTAATTTCTCACCCAAATTACGAGAATTCTCACCCAAATCACGAGCTTCTGATTCAGCCTCTTTATGAAGCTCATGATTGTTGTGTGGCACTAGTGTCGGAGCTTCATTATTTTTTCCATCACCAAAGGAATTTCTGTTTCCTTCCAAGGACTCCTTCTCCATGCACAACGATTTATCATGCCCATACCGTGCACAAGTAGCACAAATCAATTGTAAACTCTCTGTTGAGTCTGCAGCAGAATTTTGACTTCTAATAGCTACAAAGTAATATGAAATTGAACACTACTCACAATAATGCACTCGCTATATAATTACTAAAGAGAAAAGGAAATAAAATAAAATAATAATAATAATATGAAAATAAGATGTGAATGTAGTTGTTATTGTTGATGATTATTGAATTGAAATTCTACAAACGTTTATATAGTGGTTATATGCTATAATTTCAACGGATAGAAATAAAATTTTCCTATAATAACTCTTAGCCTTCCTTTTCTTAGCCTTCCTTTTCTTTCTCTCTCCCTCACAATTCTCCACCTCGTTCACAATTTGAAATCTACGCAAATTTTGGACGATCAAAGAATGATATTCATTTTCGGTTGCATCATTTGACAATGACTGCCTAATATGGAACAATATTGAGCAATTTCAAACAGTGTTGGAACTTGCTTCCTGACACCACTTTAGTCAACATGTCAGCGGGATTTTCATCCGTGTGTACTTTTACAAGAGAAATGTCACCTTTCTCCATAACATCACGCACGAAGTGATATCTAGCATCAATATGCTTGGTACGAGCATGATGAACCTGATTTTTAGCCAAATGAATTGCACTTTGACTATCACAATTCAGATCCACGCAATCTTGCTTCAACCCCAAATCATCTAGAAGACCTCTTAGCCACAATGCTTCTTTCACCCCTTCTGCTACTGCCATGTACTCAGCTTCTGTAGTAGATAGTGCCACTGTAGCTTGTAACATCGATCGCCAACTAACTGGAGCACCTTGTATTTTATATACATAACCAGTCGTAGAACGTCTTCTATCTAGATCACCAACATAATCAGAATCAACAAAGCTGCTGATTTGACATGATTTTCCACTAAAGCATAAACCTGTGTCAATGGTGCCCTTCAAGTATCTTAATATCCACTTGACTACTTCCCAGTGTGCCTTACCCGGGTTTGCCATGAACCTGCTAACAACACTTACTGTCTGTGAAATATCTGGGCGTGTACATACCATAACATACATTAGGCTACCGACTGCACTAGCATAAGGTACATTTTCCATGTAAGCCTTATCCTCTGCTGTTGTGGGAGATTGTTTACCAGAGAGCCTAAAATGTGGAGCCAACGGCGTTACCACCGATTTAGCATTTTTCATTTCAAATCTTTCAATGACGTGCTCAATGTATCCTCTTTGGCTCAAGAACAATTTTTGGCTTGATCTCTCCCTTTTAATTTCCATGCCTAATATTTTTCGTGCAGCACCCAAGTCTTTTGTTTCAAATTCTTTACCAAGTTGAACCTTTAACATATCTATCTCTACCTTGCTCTTAGAGGCAATAAGCATGTCATCCACATACAATAGAAGATAGATATAATCACCTCCAGGAAGCTTACGAATGTATACACAACAATCATAATTACTTCTGGAAAAATATTGTTTTAACATAAAGGAGTCAAATCGCTTATACCATTGCCGAGGAGATTGTTTCAATCCATATAGCGATTTCCTCAAGCGACATACCTGACTTTCTTTACCCTCAACCTTGAAACCCTCAGGTTGATACATGTAGATTTCTTCCTCTAAGTCACCGTGCAAGAATGCAGTCTTCACGTCTAGTTGTTCCAACTCAAGATCACCATGAGTGACAAGAGTTAAAAGCACCCATATGGAAGTGTGTTTCACCATTGGAGAAAATATCTCATTATAATCAACACCTTCTTTCTGTGGAAATTCCTTTGCTACTAACCTAGTTTTGAATCTTGTACCATCTGACTTAGTAGGATCTTCTTTTCTTTTATACACCCACTTACAACCAATTGCAGTCTTTCCCACGGGTAATAGAACCATATCCCATGTCTTGTTCTTATGAAGAGATTGCATCTCTTCCTCCATAGCGACCAACTAACTCTCTCTATCTTTGTCTTTGATAGCATGTTTGAAGGTGACCGGCTCATCATCCTCCACTGAGAGTGCATAATTTACCAAGTTTAGCTGCCTATAATATCTCAAGGCTTGTCTGACCCAAACTTTTGAACAAATTTATAATTCCTCTTTGGCCTAGTAGATGCCAAAGAATCCTGCTGCTGCTGTTGTAATGCATGTGCATTTTCTCGCTGAATTTCCTCATGATCAAGTTCATCCTCTGCGTCATCTCGAGTAGCATTAGGATGCTCCACCTGAACATTATTAGAGTCTATTTGTTGGTATTTAGACTCTATATCCACCACTTGAGTATTTGAAGTTTTTCCAACATTACCATCATCTGGCACCACATCTTTAGACAAAGCTACCATAGATCGTTCATCAAAGGTAACATCCCTGCTTACAAACTTAGAATCATTTACACTCCAAAGGCGATAGCCTTGAACCCCTCTTGGATACCCCAAAAAGATTGCCTTCTTAGCTCTATCATCAAGCTTATTATCTTTGACATGATAATAGGTTGTGCATTCAAAGACTCTGAGTTTCTCGTAATCTGCATGTTCCCCTGACCATACCTTATAAGGTGCGTCTCCATCTAAAGAAGAATGTGGGGATCGATTCACTATGTAGCAAGCTGTAGCAACCGATTCTGCCCACCATTCTCTGCCTAACCCAGAATTAGAGCGCATACACCTTGCCTTCTCAAGTAGCGTACGATTCAGTCGTTCGGTGACTCCATTCTGTTGTGGTGTTTCTCTAACTGTCCAGTGTCTTGTAATGCCTTCTCGGTCACAGAACTCCTTGAAAGCCCCATCCGTGTACTCTGTGCCATTATCGATCGTAGAGTTTTCAGCTTCCTACCTGTTCGGTTTTCAACCATTGCTCTCCATCGCTTAAAAGTATCGAATACCTCATTCTTATGTTTGAGGAAGTAAATCCAAACATACTTGGAATAATCATCAACAAAAGTAACAAAATACCTGGAACCACCCTTGGAAGTAACTTTAGCCGGGCCCCAAACATCAGTATGCACGTAGTCTAACAACCCTCTGCTTTTATGCTTGCTTGTAGAAAACTTCACCCTATGTGCCTTTCCATACACACAATGCTCACAAAATTCCATTTGTGGTTTCTTCATATTCTTCAGCAAACCTTGTCCACAAAGTAATGATAGACCTTTCTCTGACATATGTCCAAGCCGCATGTGCCATATTCTCGTGCAATCTGTTTGATCTCTACTTCCACCGATTCCAACTGCTAACTCACCTATAACCGTTGTCCCCAAAAGAGAATAAAGATTACCGTGACGAACTCCTTTCATCACTACCAAGGAACCACGAACAACTTTCAGTACCCCATTTTTCACAACTATTTTGCAACCATTTTTCTCCAATAAACCTATGGAGATCAGATTTTTCCGCAAGTCTGAAATATGTCTCACATCCTTTAAGGTTCTTACGACACCATCATGCATCTTGATTCTTACAGTACCCAACCCCACAGTTTTACAAGCATGATCATTGCCCATTAAAACTGTGCCACCATTTATGCTTTCATAGGTAGTAAACCACTTCCTATTTGGACACATATGGTGAGAGGCTCCTGAATCAAGAATCCACTTATCGAAGATTTCATAAGATTGTTCTGTCACAGAGTAACAATCTTCCTCATCATTTGAGACGTAGCTTGCTTCTTGCTTTTCTTTTGGGTTGTCGTTGTTCTATTTCTTGAAAGCTATCTTCTTATTTGGACAATTTGCTTTGAAATGTCCAGCCTCACCACATTTAAAGCATGTTCTCTCTGCGTGAGGTCTAGATTTTGGCCTAGACTTTCCACGCTTATTACCTTTTCCTCTTTCATTAGTCTTCCTCTAGCCGCGAACAATCCTTGTGCTTGATCATTATACTCTCTTCCATTTGAAGATGACATTACACTTGTAGCAACCTTACGTAGATCATCCGCTAAAAGTGATGCCCTCATCTCATCCATGGTCAGAGTGTCACCCACCAGCATCAATGTCTGCACCAGATTTTCATAGGACTTCGGTAATGAAAGTAACAATATGAGTGCTTGGTCTTCATCATCAACCTTCACATCTATATCCTTTAAGTTTGATATGATCCTGTCAAACTTATTGATATATTCCCGGATTGAGGTGCCTTCCTCCATCTTGCATGTATACAATTTGAATTTTAAGTAGATCCTGTTAGTTAGAGTCTTCGTCATGAAGTTACTCTCTAACTTTAACCAAACGCCTGCTGCAGTTGCTTCTTCATTTACCAAAAAAGCAACATCCCTCTCAAGGCATAAGATTATTGCAGCCCGCGCCTCAAGATCTAATTCTTCCTAATCCTCATCTTTCATTTCCTCCGGCTTTTTCTCTTTTTCTGCCAGTGCCTTGTGTAATTTTTGTGATATAAGCAGATTTTTCATCTGCATCCTCCAATAGGAAAAATCATTTTTCCTATTGAACTTCTCGATTTCATATTTGCCTACTTTGACATTACTACTAGTAGAAGCCATTATATTCAAAATTGAATTTTACCACTCAAATAATGAATAATATAACATTGGCTCTTGATACCAATTGTTGAGTTTGCAGCGGAATTTTGACTTCTAATAGCTACAAAGTAATATGAAATTGAACACTACTCACAATAATGCACTCGCTATATAATTACTAAAGAGAAAAGGAAATAAAATAAAATAATAATAATAATAATATGAAAAGAAGATGTGAATGTAGTTGTTATTGTTGATGATTATTGAATTGAAATTCTACAAACGTTTATATAGTGATTATATGCTATAATTTCAACGGATAGAAATAAAACTTTCCTATAATAACTCTTAGCCTTCCTTTTCTTTCTCTCTCCCTCACACTCTCGTACTCCACTTCATGAGTCACACCCTCCACTATAATATGTTTGATTACATGCAACCCAAGATTAATTTGAACACAAGCTCGGGCATATTTTTCTCTTTCTGCAAGCTTAGTGGCCAAATCTACTTTCACCGGAACCACTATTGCAGAAGCAATTCGTAGCATTGCTTGTTCCTGGTAGCACCAAATTGGAAGTCCCGAGACTCGAATCCATACCAGTGTTGATCTAAAGAATTTTTCGCATGGCCTAAAATCCACATCCCATGGCTTTACTGCAACATAGTGACCGTCTATCAACCACGGGCCACCAAGAATGACTTTCTCACGATCCGCAGCAACATCAAATTTAACCAAAAAATACCCAAACCCCACATCCAACAAATCAAACCCTCCTTTGATGCGCCATACTATCCGAAGCTTATGCATGAGAGCCGTGTAGCCATAATGCTTATCCAACACCTTGATCACGATGGCTTCCTTATAAGGTTCAGCTAGACAGCTCTTTGCCTCCTTGGTAAAACTGACACTTGGTGGGCGAGAATCACCTGCTTACCTGTCACCGTCGCGATACCATCCCCAGATAAAAACCCTACTAATGCAAAGGCCTTAGACTTTTCTGCACCAATGACTTTATCTCTAAAAGAGACCTTGGATGGCTTTTCTAATCCCTCTCGAGAAGAACCCTCCTTAACACCGATTACACACCCACCCACGCTCTCCCCATTATCTCTCCCGATGAAATGGCCATCTTCCTCGCCGTGTTTCACTCTCAACCGCTCGCCCCGCTCTCTCATTCTCTCATTCTCCTTGAGTACGGAGTACGTACTCTTTCTCTGCTTGGATTTTTTATTTCCTAGTGAAAAAATAATTTGCATCTTATACATAAATTTTGGAGGAGGTTATTATTTGTTTAAAAAATCACTAAAAATAAAATATAGTTACTGATTATAAAGAAGGGTTGTAACTGATAGAAGGACTTAAAAAGGATAATAATAAAAATTATAATTTGAATAGTTTACTGTGAATGTAATTATTATTTTGATGCTAATGAGTAATAGCTCAAATGGCATAGACTCTCCATACTCAATTAAGAGGTTGCTAGTTCGAGTCTCCTATCTTTTCAAATTTTTAGCCAATGAGTAATAGCTCAAATGGCATAGTCTCCCCATATTCAATTAAGAAGTTGCAGGTTCGAGTCTCCTACCTTTGGTAAAAAAAAAAATTATTATTTTGATGAGTTAATAATTAAACTTAGCTTTTCATTTTAAATGAAATATAGCTCAATTTAATTTTGTAGTGATTGATCAACATTCTTTATAGATTTTGGAGTAAAAGTAGATTTCATAATTCTGTTTTATTTATTCTTTTATATTTGCACAAAAGTAGATCCGCACGAATGCACATTTAATTTGTTGATAATTGAACTTATTTGATAAGATTAAATATTGCATATATTAAAAATAATATTATAATTTACAAAGTAACTAAACTATTAGAAAAATACATCACTCGTCAAAAGTGATCATAATTTATACCAAGAGTCTAAGATCACATGTAAACTATAAACTTTATCATAATTTATTTTCATAGATTCAACTAGGGATGGCAATACTACTCGAACCCGCAGGTATTCATCCCGCTCCTACCCGCTCGGGACGGGTAATTACCCGTCCCGCACCGGAGCGGATTTTTAGCGAGGCAGGTTCTTGGGAGGGGTGGGGCGGGGTCGGGTTTAGGTAATACCTGCCCCACTATATATATAATATATATAATTTTAATATATAATATGTATAATATATGTAAAATAATTAGTAAATGATTAATAATATTGTATCATATTTAAATTTTTACTTTAATTTATGTTATGTATGTGATGATGGTTATATAAATTTTGAAATTTAATTTTATTTATTATATTTTAATAATTATAGAGGCGGGTAGGGATGGGACGGTACTCGCAGGGGCGGGTTAGGGTTCAACATTTTACTACCCGCGAATTCTATGCGGGTTGTTATACAGCGGAACAGAGTCGGGTAGAGCAAAAACCTGTCCCTACCCATTCTGTTGCCACCCGTACTTTCAACTACACCTAATTTTCAATTTACATTGTTAAACTAAATGCTCTTTAAGTGTGATATACATTGTTCAAGTATTACCTTAGGAAAACAAAAGTTAATTTTAATATGTAAGCTTGTTTGAATGATAAATAAACACCACAACTCATAATTACTAATGTTTGAATGCTCCTAATTACCTAAAAAATAATGTATTCAAAAACAGAAGTAAGTGAATTCCTTTTCCATATACTTTAGTTGCTAACCAAAAGAAGCAACAAAAATTCACAAATCCAAAAATTGGATGCCAAAAATAGAAAAATAATAGAATTAAAATTAACATACAATTAAAATTAGAATAAAAAATAAATAGATCCTTAACCTTTTTATTTACGGACATTTAAATCCTATTTTAGAAAATACATTTAACGTCCCAATCTTTCAAAATGCTTGATATTGTATCCTTTAGTAGATTTAAAATTAAAAAGTGTAACAAATTTTGCTGACAGAGAAAGAAATTGTTATGTCTATTACGATTCTTATGTAAAGGTATAGAAAAAAGGTCCAGAGACAAATACATTCCTGGAGAGTGGAGACTAAAACAACGCGATGCTAATCCCTTATAACATATATATATTTCATGGCAGTTTGTTGACCTTCCAAGTTCTCCTGCCATTAACGTTGGTTTTGAGTTCTAGTTCTCTGTAGATAATGATACTAAGAAACACGTCAGTTTTGTTAATGGAAGCGATATTGACAATAGCCCTGTTACATTCAGATGGAGAGAATCGAGTATTCTAAAGTTTAACTTGTTCCCTAGGACATATTATAATTTGGGCAATTTACCTAAATAAAATGGTTGGGAGAAATCTTTACTTAAATACAATAATTACAATTCCTTTACTTGCGTGTTCTGATTCATTATTATGTAAATCGTGGTAAGTTACCTCGTTTTAATTTTTACACCTAAACCGTGGCAGGTAAGCACAATTTACAAATGAGATAAAATGAGGATAAACTGCAGGGATTATCCATCATTTTATGCATGAATAACATGGGTGGAAACCGTGCTAGGTTCCTACAGTTTATGAGTAGTCTGTGTGATCATAAAACCGCCTAGGTTACCACGGTTTATGCGTAGAGTAATATAAATACACACCTATCACATTGACTAAACTTATTTATTTATGTAAAGTTTGTTTATGCACTCAACAAACTTGTTTACATTTTAATACGATTTGAATTGTATTAGTATATTTTTATAAATTTTAATCAATTTAATTTTATTTAAATAATTAGATTTTTAAATTATAAAATTTGTATTAGTTTGTAATTTAAAATTTAAATAGATATAATTTAAATTAATGATTTATAAAATTGTATGTATTCGTATTATTGTACTCATATGATTAATTATATTTATTCGAATTTTAAAAAATAACAGTGGTTAATTTTTTTTATTTAAATACATTCATATTATTTTTAAATTAAAAGAATATACTTATTTAAAATACTATTAGTACGTTTATTTAAATTTAAAAAATTTTAAAATAATAAGAGTATGTTTATTTAAAATATTAAAATTAAAAATTTTAAATAAACTTACTTATATTAATTTTAAATTTTATTTAAAATAATATAAATATGTTTATTTAAATTAAAAAATTAAAATAATAAGTGTACATTTATTTAAAAAATTTTAATTTAAAAATAATATAGGTGTATTTATTTGTTAGTTAAAAATTAACAACCATTATTTTTTTTAAATCGAATAAATAGAATTAATCATATGAGTACAATAATACGAATACATACAATTTTATGTATCATTAATTTAAATTATATCTATTTAAATTTTAAATTACAAACTAATACAAATTTTATAATTTAAAAATCTAATTATTTAAATAAAATTAAATTGATTAAAAATAAAAATATACTAATACAATTTAAATCCTATTAAAACGTAAACAAGTTTGTTGAGTCCATAAACAAACTTTACGTAAATAAATAAGTTTAGTTATTATGATAGGTGAATTTTGTGCAAACTTTATGAAAACACAATAAAAAAAATTAAATCCTAAAAAATAACATGATTTTTTTAGAATTAATTTTTTTTATATTTTATAATAGAAATAAAAAATCTGATTAACATTGAGTTGGTCCAATATTCTAGATAATTTTGTTTTTTTAGTGTAATTCGAATTGCATCTCTTATAATTCGAATGAGTGTAATTCGAACCACCCTGGGTCAACCTGCATGCATAATTCGAATCAGCTAGGTTCGAATTACGTACGAATTTTGGCTGCATATTTCAAATTGATCAACTTCGAATTACTGTTGGTTTGTAATTCGAATTAGTTTGATTCCAATTACATAAAAACACGCTTCTGGTTGATCCATATTACATTTTTTGCTTTAGTTGAATCATGTAATTTCTCCTCCATTCTGGTTTAATAGTGTGATTTGTCCTTATTATTTAGAAAAATCTCTTCCTCACTTGCCATTGTAAAATAATTCTCTTCAACAGCTTGAATCTCACTCATATATATAGAATTTTTCTCTTCATAAACCGTGGCAAGTAACAAAAGTTTTTGCATTTACATATCCCTTCATAAACCGTGGAAAGTAACAAGGTTTTATGATCAAAGTTCTCTCTTCATAAACTGTGCTTAGTTACCACTGTTTATGTTCATCTTGGTCACTTCATAAACCGTGCTTACCTGCCACATTTTATGTGTAAAAAGTAAAATGTGGTAACTTACCACAGTTTACATAATAATAAATCAAGACACGCAAATAAAGGAATTGTAATTATTGCATTTGAGTAAAGATTTCTCCCAACCATTTTATTTAGGTAAATTGCCCTTATAATTTACACGATCTAAAGCTCTTACAGCTTTTATTTCATGAGTTCCTCCAAGGTTCAGTTTCTCGTGACAGAATCAACTTCGAGCATCACTTGAAAATTTTGTTGATGGTCTAGTTAACATTATATTCATTAATTTTCTCTCTACTTTTCGTAAAGAGAATATTTTGGGTCATGGTAAGTTATCCTTATATAATATTTGGTAAGAAGTTGCTTTTGAAACTAATTAACCTTCACTTCTCTCTCTTAAGATTCCTTATCATTCTATAACTTAAATTTTAAGCAAAGAGTAATTTATACTTACAATCTCAAAAGAGAAATGCCCTCACGTCAAACTAGTTAGCTATATTTGTTATGTATTATTTAGGCCTAATGAATGACAAATAGATCACTCTGCTATGTATTATGTAGATTTTTAGCAAATCGTGATAATTCGATATCTAAAGAAATTAAGGAATTATAACTCGTGCAACTGGAATAAAGTTCAATAGCACTTAGTTAGAAAGATAAAGAGACTCAAGGAATGTTCTGACAGAGTAGATGAGTGATTAAGTTCTTAGTGGCTTATAATCAGAGTGGCACTGCGGAAACGCAGTGATTTTGATGACTCTAGAACTGTAGGGATGTGAGGAAGAAGTCTTGGGATATGAAAATGATTTGAGGATTGGCATAAGATCGAGGAATGGAGAGTGCGTGTAAATGGGCTTAGGTTGTAATGGGTTAACTCAGATGAAGGGATTGAGGAAATTGTTTAGTGTTCGAGATGGCGGAGAGGATTCGGGATTTCATTTGATTTAGATGGCACCTCTAAAGGATAAGAAAATATATAGTCGTTGAGAAAGAATTAGACGAAGCTAAGAGTGAAACAAATAGTATGACTTAGGCTTGGATTTGATTACGTTTATGATCTTGTAAATGAAAATGGAGAATATGAACTAATGTTGAATTGATATTGGTGAATAATAGAATGAATGATACAAGGTCAGTTGAACCTGAGGGAGCGCATGTGAAGATTTGAGAGCGAATTTTCGAGGACGAAAATTTCTATTAGGGGGTAGGATGTAAAACCTGAGAAATTAGTAAATGATTAGTCAATAAATTAATTATTAATCTAAGATATTAGAAAAAAAATTTATAGTTTAATAAAATAGAGCTAATTAAAACAAAAATTTTGACACTAATTTTAAAGAATTTTGCCCAAAATTGGGCCGAACAGTCCAGATTGAGTGAACCGGACCCGAACCGGGCCCAAGGCCCATTACATAAAAGGCAAAATTTCAGTTTCCTTCCCTTCAAACATTTCATTTCAAGCTGGGAACTGAAGGAGAGGAAGAAGAACGAAGGTGAGACCCAAACCCTCACCAAATCTTTAATTCCCCATAACTTTCTACTCCGAGCTCCGACGCCGCGCCGTTTGTGGCCACATGTTCACCGCGACGAGCTCTACAAGACGCATTCAACAATTTTAAAGGTAAGTCTCATTCTCACTCCATGCAGTTCAGCCCTTAATTTCGAAAATTAATGAGTGCATGTGTTGAGATTTGGTTAAATCTTGATGTTTAGGATCATATTGACCTTGAGAATATGCTGGGTCTTGCTTCAATCTTCCGTTGGTAAGGCGAGGAACGTTTAACCATTTTCAAATTATCTAATTAGTGAACCCTATGGTAATTTTAGTGTTATTTTGTGAAATTAGTTTGAATTGTGTATTGTGGAAACAAATTGGTGGAGTTGGAGACTTGATATTGGGTTTTGGGGAGCCGGAGACCCGTTTGGTGTGACCTTGGAAGCTTGGGTCTTGTGGAACGGTGGTCAATTGTGACGTTCCGGGTTTTATGAGGAATCAGCCAAGGTATGGTTTTAATTTCTCGTATTTAATATATGAGTAAAAGACAAATAGGTCCGTGACCTTTTTTTTCGCGGACATTTTCGTCTCTGACCATTGAAAAATACTTTTAAGTCCCTGACATCCTTAAAAGTTGGACAGATCAGTCCCTCCGTCCAAATACCTCCGTCAGACCCAACGGAAAGTGCTTGTCACGCGTACGCGTCGCCTGGCAGACTTCTCTCTCACGCGTACGCGTGTGTCACGCGTACGCATCGTCATGAATTCTCCACTTTGCATGCTTTTTTTCCATTTCTTTCAAGTCATTCTTGCCTTCAAAACTTTAAATCACTTAAACAAACATATCAAGGCATCGAATGGGAGAAAAGTAAATTAAATTTAGCAATTTAGGGTGTGTTTGGGATTCACGTTGGGAAGAGAGAAGTCTGTTTGAGTATCTTGAACGTCCCATTTTTATGTTTGGCAACTTTGTAAAACTCTGAACCTAGAATTGCTTTCACCTCTAAACATACGTTCATGTGAAGCAAAAAATTCTAGCTTCTGCGTTTACGTTGAGGAAGGTTGATTACAGTTGAGAAATTAGATGAGAAATTCATTCATTTTCTACCAACTCTACCCTTCATTTTCTTCTATAAAAAGGATGCAAGTTATCATATAATTTTTACAGTAATTCTTTGTCGTTCCAATTTTTTTTCCATCAAAATCTTTTAGATTTGTTTCAATCACGCTAAGGTAAATATTTTAATTTTTTTTATTATTTTTAGTACTCGCTTTCATATTTTGATTTTTATGTTTTTTATTGTATTTTTTTATTTATATGATAAATATTTTAATATTATTTTTTTAGTGTTCTAATGTTATATTTTTATTGCATTTTTTTATTCATATGACAACTATTGTTAATATAAATTCTTATTTTTATGATATTTTTATTATTTTTTGTTTATATAAATTCTTTTTTTATCCTTTATTATACTATATTTATGTTGTGTATAAATTTTTTTATTTTTTTATTTGATTTTATTTATATAAATTTTATTTACTTATTATAATTTTTTTTGTTCATATGATATATGTTGTTGGTTGTAAGTACTTTTTTCGTCCCTAAGGTCTGAGGTGAAAATCAAAATTGTCCCCGGCCTTTTTTTGTTATTAAAATCATCCCCAACATTACAAAACATTATAAAATCGTCCTTTTCTACTTCAATTATATTTTTTTGACCAAATTACCCTTCATTATCAATAAAAATAATATTAAAAAAAACAAAACCTTTTCTCTTCTCAAATTAAACGCAGCTTTATCTTCTTCACCATGATCATCAATCCAGCTCGCTCCTCCCCTCTCCGCCGGCAACGTCGCGGACCTCCGCGAGCCTAGAACTCACCGCGACCCTCTTCTTCACGGTAACCTAGCGCCACAACACTATCCTTCCCTGCCTCAGCCCACCGCCGCAACCCTTTCTCTTTTCTTCTTCCTCTCCTCTTTTCCCTTCTCATCTGTCCACTGACCCATGGCCGAACCACCACCAGCGACTACCTCAGCCGCCTCTAGCAGCTGTTGTCCTCACCACCGCCGCTAGTCACCGCCGCTGTAACATCCACCTCTCTCCTGATTTCTTTTTGCTTTGTTCTTCGTTACAGGTTCATGAACTAACCTACTTTCAGTTCCTCTAATT
This sequence comes from Arachis hypogaea, assembly GCF_003086295.3. Lineage (NCBI taxonomy): Eukaryota > Viridiplantae > Streptophyta > Magnoliopsida > Fabales > Fabaceae > Arachis > Arachis hypogaea. Next base: position 30,810,711 of record NC_092050.1, read on the forward strand.
TTCGTTTAATTTAACTTAGGTTTAATTAGAATTTTAGTTTAATTTTTAATCAGTTCTAGTTGCTCAGTTAGTTTAGTTAGATTAGATTTTTTTGTTAATGGATACTAGGTTATTAGGATATGTTAGTTTAGGCTTGTTAGTGATAATAGGATTGTATGTGTTTGGATTTCTGAATTGTTGCTGGTATTGCCATTGAATTGTATGTGTTTGCCTTATGAAGATTTTGTTATTCGAATTGCTGAGGATTGTGTTAAATATGTGGGTACGTACTTGAATATATGGTTTGTTGTGGATTAAAACTGGTTCCATTGACAGATTGCTGCTAGAATTGTTGAAACCTGTGATTTAGTTTGCTTTGATTGGGTTTGGTTGCCGGTGGAGAGGGAAAGAGCGAGCTGGATTGATGATGATGGTGAAGAAGATGAAGCTGCGTTGAATTTGAGAAGAAGAGAAGAAGAAAGAAGAGTGAGAAGATGAAGGAAAAGAGGGGTGGGTGTCCTCCGGCAGTGGTAATTGTCGTGGCGAAGGTGAGAAGAAAAGGGTGATGGTGAAGAGTAGAAGGAAGGGGATTGGGGGAGGGGTGGGGGGAGAGACCGAAGAGATGCAGGGGAGTGGGTGGAGTGGGGTTTTTCTTTTTTTTTTAATGTTATTTTTATTAATAATGAAGGGTAATTTGGTCAAAAAATATAATTGAAGTAGAAAAGAACAATTTTATAACGTTTTGTAATGTTGGGGATGATTTTAATAACAAAAAAAGGTTGGGGACGATTTTGATTTTCACCTTAGACCTTAGAGACGAAAAAAAATATTTATCCCTAATTATTATATATTATGTTTGTATGAAATTTTTTTCATTTATTTTTGTTGTTTTTATTATACTTCTCAATGTACTTTATTTTCGTTTTTATTATATACTAATGATAAGTAACAAGAGTCATAAATAATAAAAATTTATAGTCCAAAATGATACTAAATGAATTCTCCACTTCTCCATGAATTCTCCACTTTGCATGTTTTTTTTCCATTTCTTTCAAACTATTCTTGCCTTCAAATCTTTAAATCACTTAAACAAAAAAATGTTCTATAATTTTTTTAGTGACAAGCACTTTCCGTTGGGTCTGACGGAGGCATTTGGATGGAGGGACTGATCCGTCTAACTTTTAAGGACGTTAGGGACTTAAAAGTATTTTTCAATAGTCAGGAACGAAAATGTCCGCAGAAAAAAAGGTCAGGGACCTATTTGTCTTTTACTCTTAATATATAATGTCTTATGAACACTTAGGCTAGATGACTTAGGATTAGTTGAATTATAAGTGTTGGAATTTGATTGGTAGTTTAGTTGACAATGTATATTTGGTTTGATGAGGAATAATAAATTGGTTGGTTTTACGGCATGAATGTAGTTGATAGGGGTGGCAAGCAAGGAAGCCCGCCCCGCCCTGCCCCACCCCGCCAGAAGCCCGCCTTTTGGCAGGCCAGCGGGCTAAGCCCGCCAAATATCCTCTTTTTTTTTTTTACTTTTAACTATTAAATAATATATATAAAGGCATAAAGAATCTCTTTTATTTTTTACTTTTAACTATTATAATTTCTAAAAGTATAAACAAATTATAATTTTTATATTCACAAACATTAAAGTCTTTGTAATTATAAATATCTAATAAACATAATTATAAATATTGTTCCCAAAGAAAAATAAACATATCCAAAACATAATTATAAATATTGTCTCTAAAATAAAATAAACATAATCCAAAACACTCAATTTTCATCTTCATTCTCTTGTAAGTTGGGTTGGGAAAAGTTGGGTTTTGGCAAAAAAAATTTGTAAAAATACCCTTTGCCAAAAAAATACTAAGTCCGGAGGAAAGCCCGCCCCGCCAAAGCCCGTGGTTTAAGCGGTGCGGGTTAGGCGGGCTTTTACTATTTGGCGGTCCCAATTTTTCAGCCCAGCCCGCCTTTTTTGTTGAATGATGATTTTGATGGTGATGAATGAGAAAAATGAATAAGAGTACATGAATATTGATAAAGTGAGAATTGTGTGTGAATAATTGAGATTTTTGGGATAAGTATCATTAATTTGAGGTATGGATGGTTATGATAGGATATGGGCTGTGTTGGACGTGGTTGGTATCATTTGAGTGGTAAAGGTTTGACTTTGGTAAAAGAAATTGGTAAAGATAGAGGTTTGTGATTTGTTGCGAAGAACTTATTTTTGGCCGAACTTCGGCGAGCCATAACTTGGCTTCCGGCTCTCCAAATTATTTCAAACTTATTTCATATGAAAATTGGGTCCATGAAGTTTACGTCATTCGAATAATGGATGAAAAGTGTTCTAAAACGAGAAAGTTATGCGCGTCGGAAATTCCGTATGTAAAGCTGAAATTCTGCAAACTTAGCCATTTTTTACTGATCTACACTGTATGCGTACACGAAGGGTTATCTCTATCTAGCATGTATGTGTACGCGGGCATATGTATACGTACGCATCATGGGAAAAAAGAGACATTTGCGTACGTGAGCATGAGGCTTCATATGCGAACGAGGCAATGCGTACGCGAGATGGGCGAATTGCACTCCCACGCGTACGCATGACCCATATGTTCAGCAAAGTTAATTTTTGTGTTTTAAAACCCAATTTTGAACTTCTAAACCTCTGTTTTTACTCCTTTAGCCCCTAGACCTTAGTGGTATGCTTAGTAATGAGATGAAGTTAGGAAGGAGAAGTAACTTGGAGATAAAGAAAGATTTTTAAAAGGTAATATGTGGTTGAAAAAGATGGTATTTGATTTGATAAAGACGATGAAAGTGGTAGATGAGACAATTAAGAGAGTAATGTAATATTGAGAATGATGTATGAGATAATTGATGATGTTAATTAATTGAGAACGATGAGATGAGCTATGAATTATTATTGAGAGTGAAAATGATATTTATGAGATATAATTGAATTATTATTGAGACATTCATTGACTCCCTTTACGTAAGATGTGACCGGACACTTTAACTCCCCGGGTTCTCCCATAGGCATGCATATATGAAAATTATTGAGCATGGGGTGTTGCCTTTCCCATGTCAGCTTGGGATTCTTCCCATGGAGTATTATTGAGCTTGGGGTGTTGTCTCCCCCATGTCAGCTTGGGATTCTTTCCATAGTTAATTTTTGAGCTTGGAGATGCGCGTACAGAGGGACTATCCACGGTTAGCTACCAGGACATGTCGGGATGGCTATGTAACCGACAGTTGATATCAACAGCCATAGGACAGGCATACATCATGTGCATCTGTTTGTTTGCTTTGGTTTGCATTCTTGGGTTTGCCTAAATTGATATTCATGTTTAACTGCTATGTGTTCTATTTGCTATATCTGTAAACTACCTGTATTTTCTTTGTCTGCTTGCTTTTTTGTGTGATTCTACTAGAGATGGAGGTTGTGGAGGAAAGTGGATAATGGAGGGTTAGGTTAAGGTTTTGGTTAAGTTTCAGAATCCTTAGAAAACCACCCTTGTTTATGATTTCTGTTTTAATTCTTTAAGTTTTATAATCTAAGTGTCGAAGTTCTAGGATTGCCTCTGGCTTTTCTAAGACCTTATATATTATATATGTGGGCGCCTTAACCATACTGAGAACCCCTGGTTCTCATTTCGTACGATATTATTATTTTACATATGCAGGTCGAGATGCATTTCGCTAGGCGTCTGAAGTTCTATTGCAGCGAAGATGGGAATTTGGGCTTTCATGTTTTGTTATATATATATATATATATACTTAGACTTCTCCTTTTATGTATTATACCTTGGTGCCTCATAGAGGCTTTTGTTGGAGAACTAGGCTTTATTTTGAGAACTTTAGATTTGGGATTATATGTATGTATGTAAATACTTTCCGGCCAGCCTTAGCTTCGCAGGCTGAGCTTGGAGCTTGATTACTATGTATCCTTGATCCTCTACAATGTTTGTATATATGTATTTATTTGCGCTCAAGCATTCTTCGTACGCAAGTAAACGTTATTCACGAGCATTGCGCTTTTCGGTTTTACGACTTTGCTTTACCCTTTTCTTCAAAGGCTCCTAGATATAAAACTTTTTTTCAACTATATTTTATATATATATATTTAGAGGTTGTAATATCTCACCACCTCTATTTTATGACTTAAGCATAGGACTCTGCATTGTAGGGTGTTACAATTATGGTCCCTACAAGGTGATTTAAAAGGTAGGGGAGGTGGCTTACCAGTTGGAGTCTCCAGAGTCGTGTGCCCTTCATCTGGTCTTCCAAGTGTCGGTGTTTGATGCGGAATTTAGAAAACCACAAGTGAACCAGCAAGTGCACTGGATCATACAAGTAATACCTCAGATAAGTGAGGATTGATCCCACGAAGATTGATGGACCAAGCAACAATAGTTGAGTGATTTACTTAGTTAGACAAGCAAAAAGGAGTGTTTGGAGTTTAAATTGCATTAACAGTAATTTAGAAGATTCAAGAAAGCAAATAGTAAATTGGTTGTGAGAACTCTATGAGAAAATAGTTAAGATTTTAAAGATGTTCATATTTCAGGATTAACAATTCTCATTAGCTACTTTGATTATGCAAGGATTCGATTCATAGCAAACTTTAAGTGATTAGACTCCAATTCCTTGGCAATTTAATCCTCCTCTAACTCAATTAACCGCCAATTTCTTGGTCACTTAATCTAATTAGAGGATTTAAGTTCAAATCCTAGTTTATAAACCACACAAAACCCTAAAGATCCGAAGATGATATGATTATATATCACGTATCACATTAAATTCAGATAATTAGAGAGTTATGAGAATTCAGTTTCAAGCTGTTATTCAAGTGAGATAACTTTTCCAAGAGTCAGCAAGAATTCAAGTTAGAAAGAGTTATTTTCCAATATACTCTAATCCATAGGATGAAGAACGAAACTAATTCCTGATTGTAAATCAATGCATAAATCAGAAGTAGGAAACAATAGTTATTAATCCATCCAAATAAACAGAGCTCTTAACCTTAACAATGGAGGTTTAGTTGCTATAGCGTGGAAAACCCTAGCAGAGAAAAATGTAAAAAGTGCGGAATAGGAGAAATAAGAGAAGAGCAGAAGAACCCGAAGGGTTGAATCTTTTTCCGTTTTATATCTAACCTAATTGATTTGAAAATTAAATTCCAAAACTTAATTAATATCTTTTTCTAATTAAAAATAAATTAAAATATAAATTAAATACAAAATATGGCGTTGCTGGCTTCGTGGAAGCCACTCTGGACTCAGGAACTGGCGTTTTCCTTGAGAGGCACTTGAGTGTTGCCAAACTTAGAGATCATGGAGTTTGGCTTAAGAGCAACATGGTGGCACCATACTTGGAGATCATGGAGTTTGGCTTGATAGCATGGGATTGCATGGTGCCATACTTGAGTATCCTTGTGCCATACTTGAGAATCATGGCGCCATACTTGTGCTTGTGGTGTTTGGCATGGCACAGGACTTGGGAATAATGGCATTCAACATGGAGCAAATCACAGCGCCAAACGTCGTGACGTGGTGTTTGACGCCATCTTCTGCTCCAAATCCAGCGAGTAAGTATAGACTATTATATGTCACTGAAAAGCTCTGAAAGTTGGCTTTCTAATGTCACTGAAATCATGTCAATTGGACTTTTGTAGCTCTTGTTTTGCTTGTTGGAGTGTGAGGAGGTCAGGGTTGACAGCATCTACGAATTCTCTTTGCACTTTGCCAAACTTGCCTGAATGCTACCTATAATAAATCAAATTGCAAAATAACTCAAAGTAGCATTCATTGTGGCTTAAAACACCTATATCTCCGAATAATATAGCACACATGCAAATTACTAAGGAAATATAAGAAAGATGTTCACGCATCGCAAACCAAATTTGAATTGTTGCTTGTCCTCAAGCAACTTAAACAATAGAAGCCTGAGATGTGGGTTTGTTTAAGAGTTGAGTTATCATTTAAGCTCATTTCTGTCAACTGAATGGGATTAATGACATTGTGATTATGAATTGTTTTGGCATCTCTCTATCTCTCGAAAACTTAGTGACATCAATATCATACAAAACTAGAACCCAAATGATGTTATGAACTCTCTCTCTTTTAACTCTTAATTGATCCTTGAATACAGCATTTTTCTCTTTTTTTTTTCTTTGGTGCTTTGCACCTTGAGCCTAGCCATGACTGTAAATATTTTGTCTCAAGTTTTGCTTGATACAGAAACACCACAAGCACTTAACTGGAAAACTCTTTGAGCTCTGTTCATTTTTCTTTAGATTCTTCCCAATCAGTAGTGCTCAGAGCCTTTGGCTTCTCTTAAATTGCATTTGGCTTTGACTCTAAGTGTTCTGTCTCAAGATTTCTTGATACATTCACACCACAAGCATATAGCTAAGTGATAAACCCATATTTTATGATATATTTTGTGCTTAGTTTGAGTGATTTATTCAATCCTTCACCCACTTATTCATATTAATTGCATGGTTTTACTTCTCCTTCCTTATTATGTGATGTATGTGAAAAATATGTTTCCTATGCTTTTAAATTAATTATTTTAATCACCTTTAATTCCATTCGATGCCGTGATTAGTGTGTTGAGTAGTTTTCAGATCTTCTAAGGTATGAATGACTTAAAGGATGGAAAGGAAACATACAAAAATGGAAGGAAAGTGCAAAACGGAGTTCTGAAGAAACTGGCATCCACGCGATCGCATGGACGACGCGATCGCATGCCAAGCGCAAAGAAGCAGTGACGCGGCCGCATGACTGACGCGACCGCGTGACAAGGATAGCTCCGAATGACGCGATCGCGTGACCCACGCGGATGCGTGACAGAGGCCACGCACCAGCAATTGCAGAAAATGCTTCCAGCGATTTCTGAATCTCTTTTTGGCCCAATCCAAGTCCAGAAGGCATAGACCAGAGGTTATAAAGTGTGGGAACGCATCCATTCAGGGAGAGCTCGCCAATTTAGTTATTTCCCATGTTTTAGGTCTAGTTTTGAGAGAGGTTTTCTCCTCTCTCTCTCGTAGGATTTAGGACTTCTCTTAGTTTTAGGAGTAACTCTCAATCCCAGGTTCTTTATTTTTATTTATTCTTCCAATTTAGTTTATGAACTCTTCATGTTAGATTATAACTTCCCTTATTAATGTTATTTGAGGTATTTCAATTCATGATTGCTTTCTTTAATTTATGTTATTGTTGCTTTACATCTGAAGGCATTTTTATTCCAGCAAATTTACTTTTTCTTCTTTTGGTCTTGGTTAAGAAAGCAGTAACTCAGGAGTTATCTTATCTCAACATAATTGATAAACTGTTATCTTTGCTAATTGAACTGAGCTTCAATAATCCCAACCTTTTCTTAGGAAATAAATAGGATTCGAAGATCAAACTAATTAGTCCCTTGACTTTCCTTTACTTTAGTAAAGGTTAACTAAGTGGAATTAAGATTCAACTTTCATTGTTATTGATAGGGATAACTAAGTCTGGACTTCCAATTTCTCATACCTTGCCAAAAGTTTGCTTTGCAGTTATTTATTTATTTTAATTGCCATTTGATTTACCCGCCATTAATTTACTTGTTCCTTATTCTTGAAACCCCAATCTACAATCTCCATAACCAATAATAAGAACATACTTCCCTGCAGTTCCTTGAGAAGACGACCCGAGGTTTAAATACTCGGTTATCAATTTTAAAAAGGGGTTTGTTACTTGTGACAACCAAAACGTTTGTAAGAAAGGTTGATTGCTTGGTTTAGTAACTATACTTGCAACGAGTATTTACCATAACTTCTAAACCATCAATCTTCCGCTCTTTCAAAATGGCGCCGTTGCCGGGGAACTGCTAACGTGTGCCTTATTATTGGTTATTGTACATATTTTTCTTTTACTTGTTTATTTATTTTTGTTTTTCCTTTTTAATTTTATTTGCTACTATGGACTCTCATCCCTCTCGCTTTGAGTTTGGCTCTAACTTTGTTGAAGGAAATAGAAGTTACAGCAGGAATATGCATCAAGGTCAAACCAATCAAGGATGGATGGAGCCAAGAGGATCTAATCAACCCTTTAGGCAACAACACCCTCCAAGATATCATGGACAACGACCAGTCTACAATGCATACCCAGCTGATAGATATGGTGGACAACCTTGTAACTACCAACAAGTCCCACCCCGTGCCTATAGACCATCCTCTCAATATAATCTCGAACCACCACACTCACAAGCTTCTCTTCACCATTCGCCACCGTATGATCCTTTCCTACCCCAGTTTTAATCCAATCACCCCCAAGCACCACCACTTCCCTATGTTTCATGTCCAACTCCATCACCCAGAGAATCAAAGGTTCGCCTCAAGGCAACAGTAAATAAACTTCAAACAACCATCCGACAACTGGAGCAAGCAGTAATTCAATTAGCTTCTAGACGCGCGAACATTCAAGGACCAACCACAGCCCCATGTGGACAATCTAATGAAAAGCGTAGCATGAAGGAGACACTAAAAACTCCAGTGGACAAGACAGAGCATGAATTCATACTAGAACAAGTAGAAGATGCTGTCATTGTATAAGAAGAAGAGTTGGTTGAAGATCTAGGAGACGCTGAACCTCCATGGGAATCCAGAGTTGAGGAGAACTCCGTCAAGGACGTTACAGTTGATGCTAAAGAGGATAGAGCACAATCCCCGAGGCAAGTCGTTTATGAAGAACTAGACGGAATAACCCAGGATACAAATTCCCTTGATGATGATAGTCACAAGTCAAGCTCTCTTAGTAATGAACTTGCATCCACAAGTGAATTCTCTGAGATCGAAGAATCTTCCCCAAGTGAATATGAAGATGACGCGGGGTAGATTTCTCTCAACCTCCAATCTATGACTCAAGTGATGAGGAAGACATAGAAGACTTTGACCAGGACTCAGATGCATTTGAAGAACCTTACAAGGAAGTGGAGGAATTCACAGAAGAGCACAAGGGAGTAGAACTTACAGAACCACCAGAAACACCTTCCCCAAGGCCATTACCACCTAATACAAGCTTCAAGTGGGTACAATCCTTAACTTTAAACTTTACTTATTCACTTGAATATGGTTTACTTGAAATAGATGGCCAGCTTAGAGCTCTCTGCAGCTTTAAGAGTAAGAGGAAAATGGCTCGTGCTCAGAGCTGGTGTACAAGGTTCAATAAGGTTCCACGCTTCAACTTGAAGTGCACGGATTGGTATCAAGCTCAATTGAATGGATCTCGGAAAATGTTTGGTCACTATGGTGAGAATCTACCTTCTAAACCGCCCGAATGGAAAAATATAGATCAAAACAAAGGCGGATTTAGAACCAAAGTTTGGGATCCTGGAATCTATTCTGACATTCGTCACCCCGGGAGCCTGACAATCTGTTTGAAGCTGTTCAGAAGCTTTACATGCCTAGTTTGGGACCCCGGAGGCTATTGGCATTCCAAGCATTGGTGGAGATTTCTAGATGAATTTAAACACACGCCACCATAACAGGAAGCCCCTCCAATGTCCAACTTAAGGACTTTAACTAAAAGTGCTAGGTGGGAGACAACCCACCATGGTATGATCGTTCCTTTTGCAATTTTAATTTTATTTAGTTTTGTTTGTTTTTGAATTTTATTTTATTTTATTGAACCTGGAATCATGCATAGCATTCACATTAAGCACTGCATTCTGCATATTGCATTCCGCATTCTGCATTTAAAAAAAGGGTGCGCGACGCGACCGCATCACCCATGCGATCGCGTCAAATGGCGAACTACACTTCCCACGCGACCGCGTCATCCACGCGGCCGCGTGACCTGGAAATCGGCGTAAGGATCCAACGTCCAGAGAGTTGGGCTGGAATCGTGCGGCCATTGTGCGTCTAGCACAAAATGGCCCACGCGATCGCATGCTCCATGCAATCGCGTCACTTGCACACAATCAATTCCACGCAATCGCATGAGCGATACGACCGCGTCGCATGGATTGCACAAATCCCCCAAGGAGACGGAGAGTTGCGCTGAAACGACGCTGGATTCGTGCGTTTAGCACAAATTCCAGCGACGCGATCGCATGCCCCATGCGATCGCGTCATTTACTCTTTTTGCCCTCCGTGCAATCGCGTCATCCATGCGATCGCGTCAACCACCTTTTTCGCTCCAGCCACGCGACCGCGTACCCCACGCGGCCGCGTGGATTCAAATTATAACCCCCCAGGTCACGCGAAACCCTATTCTCGTGCCCCTCTGAACCACACCCCCTCCTTCTCTCCTCCTCCAAACCACAACCACCACCCAGCCACCACCGCGCCACCACCCAGACGTCGCCGACCACCCAGACGCCGCCGCCACCCCCTCCCTCCTTCCCCCTTCTTTCTTCCTCTTTCTTATTTCTCCCTCCTCCTCCGCCACTGCTCCCCTCCGCGCCACCACCCACCGCCGTCAACCGTCCCAACCGCAACCCCCTTCCACCAGCAACACCACCCCTTTCCCCCCTCCCTTCCCCTACCCCCATTACCCTCTCTTCCCACCTGCCCCGAACAGCCGCGCCGCCGTGCCCACCACCGCCAGTCGCCGTGCCCACCACCAGACGCCACCATCATCACCACCACCAGCAACCTTTCTGCCTATTCTCATCATTCGGCCTTCCAGGTTCCACAACACGCAATCCCTTTTATCCATTCGTAGTTATTCTTATTTTTCCGTTTATGTTCATGTTTAGGCTAGTTAGATATGCATGTTGTAGTGGATTTTAGGTTGTTAGGTAGCCTAGGATGTGGTTAGTGGATTTAGGTCTGTTTACTTGCACTGTTCATGTTTCTATTTTATCAAATTTGTAAATCTGCTGTTGCTGTGATCTTGTTCATATGCTATATTTCTTGTATATTGCTGCTCTTTACACTGAATTTTCATGCTTATATTCATTATATGTAACTGCAGCTTGATTTTTTAATTCATATGAACTGTTTGATTGCTGTTTATTTTCCGGGAAAATCCAATTTTAGCCGGAATGCTGCCCAAATTTTTTATAAATCTTTTTGACTTTCATTCATGTTTTGATTTTGGAATCTTGAACTCTGTTTTCCTCTGCTTTAACCAAACCATTCATGAATGCCAGGGCATGCACTCTTATCCTCTTTGATTTCCTGGTTCCTAAACTGCAATTTTGATGTTTGATTCCTATTTTTGCTTTCTTTATCTCTATTTGAATCATCATCAAACTGTTTTACTTGTTTGAATATGAGTTACCTATAGCTTCTACCTGTGATTACTTGTTACTTGGACTATTTTCATTATGCCTCTTACTTTAACCCATTTTTCACTAACTCACTAATTTTAACTCTAACCAACCTAACCTTTTCAAAACTTCTTTTTTTTGCTTTTCTTTCACTTTCTTTTAACATTCTAACCAAGGCATGATGTTAATTTTTCTATTTAACTTGCATTCAATTATATTTTGGATTGTGATTTCTTCTTTTCAGACTTTTCACTCCTATACAATCCTAAATGCACATTTTCCTTAACTCATATTCATTATCCTATTGCTCCTTTGCCACTTTATGTTTTCTTTGATTATTTGCCTATTTGATTCCCTATTTTTATTATATCCTGGTTTTCTGTTTTTCAGGATGTCGGATTCCCAGAGAAAGGGAAAAGGCAAGGCCACTACTGGCAAAAGAAAACGAGGAGAAGCCTCCGTATCTATCATCGACCTCATGCATGATGCCTCCTTGCGGGAGAAAGCCTTTACCCCGCAGGAGAAGGCCGACCAGCTACTTCCCGCCAATGACCCAGTAAAGTTTGCAAACCGATACTGTGAGCTGAGGTATCCTGTGTTTGCAAACTCCAGGAACCTATACCTGGAGCAGACTTTAAAGATCCCAGAAGAACTCCAGCAATACACCTCTGATCAGATCAAACAAAGAGGCTGGTTCTTTCTGGAGAGACCTCTGACTGAGGTTAATGCATCTTGGGTTAGGGAATTCTATTGCAACTACTTCAAAACTTCCCTAGATGCAGTGAACCTCAGAGGGAAGCAGATTTTGGTTACTGAGGAGGCAATAGAAGAGGTTCTAAAACTTCTGCCTAAGACTGATCAGACAGATAGCTATCAGAAAGCTGAGGAGGATATGCGCTATATGCGATTTGACTGGGACGCAGTAAAGGCGAGGATCGCCCTCGACCCGACAGTTCCTTGGATCATGGGTCAGAACACCACCATGCCGAAAGGGATCAAGCGGATTTACCTGAATGATGAGGCTCGGCTATGGCATCAGATATTCAGCAACTACATTATGCCGAGTACTCACGAGACTGAGATACCAGCCGCTATGATCACCCTTCTTTGGTGTGTGATGGAGGGTAAGGACCTGTACCTGCCACGCTTTATCCGGCACTATATGGCCAGGGTCCACATCCGAGGCACTCTTCCCTTTCTCTATCTGGTTACACAGCTGGGCCGTCGAGCTGACGTGCCATGGGAGGATGCTGATGAGAGGCCACCTACTGCAGAGTGCAAAAAGCTTATCCCGCACAGCAGGAACTTTCTGGCCTTGGGCTACAGACCTCCATTCCTGACTGCCACTGCTGATGATACAGCTACACCATCTGCCGGTCCCTCTTCCTCCACTGCTGCACCACCTACCCTTGCCACCACCACTGCACCTCCACCTGCCACAGAGCCTGTCTATCATCTGGTGCACCGCTTGTCTCGACGACTTGACCAGATGGAGCGTCACAACAAGCGCCGCTATGAGCACCTGAAGCTGATGATACGATCCGACGACATCCCCTCCGAGCCTGACACACCATCCAAGGCATCTGAGGAGGAGGCGGATGCACCCGAGGCAGAGACCCATCCCCAGGGAGAGGCAATGCAGGCAGACACCCAGCAGGCAGCACCCCAGCAGATCCAGGCTGTAGATCCTGAGATCCCATTCAGACAGCCCCACCTCTCCAGCAGCCGGACATTCAGCCAGCCACCACAGAGACCCCAGCTACCATCCCTTCTAGTGATCACACCCCTTCACACCCGGCTGAGTGAGCATCGAGGACGATGCTACATTTTAAGTGTGGGGAGGTCGCCATCTCTGTCGTATTATTTTGGTGAACCACTACAGACTCTTTTTCTTTTATTTTGGATATTTTTCTGTATTTTTCTCTTTATTTTTATTTTTTTTATTTTCTGAATACTTATACATTACTACTTTCATGTATTTTTACTCTATTTCTGCATTTTGCATTTTGCATTTTTAGTTCATATTTTATCCACTTAGTTTAGTTGCAATTCTAACTTATTAGTTATAGAAATTGTGGATTAATTAGTATAGTTTACCCTTTTTAGCATAAGATAGCTTAGTTTAAATTGAAAAATATAAAAAGTGAAGTAAATTAGAGACTTTAACAGAATCAAAACAACCCACACCTTGTATATATAGCATTACATGTTAGTTAACAACACTTCATCAAGGAGAAACACTAGAACTTTAAAGCCATTCAATATAAGTTTTACATTGAGAATAATGAGAATTTTTAACTAAACCTGCATGACATACATAAGTGATGAATGATTTTTGAGCTAGAGAACACATAGCCTGTGAATTTTAAGCTTAATTGTATGGTTACATTCAAACCATAATTTTTTATTCCTGTGTGTTTCGCCCTTCTTTTATATTCTGGTATTCTTTACTTTGTTTTAATCTATATGTTCGATTATAGAATATAGAATATAGAATGTAGATATATACCAAGAGAGTGATTGAGGCCATTATTTGATTTTAGCTCACTTATCCCAAAATAGCCTACCTTTTACATCACCCTTGTTAGCCCCCTTGAGCCTTTAAATTCCCTTTTATTCTATTAGCCACACTACTAGCCTTAAGCAGAAAAACAAAATAAAATCCCAAGTTGAATCCTTGGTTAGCTTAAGATAGAAAATTACGAATAGTTTAAAATGTGGGAAACCTATTGGGAACATGGATGATAAAAACAAAAGGTAGAAAAGTTGAAAGGAATAAAATAACTCAATTTAAGAAATTTTGGGAAGCATGCTCATGAGAAATCAAAGTGATTAAATTACCATGTGCATTAAAAAAAAAAGAAGTTATTTTTCAGTATTTAATAAAGGGGATACAAAAGAATTCCCTAAATACAAAATAAAAGCAATGCACATGGGATAAAAATAAAAATTGAAACATGAGCATGTAACATCAAGTGGGAAAATATGGGAAAATAGGTAAAGAAGTTTTGTTTTACTAAGTATGTATGTTAGGTGAGATCTTAGTCTAATTAAGGATTCACTTATTAGCTCACTTAGCCTTATACATATATCCTTACCTTTACCATTGGCCCCATTACAACCTAAATTAAAGACCTCATGATTTTTGGTATGACTGTATTCTATAATTGTTGATTGGTTAGATGAAGAACAAAGTTATAGAAAGGAAGAATAAAAAGAGGAATAGAGTGATTAACCCAATAAACACTGAGTGACTAGAGAGTAAACACAAATCCAGTGAGGGTTCAATAGCTCATTAACATTTATCTCTATTTGAATTATCTAATTGTCTTGCAAGTTCATAAAATGCTTTTTCTCCCATCTCAATTGTAAAAGTGCTTATTGATTATCTAAGGCTTGGCTACATATACATATGACTCCTTGAGAATGTGAATTAATTTAACTACCTGTAAACTTTATATATGAGTGAATAAATTAGAATTGCATGATGCATTTAGGTAGTTGCATTTAGATTAGATTGCATTGCATAACATTCCATCACTTTAACCTTACTTATTACCTTGGATTTAGCATGAGGACATGCTATTGTTTAAGTGTGGGGAGGTTGATAAACCTATATTTTATGATATATTTTGTGCTTAGTTTGAGTGATTTATTCAATCCTTCACCCACTTATTCATATTAATTGCATGGTTTTACTTCTCCTTCCTTATTATGTGATGTATGTGAAAAACATGTTTCCTATGCTTTTAAATTAATTATTTTAATCACCTTTAATTCCATTCGATGTCGTGATTAGTGTGTTGAGTAGTTTTCAGATCTTCTAAGGTATGAATGACTTAAAGGATGGAAAGAAAACATATAAAAATGGAAGGAAAGTGCAAAACGGAGTTCTGAAGAAACTGGCATCCACGCGATCGTATGGACGACGCGATCGCATGCCAAGCGCAAAGAAGCAGTGACGCGGCCGCATGACTAACGCGACCGCGCGCCTTAAGTAGAACGCACATGACGTGGTCGCATGACTGACGCGACCGCGTGACAAGGATAGCTCCGAATGACGCGACCGCGTGACAGAGGCCACGCACCAGCAATTGCAGAAAACGCTTCCAGCGATTTCTGAAGTCCTTTTTGGCCCAATCCAAGTCCAGAAGGCATAGACCAGAGGTTATAAAGTGTGGGAACACATCCATTCAGGGAGAGCTCGCCAATTTAGTTATTTCCCATGTTTTAGGTCTAGTTTTGAGAGAGGTTCTCTCCTCTCTCTCTCTCTCTCGTAGGATTTAGGACTTCTCTTAGTTTTAGGAGTAACTCTCAATCCAGGTTCTTTATTTTTATTTATTCTTCCAATTTAGTTTATGAACTCTTCACGTTAGATTATAACTTCCCTTATTAATGTTATTTGAGGTATTTCAATTCATGATTGCTTTCTTTAATTTAT
This sequence comes from Arachis hypogaea, assembly GCF_003086295.3. NCBI lineage: Eukaryota > Viridiplantae > Streptophyta > Magnoliopsida > Fabales > Fabaceae > Arachis > Arachis hypogaea. The sequence continues at coordinate 30,826,393 of NC_092050.1, forward strand.
GTTATTGTTGCTTTACATCTGAAGGCATTTTTATTCCAGCAAATTTACTTTTTCTTCTTTTGGTCTTGGTTAAGAAAGCAATAACTCAGGAGTTATCTTATCTTAACATAATTGATAACTGTTATCTTTGCTAATTGAACTGAGCTTCAATAATCCCAACCTTTTCTTAGGAAATAAATAGGATTCGAAGATCAAACTAATTAGTCCCTTGACTTTCCTTTACTTTAGTAAAGGTTAACTAAGTGGAATTAAGATTCAACTTTCATTGTTATTGATAGGGATAACTAAGTCTGGACTTCCAATTTCTCATACCTTGCCAAAAGTTTGCTTTGCAGTTATTTATTTATTTTAATTGCCATTTGATTTACCCGCCATTAAGTTACTTGTTCCTTATTCTTGAAACCCCAATCTACAATCTCTATAACCAATAATAAGAACATACTTCCCTGCAGTTCCTTGAGAAGACGACCCGAGGTTTAAATACTCGGTTATCAATTTTAAAAAGGGGTTTGTTACTTGTGACAACCAAAACGTTTGTAAGAAAGGTTGATTGCTTGGTTTAGTAACTATACTTGCAACGAGTATTTACCATAACTTCTGAACCATCAATCTTCCGCTCTTTCACTAAGAAAACAACTCTTTTGAGCTTTTGATTAATTGAACCTTCCTAGCCATTGATGCTCAGAGCCTTGAGCCTTACTTTTCCTTATTCTTTTCTTGTTGTTTCTTTTGCTTCACAGATCAATTTCTTGTTTAACTCTGGAGAGTTCATAACACTTTTTTAAGTTCCTGTTTATCATGAACTAACATCGCTTTGTTTTCAAAGTCATTCATGCACTATTTTTTCCATGCAGTCATAATCACAGATAAATACCACCACATATAATTTGATAAGACAATTATAAATTTAAACTCAACAACTCATGCATTGCACCACTTTTCTCTTCTTTATTTTTTTTAATTCAAGCTCAGATAGTGATACATGAGACATAGTTGAATTGAAATAAAACTAAAATAACTAAAAAAACTAAAATAAACTAGAAAAACTAAAATTGACTCAGGCTCATGCAAAGCACACTAAAAATCAAACAGAAAACAGAAAAATAGCATAATAATGAGTGAATAAAAATAGGAATGGAAAATGGAACTTAACCACTTCAGTTATCATGATGGTCATCTCCCTGCTCAGGCAGTGCTCCATAGGGTCCTCTCAATCATCCTATCTCCTGTCTCTTCTGAAAAAGCTCAAGCCGCTGAGTTTCATGCTCAGCCACAATCTGATGGAGAAAGATGTCGTGACTGTCCTGGCTCATCCTCATCTGCTCAAGGGAGGAGGTCAGCTGCTGCCATGGATAAAAATAGAAAAATTAGCGGAGCAAAAACACCAAACTTAAAAATTTGCTCGTCTCCGAGTAAAAGAAAATTAAACCAATGGAAAAGGGAAGGAAGAAGATGCGGAACGGGCAAAATATTAATTGAAAAAAATAAATAAAAAGGATGATATTTTTTTAATGGGGAATTGGAATTTGAAATGAAAGGCGGGGGTTGGTAGGAAGGGTCACGGGGAATTGGGAAGGAGGTAGGGGTGGAATGATAGGGGTAGGGGTAGGTTCAGAATAGGGGGCAGGGTAGGATGCAGAATAGGCTTAGAAAAAGAAAAGGGGAATACAAATGGTGGGCTTGGTGCCAAATGCCAGTGATGCAGCGTTTAGCGCCGCAATGGAAATTAGAAATGTTTTAATGCCTGGCGCCAGATGCCAGTGATGCGGCGCTGGACGCCAGGCTCTCCCCTTTTTTTGGCAATTTTTTTTGCACCAAACGCCAGGATAGGGCGTTTGGCGGCCCCCACTCAATATTAATTGTTTTGTGTCTTCGTGATTTCTCTTCCAAATTTGACGCTCCTGTTGTGCCAAACGCCACGTCGTGGAGTTTGGCGCCACCCTTCCGTGTCAACTTCTGTTCGAGGTGTCCATTTTTCATTCTAATTGTTCCTGTTTTAAACACTTTATATGAGCTAATAAAATTAAAAACAAGGAAAACTAATGATAGATAAAAATAAAATGGAATTAAAACAAAAATAAAAAGTCAAAATAAAAATAAATAGAAAATTAAAGGGTACTCGGGTTGGGTTGCCTCCCAACAAGCGGTTCTTCAACGTCACTAGCTTGACGGTTGATTTCTTGTCAAGGTGGGGGTTGATCATAATGCTTCATAAATTAGCTCAATATGCTCAAGAGAGAGGATTTTGTTTACTGTATAAGGCAATTCTAGATTTTGAGTCAACACTACTTTTAACCCTGGGGAGAAACCTTCAATGGTGATCTTTTTATTTCTCTATCCCCTTGGCACTTTCTTCTTGGATACTTTCTCCTTGGTGGATGATGCATGTAACACCATCACTATCAGAATCTCACGCTTCCGACTGCGCCACTCTGATAGCTAGGGTATTAGGACGACTTCTATACTTAATAATAATAAAATATGAGCCTTTAACTCGAATACCAGATTGCTATTTCTTTGAGAAATCAAAAATTCTTTTATTTGATAACAGATATACATATACATACACACAAAACTTCTTATACAAGTAACTTACAAATGTTAGATACATATATGTCATACAGCCTCTATCCCTCTTACAAAATTATAATGACAAAGGCGAAGGAAAACTATGACGAATATATATACAAACAGAAATAGTACAGCTAAGGACTTATCGAAAAAACTTCATCAGCTTCTTCGTCCGTCCTAAAAAGAGAAGTCCGTAGGGGAGTGAGAACATTGTTCTCAAAAGGGTTCTCAGTAAGGGGTTTTTAAGAATTGTCGTAACAAGATATTTTAAATAAAATTATTTTCAAAACCCAGTGATTATCAGTTTATTATTCAAATCTAAAATTCGTATATTTCTTACAAAAATTTCATGCAAAGTAAATTTTAACCAAAACTTACCACTGATTCAATCAGTCATGGCCTCCGGCCCAAACATAACCAATCATGGCCTCCGACCTAATATGTAATCAATCTCGGCCTCCGGCCCAAATAAAAACAATTCACCATCGAAACTCAATTTCAAACAGAATCAATCACAAACACAAACAAATTCAAGGCAAATACATATAAAGAACAGTTATAGCAAGTATCACAGTTACTAGTTGAACAGAATTCATCAGATAGGCAAACCAAAACACTTAAGCACACCCAAAAAAAGCACACAAATGCAACATGATGCATGCCTGTCCTACTAGTCGTCAGCTCACGTGTCGGTTACTTTTCCAGAACCCGACACATCCGATAGCTAACCCGGATATCGTGCTCTTGAAAACTGGTGAGTGGTACAGTACCATGATCCTCACCTGGTGGGTGGTAAACCACCTCGATCCCCACCATCTGTGGGTGGTAAACCACCTTGATCCTCATAGACGTTTTCAATTGGAAAACAGCACACACGTAGGTGGTAAATAACCACGATCCCCACCATCTGTGGGTGGTAAATCACCACGATACCCACAGACATTGTGACACTGGACAAGCGGTACACCACCACGATCCTTGCCAGGTCAAAATTCACATACAATCATTTATATCCACAATCCATCTTAATCAATATACTCAACACTGGACAAGCGGTACACCACAACGATCCTTGCCAGTCAGTAATTACATTCAAAACCACATTCTTTTAAAAATCTTGACCCGGAGCAAGTGGGACTAAGCCACAACCCTTGCGTACTGCCCAGATGTTTCAAATATCAAAATCTTTCTTTAAACACAATTCAAATTTATTTCTCTTTCATAAAACTCATTTTCACCAAAATAAAAGTCTCAAATCAACTTCAACCCAAAAGATTAGTTATTAAATCAGATTAATTTACCTTAAGTCAAGATTCAATTAATTAGATTCCACGGCAAAACCTCTAAACTTTCGGGGAGCGACAACCAATCTTATTTCTTTAAATTTATCAAAATCCTTAAATCATAATTCTCTAATTCGTATTAATTCAATAAAATTCATTTCCGTGTAATCAAATACTTGAAAAAATAATCCTCTTTGTAATTAACCAAACTAAATTCATTAGGTTGAAAAGCAATTTAAATAATCATTTTTTATTCAACCAAAAGTCCCAAACCATACTCTTTTCTTTAGTCAAATCAATTTCAAATAAAACAGTTCTTCAAATCCGAATTAACCAAAAATAAAACTTCCAAAATTTCTCATAAAAATTTCGGCAGCAACTCTATTAAAACTCAGGCTTTGTCACCCTTTCCGGGTCCCAACCAAACCAAACCAAATGCCTGTCATTCATTCAAATCACTTCCAATAACCATTATCACAACAACAGCACTCAACTCAAGGAAATCAACAAAATCTAGAATTCAATCAACCAATTTCATGAATACCAATTTAAAGCAACTTCAACAGCATCAATCAATAATTTAGAATTCTCGGCCTTCTCAAACAGTTTCAAACCAAACCATTCCTTAAACCCTTCTCGAATCAATTCCAAAATAGCAAATCATTATCAATAAACAAACCATTTCCAAATATTGAGTCCTTTCCAAATTTGTTTTTAAATCAAATTCCGATATCAAATCGGGTTCAATATCAAATCAAATTTCAATATTAAATCTTTTCTAAAATCAAATCATTTCCGAAATTAAACTAAATGCCAATATTAACCTCTTCAGTAATTCAAGGAAAACCACTTCAATAACATCAGCCAACTAATCAGAATATTCAACTTTCTCAATCAATCGATCAACCAATCAAACAAACAATCTCATTCATCCAAAACAACTCAATTCAATTTGAAGACTCACGAAATCACAAAAATATACTTTACGAATTAATATTAACTTATAACAATTCTTGATAGTAAACTGAGTTTAAGAAATTGCCCCTACCTCATTCGTGACTCAATTACGCGACAACACCCTTAAAACTCTGATTTTGCAGTGGCAGTGCCAAATCCAACCATACCCGCAGCAGTCATAGGCTTTAAGCACAGCACGCAAGAACCATAGCTCAACCCTAAGATATCAACGTCGCATAAAACTTAATAATCTATAACAAAACAGCAATAAAGAGGGGTTTTCAAAGCAAAAAGGCTTACTGGACCACTAGGAAAGAAGGACAAGGACATCAGCACCTCCGGCGGTGCTTCCCAGTGACCATGGCGCTATTCTCCGGCAGCCAGGCACAGCGGCGCGGCCTTCTCCTCATTCGGCGGGTTTCCCTCCTCATTGACCGCGTTACGCTCGTCCGTGACGCCAACGCTCCTCGCGGCTCCTTTATCAGCGACTGTGACAGCTCTTGGCGGCGCACAACAGCTCGAAGGCGGCGATTCATGGTGAGGGCAAGGGCAAAACAGCGAGGTGACGAGGAAAGCTCCCCGCGTTCAGCCTCTCTCTCTCCCTCTCCTAAACTATACGCGTCTCTCTCTCTTCCCTTCGTCGGCGACGCGACGGCCCTTGACAGCACGGTGGTGGTGCGCGACGGTGGCGGTGTGACAGCAGCTCCCTCTCCTTCCTCGGCTCGATCTTATTCTCCTCTGATGTCTCTCATATCCCACTCTCTTTTTTGTTTATTTTGGGTATATGCATTGCAGCTGAGAGGGGAAAATGGGTGGGATGGCGTTGGGTGAGGCAGTGCTGATGTGATAAGGGAGTGAGGGTGAGTGTTAGGTTAGGGTTAGTGTCAATTAGGGTTTTGATTTGGGAATTAGGGTTTTGTATATGAAATTGGAGATTTTGGATAGTTTAGTAATTTTAATAAAATTAGGATAATAGAGTAATTGAAAACTAATTTTAATCCAACACTGATATTTATAAAAATACTATTTAATTATCAACTTACAAGTTTATTTTCAAATAAATCCTCTAATTCAATAATTAGAGATAATCAAACTAATTTTCTTTAAAATTATAAAATAAAGTTAAAACTTTAATTATTTAAATTAAAGCATATAAAATCGTCTTTATTTTTTTCGATTATTAAAGCTTTCAAAATCAATATAAGAAAGTACTCAATTAATATAAAAATTTCTGAAAATATATTCTCGAATAAATAAAATAAATTATTAAATAACAATATTTAGTTTCTATAATTTCGGGTCTTACAACGCACACCCAACACCAAACTTAGATTTGATGTCAGGGAGAATTGTATTGATTTTCACCAAAAGAGGCTTGAGTTGTAAACTCTGTTTTACATCATCAGGAGGTTCTTAGAGATTTGGATAAATGAACTCAGTCTTCATTCAATTGCCTTCTTCACCTGAGTGATGTATAGGTTTAAAAACCTTGAAGATCAAATGCTCTTCATTCACTCTCAGCACTAATTCACCTTCTTCCACATCAATCAGAGCTCTTCCAGTGGCTAAGAATAGTCTTCTTAGGATTATAGAGGCGTTTTCATCCTCTCCCATGTCAATGATTACAAAATCTGCTGGGAGGAAGAACTTCCCCACTTCGACCAAGAGATTCTCCATTATTCCATGTGCATATTTTAGAGATTTGTCTGCCATTTGTAATGCTATCCTTGTTTGTTGTGCCTCTTTGATTTGCAGCTTCTTCATCACAGACAAGGACATTAAATTGATACTTGCACCTAGAACACATAAGACTTTGTCAAATGTAGTGCTCCCAATGGTACATGGAATCTGAAAACTCCCTGGATCTAGCACTTCCTTGGAAAATTGCTCTGAATTATGGCACTACATTCCTTGGTCAGGACCACTATCTCATCTCCCTTTAAAGTCTTCTTCTTGGAAAGTAAATCCTTCATGAACTTGACATAGAAAGGCATTTTCTCCAAAACCTCAGCAAAAGGAATATTGATTTGCAACTTTCTGAAGACTTCCAAGAACTTTGAAAATTACTTGTCCTTGGTCTCTTTTTAAATGGCTAGTACTCAGCACTAGGGACTTCACTGAATGTTGCTCAAGATCAACCGGAAAGGGATTATCATGGTGCCTCTCATGGGTGTACTTCTCCTTGGCTTGTGCCTTCTCCGGAGCTTCTTTTTCAACCGGTCCCTCAGTAACTTATGCTTCCTCACCTGCCACTGATCCACTTACCAAGGTGATAAACTTGAACTCCTCTCTTGGATTTAAAATTGTGTTACTAGGAAAGGTATTGGTGAACCTCTGATCAATTTTAGTAACTTTTATGGCTAGTTGACCCATCTAAACCTCAAGTTCCTAATTGAAGCTCTAGTTTCTTGCATGAAACTAAGAGTACTCTTGGAGAGCTCTGCAACTATAGATTCCAAGTCATAAGGTTTCTGAGAATTGGATGGTGGATTGTTGTTGGTGAGATTACTCTGATTGAAATTATTCTAATGGCCCTAATTGTTATTGAAGCTCTGGTGCCTCTATGGTTGATTTCCCCATCCAAAATCTGGGTGATTCCTTCACCCGGAATTACAAGTCTTAGAGAAGGGATCATTATTGGAGGGTCTAGAAGAAATGCACATGTAATTAACTTGTTCAGGAGAAAATTGACTATAATCATAATTCTCACCTTGAGAGAAGTCACCACTCATTTCATAGGAAGTATCTTGTGTATTGATAGCTGAGACTTACAATCCACTCAAGTGTTGAGTAATAGCACTAATCTGTTGAGACACAACCTTATTCTGAGCAAGAATTATGTCCAAAGCATCCAATTTCATGACTCATTTTCTCACAGAGGTCCTCTCAAAAGAATATAGATATTGGCTGTTAGCAACAATCTCAATCAAATCTAGAGCTTCCTCAGGTGTCTTTTTTATGTGAAGTGATTTGCCTATAGAATTATCCAATAATATTTTGGCGGCCTGAGTAACTTCGTCATAAAAGATCTGAATCTAGTCTAAAAATATGCCAGGAGGACATTTTCTGAGCATCAGCTTGTACCTCTCCCAGACTTCATAGAGAGATTCACTCTCTCTCTCTCTCTCTGCCTGAAAATCTGGACATCAGTCCTCAGCTTAGTCAACTTCTGAGGTGGAAAGAACTTGGTCAGGAATCTATTGACCAATTTGTCCCATGTATTCAAGCTCTCGTTGGGTTGTATGTCAAGCCACTGCTTGGCTCTGTCCCGTACAGCAAATGGAAAGAGCAACAACTAATAAAAATCAGGATGAACTCTATTGGTCTTTACTGTATCACAGATTTACAGAAAATTTGAGATGAACAAGTTTGGCTCTTCCTGTGGGAGTGATAAACCCCATTTGTAGGGTTTATCTTGTGCTTAATTTAGGAGATTTTATGACCTTTTACCCACATTTATTCAATAAAATAGCAAGGTTTCATGATTGTCTCCTAATTTGTGCTTAAGTGTGAAAACATGCTTTTTAAGCCCTTAATTGTTTATTCTTGATTTACCTTTGATTCCATTAGATGCCTTGATATATTTGTTAAGTGATTTCAGGTTTAGGAGGCAAATATTGGATCAAGTGAATGAAGGAAAAGCATGTAAAAATGGAGAACTCATGAAGAAATGAAGGAATCACAAAAGCTGTCAAGCCGACCACTTCGCACTTAATCGACCATAACTTGAGCTACAGAGGTCCAACTGATGTGGTTCCAGTTGCGTTGGAAAGAAAACATCTGAGGATTCGAAATGATATAAGATTTGCTATAGTTGTATCATGCATAGGGGCGCGCACGTGCATGGTACGCATACGCGCCGATGGTTGCACATGATTCACTTAATGCAACTCGTGGCCAACGATTTTAGAAGCCTTGTGGGCCCAATCCAACTCATTTTTTATGCTATTTAACCCAATGATTGAAGGAAAATTAACATACTTTGGATCATTATACATAGTTTAAGTTTTAGAAGTATTTAGAGTTAGTTTCTAGAGAGAGAAGCTCTCACTTCTCCCTAGAATTAGGATTAGGTTTTAGATCTAGATCTACTTCTTCTCCTCTTCTAATTTTCCTTTTGCTTTCCTTAATTGTTCTCTTGTAGTTGTAGAATTCTTCTTCTCTTGTAATTCCTTTGTATTGTTAGTTGTAGTTTATGAACTTTCTTTTGTAGATTTGCATTTCTTCGTCAATGCAATTGGTAAGTTCTTTGTTGTTTCATAATTGTTTTCCTTTTCTATTGTTTATCTCTTGCTATTCTAGTTAGATCTCTCTTTAATTCTTGCAATTCATGTTGTTTACTTTTATTGCCTTCTATGTGTTTGATGAAATGCTTCTTCTAGTTATTAGTTAGATTTTGTTCCTCTTGGCCTAGGTAGAGTAATTAGTGACACTTGAGTTATCAAACTCTTTTGTTGATTGATAATTAGAGATTGCTAATTGACTTGGATACCACTAAATCTAGTCTTTCCTTGGGAGTTGGCTAAGACTTGTGGAATCAAGTTAATTCATCCACTTGACTTTCCTCCATGGTTAGAGGTTAACTAAGTGGTAGCAATGGATAATTCTCATCACAATTGAGGGGGATAGCTAGGATAGGACTTCTAGTTCTCATACCTTATCAAGAGCTTTGTTAGTTGTTAGTTTATTTCCTTTGCCATTTATATTTCTTGTCTAAAATCTCAAAAACCCTAAACATAGCTCATAACCAATAACAAGAACAATTTATTGCAATTTCTAGGGAGAACGACCCGAGGTTCAATACTTCGGTTTATAGATTTTAGGGGTTTGTTTTAGTGACAAACAAATTTTTGTATGAAAGGATTAGTGTTGGTTTAGAAACTATACTTGCAATGAGGATTCATTTGTGAATTCTAAACCATCAAAAATCCAATCATCTAAATGGCGCCATTGCCGGGAAATTGCAATGGTGTTATGTTATTGGTTATTGTATATATGTGAATATTGTGAATAGCTTGATTTTTGGATTGCTTGTTAGTTTTTGCTAGTTTTAAGACTTTGTTCCATTCTTTCTTATTAGCTATTGTTTCTTATTTTCTCTTTTCATTATGAATTCTCACTTTGGCTATGAGTTTGGTTCTAATTGTGTTGTAGGAAATATAAACTTTAATGACAACATGCATCAAGGATGGAACCAACAAAGATGGGAGGAGCCTCAAGGAATTGATCACTCCTATTGGCAACAACCTCCGGATACGTATAGGTATAATTCACATCCTAATGCATGTCAATTCAATGGCTATGGTGAATCTTTTTATGACAATCAATTACCACCATCATATGCCTATGACTCTTATCCTCAACATGAACCTCAACCATACTCACAAGCCTCTCCATACCAAGCACCTTCCTATGACCCATATCCATCATATGACCAACCACCCATACCATATTCTTATGACCATTATGAGTAAGAACCTTTAGAAACACCACAATCCTATCAAGAATACTACCAAGAACCACCTCAATGCACACCATCTCCATACCCGTACCAAGAAGAACCACCTTCCTACTATGAACCCTCTCTCCAAAATGATGAAGCCTCTTACCCACCCCAAGCCCCAATAGATGATTCTCTTACCTTGCTACTTCAAGGACAAGCGGATATGCAAAGGAACACCATAGAGTTTGTGACTAACTTGACCAAGGTAGTGCATACTTTAGCCTACCAATGTTTGAACACTCAAGGTGCTTCCATAGCCACATGTGAAGAATCAATTGAAGATCATAGCATGAAGGAGAGATTGAAAACTCCGGTGGAAAATGAGGGATGTTATTTTGTATTGGAACAATTGGAGGAGCCTATGGTTATTGAAGAAAAGGAAGATGTGGTTGAAGATTTAGGAGATGTTGAAAGTCCATGGGAATGTAGCATCATGGAGCACTCTTCCAAGAAGCTTGATATTGATGTTGAAGAAGGTGCACAACCTCCAAGGCATATCATCGTTGGAGACTTGAAAGAGGTTTATCAAGAGATGGATTCAATCATGGATGAATTTCTATCTACAATTGAACCATTTCACATTGGACATGAAGTTGAAATTATAGAAGAATGTGCACAACCTCCCATACCCTTGGTGAACAATGAAGAAGAGAGTGAATCGGACGAGAGCCACCAAGAGGAAAAAGTTGGCATGGTGTATATCAAAATCGAAGAATATGAAGAGGTTGATCAAAAGACGGATTCATTCATCAATGAATTCCTATCCAAAATTGAATCACCTCCCATTGGGCAAGAAATCGAAGATCTTGAAGACAACACCAAGCCAAGTGATAAAAGGAAAAAGGTTGAAATTGAAGAAGCTTGCGAAGAGGTGGAGATAGTCAAGGAAGAGCATAAGGGAGTGGAGCTTGCAAGATCATTAGGACTACCCCTTCCTAAGTCACCGCCGTACACAACATTCAAGTGGGTAAAATTCTTATCCTTAAGCTTTACTTTCTCACTTGAATATGGTTTGATTGAAAATGATGGTCAACTTAGAGCTCTTTGTGGAGTTAAGAGTAGGAAAGAGTTGTATAGTGGTTGGAAACATCACTTTAAGTTCATGATGGTTGCAAGCTCAAAATTCAAGAGCAATGGTTGGTGTGGAACCAAATTGCATGGGTCTAGGAAGTTGTTTGGAAGCTTTTTTGAGGATTCTAAGGTCATGCCACCCGGATGAAATAATGATGACCAATTTAAGAACGGGTGTCAAAACAAAGTGTGGGATCCCGGATCGCACAAGGAAAATCAAATTTGGGAGCTCGTGGTTTGTGAAGAATTCCATTAAAGCTTGAAGATATTAGAATTGAAAAATGGAGCTTATTGGGGATTCAAGCATTGGTGGATGTTCCAAGATGGTTACAAGCACAAGCCACCTTGCTGAGGAGCTCCCCATAAGTCCAACTTAAGGACAATAAACAAAAGTGCTAGGTGGGAGACACCCCACCATGGTAACTTCTTTTCATTTTCTCTTTTTGAACATATTGATAATTAGTTTAAATTCATATTTTTGGTTGATTTGTTGAGTATAATTGATAGTTCAGTATGTTAAATAAGGTTTTATGGAGTATAATTGATAGTTCAGTATGTTAAATAAGGTTTTATGGTGTTTTGGTAGCTGTTTGGAGGTTTGGAATGCTTGGATTGGTGCAAAAACATAAAAAAAATTTGAAAAAACAGAGCACCATCCACGCATACGCGCACTGTGCGCGCACGCGTGCATTAAGCATTTTTGCCTATCTGCGCGCACGCGCCATGTACGCGTACGTGTGGATTGAGAAATTCCACCCCAAGCCAAAAACCCGAGAGTTGTACGAACGCTGCGCTAGCATTGTGCCTTTCGCACAAACCAACTCGTGCGGACGCGCACATGATGCATACGAGTCACTCTCGAAATAAGCAATCCGGGCGCACGCGCCATGTACGCGTACGCCTCACATCCAATCCACCATCATCCGCGCGTGCGCACAATGCACGCGTACGCGCGGATGTCCTTCCTTCACTACACTTCTTTTCTTCTCCTCTTTCCATTTCTTTCCTTCTCCTTTCTTCTTCCCTTCTCCTACCCCGCATCCAACACTTCCAAACACCATTGATAACCATTTATTTTAGTTAACTAATTAGTCAGTTAGTTAGTTTTAGTTAGTTTTCATTTCATTTTCTCTTTTTCATTGTAAATGTTGGATTGTTATTCTTGTTTACCATTGATTGCTGCTGAGTATTAAAAAGGGATGTTATCTTAACATCATTATGTTTATAATCTTTGTTGGACTCTATTGTTGAGGTTATATTTTGCTACTTGGTTTTGAGTTTTTCATGCTTACCTTTTAAGAATACCAAGTGATGAGAATTGCCTTCGAGCTTGTAACTCTTCTTGAATTGCATGATTTGGCCACCATGTGATTTGGACCCTATTCTTTGATTAGGCAATCTCTTGACATTGGATGGTGTGCATTTACCTTAATGCATTGTATTTCACGATCATATGCATCCATATGCTTATAGCTTGAATGCCTTCATGCTTCTTTAATGCTTGTTTTACCTTACAAGTTTACTTAAAGCATCTCAAGCACACTAAAATGAGTAAAGTGCATGCTCCTTTTGTGACATAACTTGTTATGCTAATGTGTGTTCTAAAAGGTGCCTAATTTAGAACTCACATCCCTATTTTCCTAATGTCACACTAATTCACTCACTCAATTCTAGTGATTAGTACCTCATTCCTAACAATGTATGCTTCCTTGTTTTTGTGTTCTCTCATCTTATGGTGTTATGTTTTTGTTTTTCATGATTGATGCACCGCAAGCGAAAATGGAAGCGAGAGAAAGAACACGCAGCACTGGTTGATCTACCAGTTGAAGGTAGCAATCCGGAAAGTTGCCATACCCCCTTGCTCATCTTTGAGTGCACCGAGGGCGGTACAAACTTTTAAGTGTGGGGAGGTCGTCCGACCGATCGGCGATTTTGGGTGACAAATTTCTAATTCCAACACTTTTGCATTTCATTTTAGGTTTTTAGGATTTTTGTTGCATTTTCTTATTTTTGCATATATATACACAATAAGCTTAGTCAAAATAATGAGATTTTTCTAAGAATTCTATCTATAGGGCACCAATTGATTTGAGTGAAAACTTTTCATAGAAATCTCTTGAATTATATATATATTGTGGATCATGGTTTTGAGCTAAGAATACAAGCTAGTGAGATTTGAGCCTAATGGTGTGGTTACATCTTATAACCACTTATTTTCCCTTCTTGTGTGCATTGTTCTCTTTCTATGATTGTAATCTTTCATTTGTTTGATTCTTTATGTCCATTATTTTGTGCATTCATGTATTTATATGATTGAGGCCATCATTTCATTTAGCTCACTTACCCAAATAGCCTTACCTTTTATCTTCCATTGTTAGCCAACTTTGAGCTTACGATTAACCCACTTATTCTTAATTTTAGCATATTACAAGCCTTAAAGCAAAAAATAATAAATGTCCTTAATTTTGATCTTTGATTGGCTTAGGCTAGTGTGTGTGTGTGTCATTCAAGTATGGGAAACTTGGGACATTGGTTGAATAAAGAGGGTAGTTTTATATTTTTGTTGTAAATATTGGAAATTGGGTACATACTCATGTGTTAATTAAAATGTATAGACCTTATGCATTGATGTTCTTGTATATAGTTTGAAAGAAAAGGAAAAAAATGAGAAAAACAAAAGGAAAAAAAATAAAAGCGAAAAAAAAGAAAAAGAAAAGAAATAAAAAGGGGACAAAATGCCCCAAAGCAAGTGAAGCTCAATAAAATCAATGCATATGTGTTGAGAAATAAAAAGAAAATGCATGAGTATGTTAAAAAGTGAAAGATGGGTAGCTAGGTTAGAACTTAATTATATAGGATGTCATAGGTTAGGTGGGAAGTTTAAGCTTATCAAAGATTCAAATTTCAAGCTCACTTGACTAAATATGCATCCTACCTTGACCCTAGCCCCATTACAACCTAAAGAAAAGACCTCATGATACTTGTATGCATGCATGAAATATATGTCGATTGTTAGAAGAAAAACAAATCTTAGAAAGTATGATTAGGGGAGAATGGAGTGAATCGACCCTAAACACTTGAGCGAATAGATTGCAAACACATCCGGTGAGGGTTCGATTGCTCAATTACATGTTTCCACCAATGATCATTAATCTTCATGCAAGTCTGTAAAAATATTTAATAGCTCAATTCAATTGTGGTTTGGCTTGGTTGTTAATACCTTTAGCCCTTGCGCTTATATTGGTTTTCTTAGAAATTGATTTATTTTGACCAAGCAATTGCATTCATGTAGATAGTTGCATATAGGTAGTTTGTATTTAGATTAGTTTACATTGAATAAATGTTGATACACTTTGTTCTTTCTTGGTTTAAGCATGAGGACATGCTTGGTTTCAGTGTGAGGAGGTTGATAAACTCCATTTGTAGGGTTTATCTTGTGCTTAATTTAGGGGACTTTATGACCTTTTACCCACATTTATTCAATGAAATAGCATGTCTCCTAATTTGTGCTTAAGTATGAAAACATGCTTTTTAGGCCCTTAATTGTTTAATCTTGATTTACCTTTGATTCCATTAGATGTCTTGATATGTTTGTTAAGTAATTTCAGGTTTAGAAGGCAAAGATTGGATCAAGGGAATGAAGGAAAAGCATGTAAAAATGGAGAACTCATGAAGAAATGAAGGAATCGCAAAAACTGTCAAGCCTACCTCTTTGCACTTAATCGACCATAACTTGAGCTACAGAGGTCCAAATGATGCGGTTCCAGTTGCGTTGGAAAGCTAACATCTGGGGCTTTAAAATGATATAAGATTTGCTATAGTTGCATCAGGCATAGGGGCGCACACGTGCACAGTACGCGTACGCGCCGATAGTTGCACATGATTCACTTAATGCAACTCGTGGCCAGCAATTTTAGAAGCCTTGTGGGCCCAATCCAACTCATTTCTGATGCTATTTAACCCAAGGATTGAAGGGGAATTAACATACTTTGGATCATTAATCATAGTTTAAGTTTTAGAAGTAGTTAGAGTTAGTTTCTAGAGAGACAAGCTCTCACTACTCTCTAGAATTAGGATTAGGTTTTAGATCTAGATCTGCTTCTTCTCCTCTTCTAATTTTCCTTTTTCTTTCCTTAATTGTTCTCTTGTAGTTGTAGAATTCTTCTTCTCTTGTAATTCCTTTGTATTGTTAGTTGTAGTTTATGAACTTTCTTTTGTAGATCTACATTTCTTCTTCAATGCAATTGGTAAGTTCTTTGTTGTTTCATAATTGTTTTCCTTTTCTATAGTTGATCTCTTGCTATTCTAGTTAGATTTCTCTTTAATTCTTGCAATTTATG
The DNA here is from genome assembly GCF_003086295.3 of Arachis hypogaea. Classification (NCBI taxonomy): domain Eukaryota; kingdom Viridiplantae; phylum Streptophyta; class Magnoliopsida; order Fabales; family Fabaceae; genus Arachis; species Arachis hypogaea. The sequence continues at coordinate 30,842,118 of NC_092050.1, forward strand.
TTGTTTACTTTTATTGCCTTCTATGTGTTTGATGAAATGCTTCTTCTAGTTATTAGTTAGATTTTGTTCCTCTTGGGCAAGGTAGAGTAATTAGTGACACTTGAGTTATCAAACTCTTTTGTTGATTGATAATTAAAGATTGCTAATTGACTTGGATACCACTAAAGCTAGTCTTTCCTTGGGAGTTGGCTAGGACTTGTGGAATCAAGTTAATTCATCCACTTGAATTTCCTCTATGGTTAGAGGTCAACTAAGCGGTAGCAATGGACAATTCTCATCACAATTGAGGGGGATAGCTAGGATAGGACTTCTAGTTCTCATACCTTGTCAAGAGCTTTGTTAGTTGTTAGTTTATTTTCTTTGTCATTTATATTTCTTGTCTAAAAGCTCAAAAACCCCAACATAGCTCATAACCAATAATAAGAACACTTTATTGCAATTCCTAGGGAGAACGACCTGAGGTTCAATACTTCGGTTTATAGATTTTAGGGGTTTGTTTTAGTGACAAACAAATTTTTGTATGAAAGGATTAGTGTTGGTTTAGAAACTATACTTGCAATGAGGATTCATTTGTGAATTCTAAACCATCAAAAATCCAATTATCAAAATGGCGTCGTTGCCGGGGAATTGCAATGGTATTATGTTATTGGTTATTGTATATAAGTGAATATTGTGAATAGCTTGATTTTTGGATTGCTTGTTAGTTTTTGCTTGTTTTAAGACTTTGTTCCATTCTTTCTTATTAGCTTTTGTTTCTTATTTTCTCTTTCCATTATGAATTCTCACTTTGGCTATGAGTTTGGTTCTAATTGTGTTGTAGGAAATGTGAACTTTAATGACAACATACATCAAGGATGGAACCAACAAAGATGGGAAGAGCCTCAAGGAATTGATCACTCCTATTGGCAACAACCTCCGAATACGTATAGGTATAATTCACATCCTAATGCATGTCAATTCAATGGCTATGGTGAATCTTTTTATGACAATCAATTACCACCATCATATGCATATGACTCTTATCCTCAACATGAACCTCAACCATACTCACAAGCCTCTCCATACCAAGCACCTCCCTATGACCCATATCCATCATATGACCAACCACCCATACCATATTCTTATGACCATTATGAGTAAGAACCTTTAGAAACACCACAACCCTATCAAGAATACTACCAAGAACCACCTCAATGCACACCATCTCCATACCCGTACCAAGAAGAACCACCTTCCTACTTTGAACCCTCTCTCCAAAATGATGAAGCCTCTTACCCACCCCAAGCCCCAATAGATGATTCTCTTACCTTGCTACTTCAAGAACAAGCGGATATGCAAAGGAACACCCTAGAGTTTGTGACTAACTTGACCAAGGTAGTGCATACTTTAGCCTACCAATGTTTGAACACTCAAGGTGCTTCCATAGCCACATGTGAAGAATCAATTGAAGATCATAGCATGAAGGAGAGATTGAAAACTCCGGTGGAAAATGAGGGATGTTATTTTGTATTGGAACAATTGGAGGAGCCTATGGTTATTGAAGAAAAGGAAGAGGTGGTTGAAGATTTAGGAGATATTGAAAGTCCATGGGAATGTAGCATCATGGAGCACTCTTCCAAGAAGCTTGATATTGATTTTGAGGAGGGTGCGCAACCTCCAAGGCATATCATCGTTGGAGACTTGAAAGAGGTTTATCAAGAAATAGATTCAATCATGGATGAATTTCTATCTACAATTGAACCCTTTCTCATTGGACATGAAGTTGAAATTATAGAAGAATGTGCACAACCTCCCATACCCTTGGTGAACAATAAAGAAGAGAGTGAATCGGATGAGAGCCACCAAGAGGAAAAAGTTGGCATGGTGTATATCGAAATCGAAGAATATGAAGAGGTTGATCAAAAGATGGATTCATTCATCAATGAATTCCTATCCAAAATTGAATCACCTCCCATTGGGCAAGAAATCGAAGCTCTTGAAGACAACACCAAGCCAAGTGATAAAAGGGAAAAGGTTGAAATTGAAGAAGCTTGCGAAGAGGTGGAGATAGTCAAGGAAGAGAACAAGGGAGTAGAGCTTGCAAGATCATTAGGACCACCCCTTCCTAAGTCACCGCCCTACACAACATTCAAGTGGGTAAAATTCTTATCATTAAGCTTTACTTTCTCACTTGAATATGGTTTGATTGAAAATGATGGTCAACTTAGAACTCTTTGTGGAGTTAAGAGTAGGAAAGAGTTGTGTAGTGGTTGGAAACATCACTTTAAGTTCATGATGGTTGCAAGCTCAAAATTCAAGAGCAATGGTTGGTGTGAAACCAAATTGCATGGGTCTAGGAAGTTGTTTGGAAGCTTCTTTGAGGATTCTAAGGTCATGCCACCCGGATGGAATAATGATGACCAATTTAAGGATGGGTGTCAAAACAAAGTTTGGGATCCCGGATCGCACAAGGAAAATCAAATTTGGGAGCTCGTGGTTTGTGAAGAACTCCATTAAAGCTTGAAGATATTAGAATTGAAGAATGGAGCTTATTGGAGATTCAAGCATTGGTGGATGTTCCAAGATGGTTAAAAGCACAAGCCACCTTGCTGAGGAGCTCCCCATAAGTCCAACTTAAGGACAATAAACAAAAGTGCTAGGTGGGAGACACCCCACCATGGTAACTTCTTTTCATTTTCTTTTTTTGTACATATTGATAATTAGTTTAAATTCATATTTTTTGTTGATTTATTGAGTATAATTGATAGTTCAATATGTTAAATAAGGTTTTATGGAGTATAATTGATAATTCAGTATGTTAAATAAGGTTTTATGGTGTTTTGGTAGCTGTTTGGAGGTTTGGAATGCTTGGATTGGTGCAAAAACATAAAAAAAAAATTTGAAAAAACAGAGCACCATCCGCGCATACGCGCACTGTGCGCGCACGCGTGCATCAAGCATTTTCGCCTATCTGCGCGCACGCGTCATGTACGCGTACGCATGGAGTGAGAAATTCCACCCCCAAGCCAAAAACCTGAGAGTTGTGCGACCGCTGCGCTAGCATTGTGCCTTTCGCACAAACCAACTCGTGCGGACGTGCACATGACGCGTACGCGTCAGTCTCGAAATAAGAAATCCGCGCGCACGCGCCATTTACGCGTACACCTCACATCCAATCCACCATCATCCGCGCGTGCGCGCCATGCGCACGTACGCGCGGATGTCCTTCCTTCACTACACTTCTTTTCTTCTCCTCTTTCCATTTATTTCCTTCTCCTTCCTTCTTCCCTTCTCCTACCTCGCATCCAACACTTCCAAACACCATTGATAACCATTTATTTTAGTTAACTAATTAGTTAGTTAGTTGATTAGTTTGTTTTAGTTAGTTTTCATTCCATTTTCTCCTTTTCATTGTAAATGTTGGATTGTTATTCTTGTTTACCATTGATTGCTGCTGAGTATTAAAAAGGGATGTTATCTTAACATCATTATGTTTATAATCTTTGTTGGACTCTATTGTTGAGGTTATATTTTGCTACTTGGTTTTGAGTTTTTCATGCTTACCTTTTAAGAATACCAAGTGATGAGAATTGCCTTCGAGCTTGTAACTCTTCTTGAATTGCATGATTTGGCCACCATGTGATTTGAACCCTATTCTTTGATTAGGCAATCTCTTGACATTGGATGGTGTGTATTTACCTTAATGCATTGTATTTCACGATCATATACATCCATATGCTTATAGCTTGAATGCCTTCTTGCTTCTTTAATTCTTGTTTTACCTTACAAGTTTACTTAAAGCATCTCAAGCACACTAAAATGAGTGAAGTGCATGCTCCTTTTGTGACATAACTTTTTATGCTAATGTGTGTTCTAAAAGGCACCTAATTTAGAACTGACATCCCTATTTTCCTAATGTCACACTAATTCACTCACTCAATTCTAGTGATTAGTACCTCATTCCCAACAATGTATGCTTCCTTGTTTTTGTGTTCTCTCATCTTATGGTGTTATGTTTTTGTTTTTCATGATTGATGCACCACAAGCGAAAACGGAAGCGAGAGAAAGAACACGCAGCACCGGTTGATCTACCAGTTGAAGGTAGCAATCCGAAAAGTTGCCATACCTCCTTGCTCATCTTTGAGTGCACCGAGGGCGGTACAAACTTTTAAGTGTGGAGAGGTCGTCCGACCGATCGGCGATTTTGGGTGACAAATTTCTAATTCCAACACTTTTGCATTTCATTTTAGGTTTTTAGGATTTTTGTTGCATTTTCTTATTTTTGCATATATATACACAATAAGCTTAGTCAAAATAATGAGATTTTTCTAAGAATTCTATCTATAGGGCACCAATTAATTTGAGTGAAAACTTTTTATAGAACTTGCTTGAATTATATATATTGTGGATCATATTTTTGAGCTAAGAACACAAGCTAGTGAGATTTGAGCCTAATGGTGTGGTTACATCTTATAACCACTTATTTTCCCTTCTTGTGTGCATTGTTCTCTTTCTATGATTGTAATCTTTCATTTGTTTGATTCTTTATGTCCATTATTTTGTGCATTCATGCATTTATATGATTGAGGCCATCATTTCATTTAGCTCACTTACCCAAATAGTCTTACCTTTTATCTTCCATTGTTAGCCAACTTTGAGCTTATGATTAACCCACTTATTCTTAATTTTAGCACATTACAAGCCTTAAAGCGAAAAATAATAAATGTTCTTAATTTGGATCTTTGATTGGCTTAGGCTAGTGTGTGTGTGTGTGTCTTTCAAGTGTGGAAAACTTGGGACATTGGTTGAATAAAGAGGGTAGTTTTGTATTTTTGTTGTAAATATTAGGAATTGGGTACATGCTCATGTGTTAATTAAAATGTATAGACCTTATGCATTGATGTTCTTGTATATAGTTTGAAAGAAAAGGAAAAAAATGAGAAAAACAAAAGAAAAAAATAAAAGCGAAAAAAAAAAGAAAAAGAAATAAAAAGGGGACAAAATGCCCCAAAGCAAGTGAAGCTCAATAAAATCAATGCATATGTGTTGAGAAATGAAAAGAAAATGCATGAGTGTGTTAAAAAGTGAAAGATGGGTAGCTAGGTTAGAACTTAATTATATAGGATGTCATAGGTTAGGTGGGAAGTTTAAGCTTTTTTTATTCAAATTTCAAGCTCACTTGACCAAATATGCATCCTACCTTGACCTTAGCCCCATTACAACCTAAAGAAAAGACCTCATGATACTTGTATGCATGCATGAAATATATGTCGATTATTAGAAGAAAAAAAAATCTTAGAAAGTATGATTATGGGAGAATGGAGTGAATCGACCCTAAACACTTGAGCGAATAGAGTGCAAACACATCCGGTGAGGGTTCGATTGTTCAATTACATGTTTCCACCTAACCTGTTGTAGGCGTTTTCTTAAAGTCCTTTCAATCTCAAGATCAAAATCAAGAAGAGGTTTCTTGTTCCTGTTCTATCTCATAAACAAACAAAAAACAAGAAAAAGTGAGAATCTCTACGTCAGAGTGAAAAGAATTTCTTGTGAGGTAATCTGAGTAAAAGAAATAAAATAAAATAAACTAAATAAATTAAGCTAAATTTTCAAAAATTAGAAAGAAAAAGGGAGTGAAATTTTTCAAAAATAATAAAGGAAAATAAGGAAAATAAAATAAATAAAACTAAGGAGAAACACCAAACTTATTTTCGAAAATTAATGGAAAAAAATATTTTAATCAAATTAAAGCAAAATTTTCAAAAAAAATAAGGAAATAAATTGAACAAAAATTAAAGCAAAGAACGTCTAATCTAGGCAATCAAACAACGGGTAGTTGTCAATCAGAGTCAATCTCTGGCAACGGTGCCAAAACCTTGAAGTGGAATTTAAAAAACCATAACTAAACCGATAAGTGCACTGGGTCATACCAAGTAATACCTCAGGTGAGTGAGGGTCGATCCCACGAATATTGATGGACCAAGCAACAATAGTTGAATGATTTTCTTAGTGAGACAAGCAAAAAGGAGTGTTTGAAGTTTAAATTGCATTAACAGTAATTTAAAAGATTCAAGAAAGCAAATAGTAAATTGGATGTAAAAACTCTATAAGAAAATAGTTAAGGTTTCAGAGATGTTCAGATTTCAGGATTAACAATTCTCATCAACTACTTTGATTATGTAAGGATTTGATTCATAGCAAACTTTAAGTGATTAGACTCCAATTCCTTTGTAATTTAATCCTCTTCTAACTCAATTAACCGCCAATTTCTTGGTCACTTAATCTAATTAGAGGGTTTAAATTCAAATCCTTGTTTATAAGCCACACAAAACCCTAAAGATCCAAAGATGATATGATTATATGTCACATATCACATTAAATTCAGATAATTAGAGAGTTATAAGAATTCAATTTCAAGTTGTTATTTAGATGAGATAACTTTTCCAAGAGTCAACAAGAATTCAAGTTAGAAAATAGTTATTTTCCAATATACTCTAATCTGTAGGATAATGAACGAAACTGATTCTTGATTGTAAATCAATGCATAAATTAGAAGTGGAAAATAATAGTTATTAATCCATCCAAATAAACAGAGCTCCTAACCTTAACAATGGAGGTTTAGTTGCTCAAGGTGTGGAAAACCCTAGCAGAGAAAAATGTAAAGTGCAGAATTGGAGAAATCAGAGGAGAAAAGCAAAAGAGCCCGAAGGGCTGAATCTTTTCTCCTTTTATATCTAACATAATTGATTTGAAAATTAAATTCTAAAATTTAATTAATATCTTTTTTAATTAAAAATAAATTAAAATATAAATTAAATACAAGAAATTTTGTTGCTGGCTTCGTGGGGACCACTCTGGACTCAGGAACTGGCGTTTGCCTTGAGAGGCACTTGAGTGGAACCAAACTTGGAGATCATGGAGTTTGGCTTGAGAGCATGGGATTGCATGGCACCAAACTTGAGTATCCTTGAGTATCCTTGAGCCATACTTGAGAATCATGGCACCATACTTGTGCTTGTGGCGTTTGGCATGGCGCAGGACTTGGGAATAATGGCATTCAACATGGTGCTGATCACGGCGCCAAATGCCAATGGCGCTGATCACGGCGCCAAATGCCGTGACGTGGCGTTTGGCACCACCTTTTGCTCCAAATCCAGCAAGTAAGCATAAACTATTATATATTATTGGAAAACTCTGAAAGTTGGCTTTCCAATGCTGCTAAAACCGTGTCAATTGGACCTCTATAGCTCAAGTTATGATCATTGGAGTGTGAGGAGGTCAGGATTGACAGCATCCACGAATTCTCTTTGCACTTTGCCAAACTTGCTCGAATGCCCCCTATAATAAATTAAATTGCAAAACAACTCAAAGTAGCATTCACAGTGGCTTAAAACACCTAAATCTCAGAATAATATAGCAAATTCACATGGAAATTACTAAGAAAAGATAAGAAAGATGCTCACGCATCAATGTTAAAGCCCTTCCATGGTCCTTTGCCATCGTCCGCTTCATCAACAGCTGAATTATCATCTTCTCTCCAGCTGTATCCCACCATGATCGTAGCGAGTCGCATTGCCTCTACACCAACAGAACCTCAAATTGAACTCCTTGTTGATTGGAATGGAATTCCTCACCATGAGACCACGTGGATGGATGTGGTTGAACTCAGAAGGCAGTTTCTAGATATGGACCTCGAGGACAAGGTTATAATAGAGGGGGGATATTTGATGTGATTCCAAATCCAAATCAAAGTGACCTAGTTGAAGAGGAACCAATTGAAGATGTTAAAGACATTGAAGTGGGCAGCCCAACAAACTTGACAGCAAGAAAAATTTTTAGAAAAATTTTTATGTGCTTGCGTTCCTTTTTCATTCATACTATTCAGTAGTTAATACAATACAGATCGAATACACTTCCCTCCACAATTATACAATTTTTTTAAAAATTCCTACTACAGTTTCTCTAGCCTATCAATAACAAGCTTTAGTTGACCAAGATCGATCCTTGGCAACAATAAATTAGAGGCATAAACACTAAAGATCTGATCAAACGATGATTTTTTGAGAACTAACCTTACAAGGGAATGTATCAATGGTTCTTATTTATTTCAATTTTTAATTTTATTTTTTGTCAGTGTATCAATGGTTTTTACATGCTCATCTAGCTCACGACCACTAGATCCAAGTGAGGAAATTAAGGATGTTCAGGCATATTAGGAGCATTGGGAGCATTAAGAATAACAACATTGTTGTTGTTGTTTGGATCCATAGTGAATTCTTCAACTTCTTTCTCAAAATTATCCTTGAGATTCTCAGCGGCTTTATAAGCTCTAACATGTTGTAGGCGTTTTCTTAAAGTCCTTTAAATCTCAAGATCAAAATCAAGAAGAGGTTCCTTGTTCCTGTTCTATCTCATAAACAAACAAAAAATAAGAAAAAGTGAGAATCTCTACGTCAGAGTGAAGAGAATTTCCAGTGAGGTAATCTGAGTAAAAGAAATAAAACAAAATAAACTAAATAAATTAAGCTAAATTTTCAAAAATTAGAAAGAAAAAAGGGAGTGAAATTTTTTGAAAATAATAAAGGAAAATAAGGAAAATAAAATAAATAAAACTAAGGAGAAACACCAAACTTATTTTCGAAAATTAATGGAAAAAATATTTTAAACAAATGAAAGCAAAATTTTCAAAAAAAAAAAGGAAAAAAATTGAACAAAAATTAAAGCAAAGAACGTCTAATCTAGGAAATCAAACAACGGGAAGTTGTCAATCATAGTCAATCTCTGGCAACAGTGCGAAAACCTTGAAGCGGAATTTAAAAAACCATAACTAAACCGATAAGTGCACCGAGTCATACCAAGTAATACCTCAGGTGAGTGAGAGTCGATCCCACGAGAATTGATGGACCAAGCAACAATAGTTGAATTTAGTCAGACAAGCAAAAAGGAGTGTTTGAAGTTTAAATTGCATTAACAGTAATTTAAAAGATTCAAGAAAGCAAATAGTAAATTGGATGTGAAAACTCTATGAGAAAATAGTTAAGGTTTCAGAGATGTTTAGATTTCAGGATTAACAATTCTCATCAACTACTTTGATTATGTAAGGATTCGATTCATAGCAAACTTTAAGTAATTAGACTCCAATTCCTTTATAATTTAATCATCTTCTAACTCAATTAACCGCCAATTTCTTGGTCACTTAATCTAATTAGAGGGTTTAAGTTCAAATCCTAGTTTATAAGCCATACGAAATCCTAAAGATCCAAAGATGATATAATTATATGTCACATATCACATTAAATTCAGATAATTAGAGAGTTATAACTTATTTTGATTTTTTTTACTCTAAGACTTAGTTTAGTAAAATTAATTTTTTAAAATTTAGATCTTCTAAATTTTAGATTTTTACTTTAGAGAATAAAGTGTAATCTCTTACCATTAAATATTTTTTTTTTCATGTTTTCTCTTAGTTTCACCTATGAAATAAATGGTAAAAGATCACACTTTACTCTCTAAAGTAAAATTCAAAATTTAGAGAATCCAAATCTAACTTTATAAAAGGTGTAACATCTATATTTAATAAATTAAATAAAAAATAACTTTTAATAAGCACAAACAATCATACGTGCATTCGATAAAATAGTTTTTTAATTTAAAAATTCTATAATAGACATTAATTTAAGAATTAAATTTAGATATTAATTAATACATGGGATTATATTAGACTTTTTAATTTTGATAAACATAAATCAACTTTAAAAAATTCTTCTTAGGTGCTTACAAAAACACCCCAAACTTTTTAAAGTTGCAAGCACAAGTACATGAATTTTTTTAATTTATCAAACATAAAACGAGATACTTTTGTTTTTGAAAAGCATAAACACCTCTTCAAAAAATTTTACTGAACTATGCTGAGGCTACTCTTTGACCGTAGAAATGGATTTATTTTATTTTATTTTTAATTTTAGTACAACACAATGCACCAAATTTTGTAAATTTGAAAATCAAATCAAATTGACCAATTTAATTGGATTAACTGAGAATTGGTCAAAGAATCGAAAAAAATTAGTTGACGATAAATCAATTAAAGAACCAAAATAATTGGTCAAAAAACCAATGGTCAAATATATACGATTTTTTAGCGGTTAATCAATTTAAAATATTAAAACACAAAAATTATCTTTTTAAAAAAATATATATTTATATATATAAATAAAGGTTATCAATGAGCTAGAGAAGGGGTGCTAATTCTAGAGATATTTTTTAACTTAGACATTTAAATAGATTGAATCTTAGATGTTGCAGTATCTACTAAAACGATTATGCAAAGACATTTTATTTTTGTCTCATAAAAATTGAATAAAAGACATAATAGAAAAGAAAAGCTTATACCACCATATATCTTAATTGAGTCACTTGTACTATGTTTGGTTCTGAAAACAAGACAAGATAGAATACTAAAAACAAGATACAAAGGATTAAGACACAATTTAGTATTTTTATATTTTGTTTGTTGATAAACTAAAACCAATTATGAAAGTCTAATTCACTCTTTTTTTTTCATACAAAAAATTAGGAATAAAAATATAATGATAAAAAATATAATTACAAAAATTTGATAAAATTAATTAATGAAAAATAAAAAAAATAAGTTGTGTCTCTTATTAGTGTTTCTATGTCCTTCTTCTTGTGTCTCTTGTTATAGTGTTTTTGTGTCTTTTCTGTTAGAAAGGATATAAAATATACCAATTCAGTATCTCTGAACACATTGTTTTTATCTATGTCTTATTTGTCAAATATGATTTTGTTTCTCTATATTCCTGTCTCAGTGTCCCGTGCCTGTAAATAAATGAAACTTTAGTGCAATATGACCTACATCCAATCTCTACCACCACAATGGTAGATTTTTCACTTAATATTTAGAAATTACATACACCAATTTCTTAGGATTCTTCCTAATCCTATCAAGGAATACAGAAGCTTCTAACCAAGGTTATAACTACTAAACTACCTAACTTAGATTTCAACACTAAATGCTCTCCCAACTTAGTAAGAAAAATCTCTTAGGCTTATGACACAAAACAGAAAATACATCAAAAGAATTTGACATATTCTATGCACTACAAAAAAATGTTGAATATCATTGGATTTAGTGGGAGGTTTACCGATGGATTTATCGGCAGATTTGGCAATAAATTCGTCGGGTAAAAAAGTTACCGTCGAATTCGGATTTTTGACATTAAATTCGCCGATAATAATTGAAGGAAGAAAAAGAAAAATTGGCACGATGATTACCATCGGATTTAAGGGAAGAATCCGATGGTAAAGTAAATAAATGAAACGCACCGTTTTGGTCATAGGTTGTGCGTTATCGGCAGATTTTTGCGATTGTAAATTTGTTGTTTAAACTGACCCTAAATTCAAATTTAAAAACCCTTTCCTTCCATTTCTGCAACATCATTAACCTCACCTCTCTTCCCTTTCTCTTTCTCTCTCACCGTCAGCCCCTCCATCGCCACCATTCGTTGTCATTTCACCATCGTTGACCACTTCCCACAACTCCATCCATCGTCGCCTTTGAGGCGCGTCCATTGGAGCTTGTTTCTCCCTTGCAAATTGCTGTCTCCGTTGTTTGCCGCCGCCGCCACTTGCCCCAGTCAGCTGCGATGCTACCCTTCCTCCTTCATCTAGGTATATACCCTTCCTCCTTTATCTAGGTATATCTTCTTCCCTTCCTTCTTTCTTTGACATTGTTCGTATTTGCTAAACCTTAACCTTACACTTTCTATCCTTTTTATCATGTTAATTAGTTATTTGGTTTCTTTAGATTGTATTATGATTTTATATTTGTGGATTGTATTTTGAATAGAGAAAACCAGGTTTGGAAATTTTACTATTGTGGTGGGTCGATTCAGCTTGAGACAGAGTATTTTAATCGAGCGAATCAATGAATACTTTACTTTCTTTTATTTGGTCGTAGTTTTAGACTAGAATGGTAGTTAACTTTGAGTATTGATAATGTCAAGGTTCATTGTTCGTAAGTGTTAAGTTTGGTGCAAATAATTTCCTTTTGTTAATATTTCATTTTTTGTTTTGATTTGTCATTTTCTTTTTTTTTTTTTTTTTAAATACAAACTAGATATCTACCTCCGAAAATTGGATGGTTAAAAAATTTGGAGTATCTTGACCTTTCATTCAATAAATTGGAGAAATTGAGGATCAGATGGTGCTTTTGCTATTTTTTATTTGGTTAGTCATGTGATATAGTTAAATCTATTTTTATATTTGTGTATGTTGTTAATTGTTCTTCTCATGATAATGGAACTCTGTGTGAACTTGAAAATTTTATATATTTGTGATAGCTATTTTCAGTTTTATATTAAGGTCCATATATTTGATTTTGTTTAGATTTGTTATATCAATTTTGTGGTTTATCTAAAGTAATCTGCCAATAGTAAATTTCATATATGGTTGATTGTTTTTCCAATGGTATGATATGCAATATTTTCTTTTATGCTTGAATTTGTGTTAATATGCATTTAATTTGGTGGAATTTGACCATGTTTGACATGAAAAAACACCACATTGAAGATGCCTCTTTGCATCCAAGATATTGATTTAGTAGGTTGTAACTAATAATCTTAATTATTTGTGTTAAAAATTTTATTTTCTATGCCTTTTATTAATTATATAAATTGAACAATTTTTTTTTCAATATTTCAAGTACAACAAAAAAAAATGATCGAACAATTTCTAATGGTGAGGCCTGAAATTCCTTTCTATTTTGCTTTTTTTTCTTAATTTGTGCATGAACTCCCATTTTGGTTTATAAATGTTTAAATTATTCTATCCTATTGAGCTGAATTTTGCTCTTTTGTTAAATCTTTTGCAGGTGCTCATAATACTTCATCAAGCACATTAACTAATATCTCATCTAACAGTAGATGTTTCTCAGCCCAAAAGTCAAGTAAAAGGTGGATGCGGCGGTTTAATATAAATATTTAAAATTATATATTGAATTTTGAAACAAATTTTTAAAAAGAAAATTAAAATTTAAGTTTACCGTCGGTTAAATCTGCTAGTAACTATTAATTTAATTATTAATAAATAATACATTATTATCGGATTTATCGAGAAAAAAATCTGACGATAATAAACTTCATAAATTTTGCCAATAAAAGTTTATATTCACCGCTAAATCCGTTGATAATTAACAGCGAACGAAAAAATCCGTCGATAAACGATTACCAGCGAAATTTATACAGTCGGATTTATTCCGCCAATAAATATGACGATATCTGACAACTTTTTTATAGTGATGACTTTTTTTCCAAATATATCTCTCTTTATCTTTTCTCTCAATGACTTTTACTAATACTTCGCAAATTTGTCTTTTACCATGAAAATAAAAAAAAAGATAAAGTAGGAAAGCAACATATTCAATTAATAAAATGAAAAAGATGAATGTAACAAAAATTTTATAAAAAAAATTAGATTTAGTGCTTTCACTTGTTGCCTTCAACTCTGAACCGAATGTCCTTTTTGTATAAGTACATTGTTTCCAAAACTTAAAACTATCCTTGGCAACAATTTTTTAGCATCACCGACTGGAACGTGATTGCATTCTCCTTCAAAAAATGAGGTAGTAAGGGTAGTGAAGGTGTAAAATGGCAGAGGATTAATGTTGTAGTGGCAGAAGATCATTTTCCTCTATCATATTTTGATGTAAATGATTTAGTGCCAAGGATTATGCTATATCCGAATATGAGATGCTGGACTAAGATGTAGAACACTTCTTGTTTTTCCAGTCCAACCTGCAGTTGCAATGTTCATTTATTTTTGTCCAAAACTGATCATTTTTTTTATAGGTTGTGTATTTTTTTTATATGGACCTCTACAAATAACACTCATTAAATATTACTTGGGTTTTTAAACTCAAATATTTATGTGTTTGTTATCATCAAACTAATATTATTGTTTTACAAATTTAACAATAAATATATTATTTTATTATACTCAATTTAATTTCGACTAAACCTGAGTTAAAACTCAATTAAATCTTTAAATTTTTAAAGTTTTAACTCTATCAATTCAATAACCAATTTAATTTTCGGTACCTTGCAAGTTGTAAGTTACACACGCACCAAATCGATTCCTTTATAGGAATGTTCGGGAAGTATTATAAGATTAAGATAGATAATATAATGTAGTTAGATAAATTGATTTAGTATGATTAATATAAAGATAAAGTTAACTACTATCACAAGGAAAAAAACTATGTAAATCTTGAGCCCTGTTTTAGACCGCAGTACACTCACATTTCTTTACAGAGATAGGTTTGTGCATTGAATTTTAGAGGATATAATGCTAGTGCAGCAGTTATATGAAATATAAATTTGTTAATTATTTCAAGCTAATCATAATAAATGGTAGAATTATACACATTATTGGGTAATGAAGTTAATCATCATTCTTTTGAATGATTGGAAGTTGGAAGTTGAAACAATAATTAATAAAAATAAAATATCCAAATGCTCGCTGTGCAGCCTCGTATTCCTTATCACATACAGCTTTACGACTATCATGGAGCTGTATAACCAGAAACCACTAATCATATTTCGTATTTTATTAATCTTAACTTCAATATAAAAATATTTCCAGATTATTTAACATGGAGACGAGAAACCTTCCCATGATTGCTATAATTGTAGCTTAGCTTTCATGTTCAATAATTGTAGCTAGAGGTTAGCAGCTAGTATATATCTAATGGGTATATAACATGGCCTGGCTAATATAAAATAATACTAACTAATTATATATATATATATATAGTTGGTTTTCCTCTAAAATAAAATAAAAAATTTTATTATTTTTTTAAATACGATTTTTGAACTTTAATTTTTTTAAATACAATTTTTTTTTTGGTATTTGGGCAAGTTCGTCGGATCCCGACAAACTCTATGCAAAATAGTAAATTCGCCTTACTCTCCTCCAAACTTTCCTTAAAGTTTTCAAAATACACGTTTTTAATCTATATCATCGTTTTTAAAAGAGTATATAGATCTACAAACAGTATATAGAAATACACAAAAATACACAGATAACAAGCATAACTTCTTCAAGCATTTTTTTAATTATAAATTAAAAAAAAAACAAGCCATATTTAACCATGGCAACTATTATTATCGTCTCCAAAAATACACGGGTACACCAAAATAAGTCATATTTAACAAGAATTTTTTAATTAAAAAAAAACTATTTCCCAAGATTAACTAATTATATATATATATATATAAATTTTTTGCATCAAATATATTTTTGGTAACTAATTTTTTAAAATATTTAGAATAATTTTTGACCCAAACAAATCAATCATAGGTGTCATGTATTATTAATGGATTGGTCATAAACTTTCTAAAAATTTAGTTATTAAATAAAAAATTTTAAGAATAAATTAAAATAAAATAAAATTTAAAGTTATTTTAAAAAATTTTGACAAATTTTAGAATAAAAAAAAAATATATTTTTATAGTTTTACCCTATTAACTAATTATTCAGTGACAGAGTAATTAATAGGGAGGACAGTGCAAACACCTAAGTCTGAGGCACCAAGGACCAACACCATTACCAAGCTCTCAATATGCAAAAAGCAACTAAATAGTAACAACCATAGTTCAATATTTAATTTTGATTTTAATAATAAATATCACTTACACAATTATTCAAATTATAATAATACATAACTCAATAAACATATGAGTTCATTATTAGCAATGAAGAGCAAAAAGATGTGGCGTTGATTCTTATCTTACTGGATCTTTCTTTATGCCCTATGTTCCAAACTAATTATGTGGCCGATATCAGAAATAAAAATCCAATCAAACTCTCTTTGAGAACAAGCTTAGCTGTTGTCACATACATTATTTTTGCATGAATTGTTACACATTATGAACCCCCCCTACTTCGGAAGGTTTTGTAATGTTCCTACGTTGTTATTATATGAAAACGATTTATGATACTCGTACCCATATGGAGCCTTTCGGATTTTTAATTTAGAACGGGAATATAAGTAAACCCCACCAAAAACAACACTAGAACAGATATTATTATTATTATTATTATCGTAAATTTGTATCAGGAGAGGTCGAGCTAGTATAAATTTGAAGAGTCCAAAAATCAATTTCACAAAGAAGAGATTAAAATAAAAAATTTAAAAAGAACTAAACTAAAATTTATAAAGAAAAATTAAAGATCAAAGGACCATGGTCTCCTTTCCTTGAACGAGCCTCCGCTCTGATATCAAGATGGTGTTATTTAGTAGCGAAATTATACTTATTTTTAAATAATATAGTAATAATATACAGCCACCTAACTTAATATATTGTGGTGGTAATTTAAATAGTTAAATATTTTCGTTATTATACAAATATTAAATACCATATTAAGTAAAGATAAATATATCAATTAAAATTATATATTAAATATTAGGGTTAAGTATGATTTTGGTCCCTAACGTAGAGTCCGAATATTTATTTCGTCCCTGGCCTTTTTTTCGCTACAAAATAGTCTCCAAAGTTTCAGTTTGTTTAAAAATCGTCCTTTGGACGAAAATACCCTTCCCCTTCTTCCCAAAAATCAACCAGCAACAGAACCACCACTCTTCCCCCTTCTACTCCAAAATCAACCAGAAGCAGAACCACCACCACTACCTCCCTTACTCCCACCAAATACCAATAATCAGATTCAAGATTATTCAAATACAAAAACTAACAACATTAAATTCAACAACAAAATCAACACACAACAACAATAAATTAAAAAAAAAAAAACAGATGCAAAAGAAGAAGCAGATGCAGATGAAGAAGAAGCAGATCCAAATGCAAATGTAAAAGCAGAATTGGAAGCAGAAGTAGAAGCCGACAGTAGCAGTGGTGGAGAGGGAGGAGGAGCAAAAACGGCAAGCGGCGCGCGAGTGGCGGCGGTGGCTCTGAACGCAGTTTCCCCTTCCGATCTCACTCTTCTCCCTTAGCTTTCTCCTCCTACTGTCTATTTCTCCTTTCGATCACAAGCAGTTGTGTGGCGGTCCCTTCTCCCTTCTTCCCTCCCCTCCCCCTCAGATTCTCTTTCTTTTCCTCCCCCTCCCCGATTCTCTTTCTCCCTCTTGTGGCCTTTTGGCCCCTTTTTTTTTTATTTTATTTTATAATTTTTTTAAGGAGGGGTAATTTGGTAATAAAAATAAAAAATTTGGTAAAAATGACGATTTTAAAACAAATTGAAACCTTGAGGACCATTTTATAGCGAAAAAAGACCGGAGACAAAATAAATTTTCGACCTCTACATTAGAAATCAAAATCGTACTTAACCCTAAATATTAGATTAATTCTACTATTTTTAATTATAAAAAAGACCGTTAAATATTTAAAATCTTTAAAATAAAAGGTTACACAACAATATAGTACGTGGATACATTATATTAGAATATTGTGTGTTTATCAGTTTATCTATAAGCTAAGATATGGAGGTATAGAATATTGACAATAAAGAAATATGAAAAATAAAAAGATTAAAGAAAAAACAGAGAGAAAAATTGATTTGGGAGCATGTAGTGTTATTATCCAATATTGTAGGGCACATGGAAGTATGACGTGGGTAGGGGCCATTGCAGAGTAAGGGAATGTTTTGATCAGGAAGATGTTCCCCTCTACACCAAATTCATCACCCCAATAAATAATTGGGATAATGAAATTGTATTATGGACCATCAACCCCATGCTAGTGTTAAATTGGCAGAGAGTACTGCATGTGAGTGTGTCTCCTTATTAGTAGGATAACATGTAATGTAGTGTAGGGTTCATTGGCTTTGGTCTACTAATTAGGCCTTTCACCCATGTGAACTCGATCAAGTTTATTAGATGGGGTCTTGTATTATATTTCTCAGTCAAACAACATTCATACATATCACTCATTTATATGCACAATGATCTCAAAAACAAAACTTCGCTTCAATCAATATGCATGACTATTAGCAAATGAACAGGACATGTATCAGTAAAACAAAACTTTTGCCTCTCAAAGTAACAAGTTTGATAGGGAAACGTGATTCACAAGCCGTAATTACATGTACATAGTGATCAATAGCAAGTGGAATTTAGAAAAGTATCGAAATATTCTAATTAATAAAAGAACATTCATACTTGGAAAAAGAAAGTCTAGAGCATACATTTTATAAATATTTATAGAGAATGCAATAAATATGATGATTACCTAGTGTGAAAAAAACTTGAGCTTAGAACCAAAGTTTTATTTTGGATACACATATTAAAGAAATTGCTAATATATATATATATATATATATATATATATATATATATATATATATATATATATAAACACTCATCAAAGAAATTAAATCATGCTTTTTCAAAGTGAGAAGTTGATAAAGATAATAAAACTAACACATGCTACAGATTACAAATAAAATTAACGATGCTTCAATTCTTATTTTTTCAATTTTATCAATTTTTTTCATTTTAAAAGATTTTTTCTCGTAAAAACCCTTCTTCTTGCGTTGTTTATCCCTCTCCACCCCTTTCTTCATTTTTGGCATCTCGTCAGGTATAATTGTATAAATGTAGAATGAGTTCTTTCATTTTCATTATTATTAATTTCTATCCACATACATTATTTAAAGAGGAGTATTAGGGGATAAGCAAGTTTTGTAATTTGTAGCCATCAATTAATTATTATTGATGTTTTTAATAGTGTAAGATTTCATCAAATGTGTCCAATTACTCACTTTTCGTTTATTAGTTAAGTGCTAGTCAAATTTTAATAAAAGTGTTGAACCCTTAGACTTTCTCTACGGTGATATATAAATATATAAAGACAATGCTCAAACACTACAAAAAGTTGTTAAATTGTGGGTTTTTTTTTTTTTTTTTAATTTGCGGCATCTTTTAATCCGCACAAAATTGTGTTACAGCAATATTAAAAAACTGGCGTAAATTCGTGTCTTGTTATTAGATTGCGGTTTGACCGTTTGAGTTTGTGTTTAAAACTCGTACAATTCGTGGTAGTTTATACAAAAATTTCACGGGCTTATTAGACTCCTCATTTGTTGTATTTTTATATTGAATTGTGTCAATTATAGTTAGTCTTGCTTTAATTTTGTATACATGTATATATCTTGTGGCTCCTAATTTCAAACATCGAATTGATAAAAAAAAGAAGAGTCTATGAAATGAAATAGAAGAAAAAGAACTAAGAAACAAACCCAACACACAAAAGTTGTCTTCAACGGTTATGCTTTCATCATAATTAAATAATTAAATCACGTACTATAAATAAAGGGATTGCTAAAGTTGTCCCAGTTGTCCAAGAGAATATCCATGACCTCGCGAGGGCACACAAGTTATCATCATTCTAAGCTTTCGTTATATATGATTTCATCTGAATCTCTGTATATTTAATTAGTAACTTGTTTAGTATCATATATAAATTTCTATCTAGTCAAAAAGCAAATGCAAAAAAGTGGATTCCATGCATCTCATTGCTATATAGTAGAATTAATTAAATCGATTTTTAAATTTTGAGCAAAGTATATTTTCAGTTTGTGAAATTTTCAAATAGACTTTAAAAATATTTCTAATATTTAATTTATATTAATTTAATTTTGTCTCTAATATTTAAAATTAGTTTTAATTTTACCTTTTTTTTAACTGTTTTGACAATCAAAGATGAAAAAAAAGTTTGACTACCTTTGATTGCCAGAAAATTTAGAAATTGATACCATTGAATCAAATTAAATATTAAAAATATTTTAAAATTTTTTTAAAAATTTTAAGAATAAAAATATAATTTATTCTTACTTTTGATTATTATTTTCCACTTTTTCCTATTTATGGATGCGTTTAATTATCCAAATTGGGTTACCGCAAATCCGCAATGTGAAAACTACAATACAACGCTAAGTCTTTGTCACATAATTGAAATCCAAAACTTGCTCACATGGATTCATCAACTTACTTGTGTCATTTTCCTTTCCATGAATTAAGGTGTATATGGTCTGCATATGCTTCTGCCTTTGTTTTTTTCATAAAAGATTTAGACAGGTTCAATCCGAACACGCTCATTAAAAATGTTGTTATAACACAAAAAAGAAAAATCTTCAAACTCACGCATTATTTTCACATGACACCTTCTAAATTTTTATTACCCGAATTACAAATCACAAGAGAGTATTTCAATTCCTTGGAGGCTATTTCATAGTTATACAAGATTGGATCCCATGGAGTTTCCTATATATGATTATATGGTGATTCTCTCCTTCTTTTAAATGATTATAGCAACGTAACATTAACATACATAACTTAAATCACGGAGCAGCAGAAAACGTCTCTTTTCACTACAAGCTAAGTAGCTAGAATGGTAGTTAGAATGATACAACTTTTTAGCATTTTTTTTTTCCTTTCAATTTTTTTCCTTTTACTTTTTTTTTCTTTTTCTCTCTAAAGTTGAGATTTAAAACAGTGTCACAAAAGTTAAGACATATAACATATTCATGGACATCTAATATAGTGTTGTCTTTTTTCTAATTCCTTCTTATTTTACTTGTCTTTTTTTTTTCCTCTTCTTCTCTTAATTAATATCTCTTATTTTATTTTGAATTAATTACTATTTTAGTCTTTAAAATTTTAGGTAAAAATTAAAATCGTCTGTAATAATTTTTTTTCAAAATCGTCCTTAAAATTAATTTTAACTTTAAAAATCATTTTTCCGGTCTCAATTACAAGTTTTTAAAGACAAAATTATTCCTTTATTTTATATTTTTTTTATTCCGTGAGACCCTTTATTCATCATTTATCAGTTATAACATAACAAAAGAAAACATTTATTAGAATAGTTGCTTGAAGGCCTAACACCAACAGAAGCTCAATAATAGAGAATTTGTGTTAAGATTTCAAACAACTATCCCAATAAATATTTTTTTTTGTTACGTTGTGAGTGATGAAAGATGCATGAAATGTTTTGCAAGAATGAAAGAAAGAAAAAGAAATGAAGGAAAAGCTTTGTCTTTAAAAAAACTATTTGGCAAAGGGATAATTTTAAAACTAAAATTAACGTTAGGATGATTTTGAATACAAAAAAAAAAAAAAGTTAAGAACGATTTTGATTTTCATCTAAAACTATAAGAATCAAAATAATGCTTGACTTTTTTTCATTATGCAACTCGTTTCTCTTAAAGTTCTTGTGTATTTTATTATTGTTTTGGTCAAGAATTACGCACAGTGACAAATGAGAGTTGAGACGGAGAGCCACCAATTAGTCGTCGTTTAGGAGCTAGATGGAGATGGTATACTTGTAAGAATTTTGACGATCAACTTAGTATAAGGTTTAGGAAATATAAGGATTGGGGTTGGAAAAAGATATATGAGGGGGAGGGAGGGTTTGTCCCTAGAGTTTATAGTCTTTGGTAGTTGATTATCCGAAAAGAAATTTCTGTCTGATTTTGTATGTTTTGATTTGTGGGATATGATTCTAATTTGAACGTGTGCGTTCCCTAAATGAATTGTCTATGCGCAACCTGTCCAGCTAAAAAGTCAGATCGTAACAATTACTATAAAAGAGATTGTAGAGTAGGATAGGAGTCCCAATTTAACATGTATAGTCAATAAACGGATATAAATATCTCAATCCGTAGTACAAGAAGATTCCTGATGAGACCAGAGAGTGTACTATACATGTACATAGAAGTGTACTAATATCATTAAGTTGATATACGACCACTCATGGCTGAGCTACAAGAAGATCTCTGATTAGACCAAAGAGCGATGGTTTCATAAGTGGACAGTAAAATCACTACATATTCACACTTTAGTTGGTTTCTATCTTCTGTTTCGTTTAATTATATATTTAATTTCATTTTTCTTCTTGTGCAGGAGAAATTTATATGGGAGAAGACTCATGATGTCACGATTAAGAAGATCTTCGACCATCACATGGTTAGGCGGGTTCAACAGATGCTTTAGGACGTATGTGAGAGGATCAACCAACTTATTCAGTGGCTTTGCCTAGACATTAAGAAGGCCCTCTGCGTATATTGGAAAGCTGAGGCGTCCCCGAGCCACAAATAAGGCCAATAGGGCATCGGCCAGGTTGCCAAGTATACTAGCGGGTTAGTTTTCATGAAAACAAAGGTCTGGCCGGTCTGTAACTTATTTTAGTATGTTGAGTTCGCTTTCTCTTTGATATATAATGTACTTATCACTTGATTTAACCTATTGTTTCAATATGTGCAGTCTAAGTCGTTGGATCGGAGGTGACGATGGTAGAGACCTTTAAGTACACTCACACTTTGAAGGAGAACAAGGAGAGATTTGTCCGATCAGTGGTCTGAAAATTATTATGTGAGTAAACATCATAGTTTAAATATAACAATATTAGTTTTCAATTAATTGTCGTTCTAATTACTTTCAGTTTTGCATATAACGTAATACGTAAGAATCCTACACGTAGAGGTTGGAGGTCACAATCCAACAATCTCAACAAATTGGGAGAGAACGGCAACAACTCCTCCACTTCCATTGTCGATCTGGATGCAGTGTGGCCCGAGACCGCATCTAAGTCATGCAAGAATCGTATCTACGAGTTGTGGTTGTTTTTCACCAGTAATTTTCGCACCTCCACCTTGAGGGTTTTGTCCACATCAACCACCAGCCCTACTGATCTCGAGATCGTCGATTTAAGGGAGCAGGTTCACAACCTCACTTAGAGCCTTTAAGATCAGGGTCACCAGCTGCATCTGTCTGAGGAGAGATATAACGAGATCCTCATATGCGTGGCAGCAAAGGATTCTCGCAATGCAAAGATAGAGTTCCTGAGGTAGGAGCTAGAGCAGATTCAGTAGATGCGACGACAGATAGTGGTGTACTATGAGCACATGCACAATGGTGGCAGCAACACTGCTGGAGGGGGCTTTGTTTTGATTTGTTTAATAGCATTTTATTTCTTCGAGTTCTTGTTCTGTATACTTCATATTTCTCATTATATATAGCTACTGTTTCATTAAAATTATTATTTGATTTTCACTAATTTGGATTTAACTATTAATCGTTGACTATTGGGTTCAATCAGGTTAAAAAAATAAAAAAATAAAAAATACAGTTATAGTTGAATAAATTTGATGGTAATTTTTATTTAATTAAATATAAAATACATGTTACTAACGAATTTTTAATGGAATAAATCCAACGGTAACGTGGTGCAAAACATAATGCGTGACATCAAATTTATCATCGAAAATTATCAACGGTAATTATTAGGAGATTTTCATCAAATTCGTTGGTAAATAATTTCTAGCAAATTTTTTCTATAATTTCATCGGTAACCGTATTTGACAAATTTCTTGTAGCGTTATAACATAAGAGGATCATCCTATATACTAGTAAAATAACAAATACAAGAAAAAATTTATTATTATCCTTTATAAAAATATTATTTATACAATAAAATTAGCTATTAAAATCAATCATCAATATATTTGTGTATAAATATATATATGTAATTTAATTTATTTTCAAAATATATTTATATTCTAACATGTATTTTATACTGATGGCTAATTTTAATAACTAATTTTGGCTAATTTTAGTGACTAATTTTAATATACAGATAACATACTCGTACTCTTTAATATGTTCAATCTCTCACGTTAATAACGAGTATCACCTTAACCCTTATAATTGCAAGAGTAGTCAACAAGTCCACATAAGAAGACTTATACCTTTAAATTTCAGGCTTCAATTTTGTCTATTACTTGGATATAGTTACCTGCACCACAATTCATGGGTTGGCTAACTAGTAGCTGCTACTTGCTCATATCCAAAGATATAATAGTTCAATATGGAAGCATAAGGAATCTATGAGAGACAAAGATAGAAAAAGGGTTCTCTCTAATTGTGGAGCAGCAAATCAACAAAGTAATTGATACCTAATTAACACATTCCATCTTTAAGCAATCCAAATATAATGTTTTTCCTTCAAAAAGAAAAAAATTGCATTTCTGTGAAAATCAATCAATATTCAGGGGTCACGTGACAATTATGCGACTTGAATCCTTTATGTTTTTTTTAGCAACAACAATATATATAAAACAACAGTTTAGAAAAAAATAGTGTTCTATTCTCCATTTCTCCTCTTATCCTCCCCCATCACATGCTTCACAATAATAGATTTGCTAGATGATTTCCTGGTTATTATAATATCATT
The DNA here is from genome assembly GCF_003086295.3 of Arachis hypogaea. Classification (NCBI taxonomy): domain Eukaryota; kingdom Viridiplantae; phylum Streptophyta; class Magnoliopsida; order Fabales; family Fabaceae; genus Arachis; species Arachis hypogaea. Next base: position 30,866,360 of record NC_092050.1, read on the forward strand.
TTCTTTTAAAAAGAAAGATGTTTTATTTTTGTTGTTATGTGCTGTTGTATGTCAATTAATTTTCAAATAACTCTCACATGAAGAAACATATGATCTTGCACTACATGTGATTGATCATGTGGCACTATTCTCTTGTACTTGCGGACCACTGTTAGGGTCTTATTATAAAATTAAATTTAGGGGTATGATTAGTCAATCCCTCATGATGTTGCGGAACTAGCTAGCATAATTAAGAGTAAACATGTATGCGTTCATGTGAGCTTGTACAAATTCCACTCTTATAATAATTGCTGATACTGTTAATTAAATTGCGTTAATTTGATTGTGACTTGAAGTAGACACACAGATTTGTATAACCTAGGGTACAAGGAGTGAATAATATTGTTACAGGTTGGAATATTTGGATTCATTATATACCTTGTTTCAAAGAAATTTTTCATCAGTTGCTTGTTGAATTCAAAATTTATAAGGAAGGAATACATTCACTGGGTATAGCTTACTCTAATAAATATAGGCGTCTGGCTCGTTTGCGTATGAATTTTACCATGTAAATGCTACATGGTTTTATACATGTTCAACTTTGAAATATTTATAATTAATTAATTAAAGGTTATGTTTAGAACTCATAATTCACAAAGAACGGACTGCCTTATCAGAAAAGGAAAATTTAATAATATTGAAGGTTTGTTGAGATGTCTTCGTAAAATTGGCCAATGACACTAAAACAAAAGATTTAAATGAAAGAAAAAAAAATTATGAACTAGTAGAATTTATTATTTTTAGGCATTAACTAAATTTTTTTAATCTATTAATTCAATAACATAATTTTAATTTTACACTTTTAAATATTGCTAATTAGTATTATTCTAAATGTTAAGAGAATAATTAGAATAAAATTAGATCAATTAGTATCATTTGTATTTATATAGCATATCTGTTATAGGATTCTATATTTTTATTACTTTGATTCTTCTAGTACCTATATATGCCTCTTGTACATTGTATTTTTTGATAGACTGAATAATACACAAAAACACTTTTTTCATATTGTTCTCTTGTTTCTAACATGGTATCAAGAGCATAAGTTGTTTTTTTTCCAGTAATAATTGGTTTCTAGCTCTTTTGTTTTGTCTCCTCCAACAGTACTTTGTCCTTATTTTTCGACTCTTTCCCGACGCCTTGGTTCGTCACCGCCGCCACCGTCGCCTTCATCTCATCATAAAGTTTCCAACGCCTCCAGAATTACCGCCGGACTCCGCCGGACTCCGCCAGACGCGCCGCCACACGCCGCTTGAAGTTTCCTGTCCGCTTGAAGAAGTTCTCCTTCCAGACGCCTCCAGTGCTATCGGATCAGCGCCCCAGATCAACGGATCCGCATCATGCCACGTGTCAGCCAAACGCTCCACAGACCCGTGCTCGACCCGTGCGCCCGACCTAATCCGCTTCGCGACCTGCGTGCCACCTCCACGCCTCGTCAGCGCTGACGCGTTCTCCTCCTCCAATCACGTAGTGTCACGTGTCATTTCCTGCTGACGTGGCAGACAGTGAGACCCTCCCTAAGATTTTTTGGTGAGTTCTTTTCGATTTTGTCATCTGTTTTCTCGTTTTCTGCCCCGAATTTGCAGTTTTTTTCTCTTTTTCGCATTTATTTCTGTTATTATATATGGAGAAACTGAATTTTTTCAGCCTATCCCTATTGTCCTTAATGGCTCCAACTATGTTCATTGGATTGAAGTTATGCGAAAATTTTTTAAAGGGCAAAATTTATGGTGATATGTGACTGATAATATTGTTTGTCCTGTTAAGTCAACTCTAACTGACAAATCCAAAGATGGGACCTTTAAATCTAAGGAGGATACTGAGAAGGACTTTGTAGAAAAATTGAAAGATTGGAATAGTAAAAATCACCAGATTATCATTTGGTTCCACAACATTTTTACTCTCGACATTCACCTACAATTTGGGCATTTTGAAACTGCTAAAGAGGTATGCGATCATTTGGCAAAATGTTACACTATTTCTGATCTCTCTCATCAGTACCAACTGCTAAAGAAGCTTCATAGCCTTAAGTAAGAATGTGACCAAGCAGTTTTTGATTTTCTTACTTAGATGAAAATTATTTGAGATCAATTGACCTCTTGTAAGCATATTTTTAAAAATTCCACTGATGTTAAGGCATATGAGAATTATTAGAATCGGATACGTCTCATCCAATTTCTCATATTAGAAACAATAGAGCAATTTGAAGAAAGTGTTTTTGTGTATTATTTAGTCTATCAAAAAATACAATTTACAATAGTTATATATAGATGCTAGAAAATCAAAATAATAAAAACATAGAATCCTACTGTTAATATACAGATATATTATATAAATACAAATGACACTAAATAATCTAATTTAATTCTGATTATTATCTTAACACTAAATATGGTACTAACAATAATAATATTCACTTACTATCCATTAGATCAATTGGAATAACCTTCTGCATCACGAAGAAAGATAGAAAAAGAAAGAGGTTAACGTGCAAGCGAAAAGAGAATAGTTTGAGATTCAATTGCGAAATCAATCAATTTCCAAGAAGATTTAGCATCACTTTCCTAGTTTTTCTCTAATTATTGCATAAGAGGTAAGATTTAATTATGAAGTTAAAGAACAAAGGGTTGGTACTTGTTAGTACTCAACTAAAATAAGAGAAATCCATGGAGAAATCTTATAAAATTTTTTATATGAAATAATAGTTAAAAAATATTAAAAATTTAATATATTTAATTAAATTATTATTTAATAATTTTTAATTAATAATTTTATCTAAAAATAACTTAATGTGAATTTTTATTTTTAAAATTTTACCCTTATTAAATTTTGGATTTGGATTACTAGCGCAATATATTGTAAAAATACTCACTAGATAAAACGAAATGGTTTGACATTAAATCCTGAATTTTATTTTACAATACTATAATTAAAGCATACCGTATAAGAATATAATTTTTGATGAATCGTCAATAAAAAATAATTTTATGTTTATATTTAATTATGTGATATTATATCATAAAAAAAATTATTATTTTTATTAGTCACGTAAATAATTATTCAATAGACACAAAATAAAAGAATAATTATTTAAAAAAATAAATATAATCATACTGTATAAAATATTTTATACTTGTGAATATATTAAAATTAAATTTTCGCATATAATTCATCATTTCTAGAAATTAGTTAAACCTATTCATATATATTATAGAATTGTTTTAAGAATTAGTTAGTACTTTTAATGAAAAAATTTAATAATTATTTGAGTATATACCCATTTTGGTCCTCAAAGAATTTCGAACCAGACACTTTAGTTCCTAACTAAAATTAATTACTTGATTAGTCCCTAACAATTAACTCCGTCAGACACTTAGATCATTTGCTCCGTCAACTCTAACGGAAGACAAAATGGTCCCTGATAACTCTAACAGAGGACAAAATGGTCTCTAGCAACTCTAACATAGGACAAATGATCCTTGGCCCCTTCTGTTCGGAAACAACACCGTTCTTTTCCAATTTCCATCATATCTCGTATAACCTTAACATTTATACTCTCCTTCTTCCTCTTCAACTCCAAGATCAAGCCATGGTATATCTGTCACGCGTGTCACACCTACCTCAACATGTCATGGACCACACACTTTCCAAATATCTGTGACTAGTATACCCACCTCCTCTCCACTTCGCCTACCAAAAACATACACCTCTACATCCTCGATAACAGCATCACTTTCAACCCCGACAACGTCCGCCACATCCCCAAGATCAAGTTCTACAACTACCCTAAGGTCACGTCTTTCTCCAATATCTGCCAAGTAATATAGATTGTTGGACACTAGGACATCACGAGAAGATTCTCCTTCAACATCATATGTAAATTCTCATTTAGAATGGACCCCAAGTGCTTCATTCCTTCTCTTCCCGGCCAAGTTGGTAGACAGCTTCAACCTTGCATCCAAGCTATTAGTATAGCAAGTAATGTCATCGTCACCGCTCATATGGAAACTGAAGCGATTACTGAACATTAATTCGGAGAAGAAGATGAAGAAAGTGATCGGAGTGGTGGACAATGTGGCCATAAAAATAATAGGACATAGGAGGAGGAAGATGGCGACGACAACTTAACAAACTGGACTTGCTGTCTAGATTTATGGGATCCATCAAAGACGTTAAGTACTTGAGAGATATAGTCATTAGTTTTTTGAGTATAGGGGTGGCAACACTACCCGAACCCGCAAGTACCCACCCCGCCCCTATCCGTTCGTACCCGCCCCCGCACCGCCGGGGCGGGTTTTAATGGGGCGGATTCTTGGGCGGGGTCAGGTTTAGGTTAAACCCACCCCTACCCGCCCCGGTATATATAAATATATATTTTTAATATATAATATATGTAACATATATAAAATAATTAGTAAAATGATTAATAATATTATATCATATTTAAATTTTTACTTTATTTTATGTTATGTATGTAAATGGTGGTTATATAATTTTTAAAATTTAATTTTATTTGTTGGATTTAGGGGTGTGCATGGCCCGGCCCGACCCGAAGACACGGCCCGGTCCCGAACACTGTAGGGGCTAATTTGATGTGATTTCATCGGGTCTAGGGCCGGGTATGGGTCTCAAAAGTAGACCCGGTCATTATTTCGGGTCGGGTCCGGGCCATAGCTCGGGTCACCCGAAATCGGCCTGGTGGCCCGGTCATCATACACAATTAATATTTTGTGTTATTAGTGATGGATGATGGCTATTATTATGTGAAATTTAAGTATTGTAAACCTTAATATTTGTGTTATTAGTCATTATATATAAGACTATAAGTTAATGTTTTATGCTTAAAATGCATAAGACTTTAGACTAATGCATAATTTTGTGTTATTTGTATTGATTTAAATATTTGGTGTTATTAGGAAATATTAGTATTGATTATGGTTATACTTTAATTTTAGAGAAGAGTTACTTCTTATTATATTTTTCTAAGTGAATTTTACCATGTCAAATAATGGTTGGAGTCTTGGAAATTTGGATATTTTTACATGCTAACTTATAAGAAGGTATCAAGGTAATATAATGTTAACGGCCCGGTTTTCACCCGATTTTTACCCGGTATAATTGTGGCCCGAAAGTGTATAGGTTTCATCGGGTCTAGGGTCGGGTTCGGGTCTAACAAATAGGCCCGGTATATATTTCGGGCCGGGTCTGGGTCACATCAAACCCGGTTTCACCCGGCCCATGCACACCCCTAGTTGGATTTAATAATTATAGGGGCGGGTAGGGGCGGGGCGGATACCTTATTGGGCGGGTTAGGGTTTAACATTTTACTACTCACGAGTAGGGGCGAGGCGGGTTTGATGCGAGTTTTTGTAGGGCGGGGCGGGTCGGGTAGAGCAAAACCCGCCCCTACCGGCCCCATTGCCACCCCTATCTAAGTATGAATTGGTTGAAAACAAGTTAAGAATTTTTCTTCTTGTGAACATTGAAGTTGCAGAGTGTGCATATGTAGCTTGAAGTTGCAATGTTAGACTATTAGGGTTATGCGAGATATGATGGAAATTGGGAGAGAACAGTGTTGTTTCTGCACAGAGGTTGCCAGGGACCATTTTATCCTCTGTTAGAGTTGTCAAGGACCATTTTGTCCTCCGTTAGAGTTGACAGAATAAAGGACCTAAGTGACTGACGGAATTAATTGTTAAGGACCAATCAAGTAATTAATTTTAGTCAAAAACTAAAATGTTTGGTCTGAAATTCTTTGAGGACCAAAATGAATATATACTCTAATTATTTGTACAAAAGTTATTAACATGCGAACCGCACAGAACGCAGAGTTTGCCACCCATATAAAATGATCCCATCAACGATAATCAAACTCGTTTGCATTGAATCTCCCAAAATCTCTTCGAAACTCTGCCGCCAAAAAAAAAAAAAAAAAAAACAAATACAGCACTTCCCACAAAAACGCACCGCTTCTTCAGTTACTTATACGGTTACTCCTTCGGTCCTTCTTCCTGTCCTTCACTCTTCTTGAATGCTGAGTCATTGAGTCACCACCGAGTCAAAAGAACTCGACAGCCCCACAATGTCACTCCCGTCTTCCAGGCGCAACTCGTTCAGCGGCCCGCCCCAACTCGCCGCCACGTCACCGGGGTCAACTCAGGACCTCCGCCAGCGAGTCATCATGCTTCTCAACAAGCTTTCCGACCGCGACACCCTCGCCATCGCCACGGCGGAACTCGAGTCCATCGCCAGAACTCTTAGCCCCGAGTCCTTCTCCTCCTTTCTCTCTTGCATCCACAACACCGATTCTTCTTCCAAATCGCCGGTCCGGAAGCAATGCGTTAACCTCCTCTCACTCCTCACGCGCTTCCACGGCGACGCACTAGCTCCATTTTTGTCCAAGATGATTGCAACCGTGCTCCGCCGCCTACGCGACTCTGACTCAGCCGTCCGATCTGCTTGCGTCGACGCCGTCTCCACCATGTCGTCGCGGATCACGAAACTGCCGTTCACCGCTGCGTTCCTCCGCCCGCTCATGGACGCGCTGGCGCAAGAGCAAGACGCCAACTCACAGATCGGCGCCGCGCTCTGCCTTGCCGCCGCCGTCGAGGCTGCGCCGGAGCCGGACGCGGAGGCACTTCGGCGTAGCGCGATGCCGCGGCTCGGGAAGCTCGCAAAGAGCGAAGTCTGCAAGGCAAAGGCCGCGCTCCTGGTGCTGATTGGAAGCGTTGTCGGCGCCGGCGGTGCGTCGAGCAGCGGCGTGCTGAACTGGCTAGTGCCGTGCCTGGTGGAGTTCCTGAGCAGCGAGGACTGGACGGTGAGGAAGGCAGCGGCGGAGGCGCTCGGTAAGGTCGCTACGACGGAGAGAGATTTGGCGTCGCGGCACAGGGCTCTGTGCTTGGATTCCTTGCAGAATCGTAAGTTTGATAAGGTATTGTTAAAAGCTCTGAAGATGCAGGAATTTGAAAAGAAGATAAAAGAAAATGTGAATGTTGATTGTGATGACTGTGGTGATGTTTTTGCAGGTGAAAGTTGTTAGGGAATGCATGAATCGTGCGTTGGAGATGTGGAAGGAGGTAGCTGATGATACATCTGAGGATGCGTTTTCTCCTGCTAAGTCTACATGTTCTTCATTTGGTAAGTGTAGAAAGCTTATCTTGCTTTTCAAAATATTCATCTTTCTAATTTTTAAGTAATGCTTCATTAGGATTTGGTATGGTAATTAAATTATTGCAACCTATCTGCTGTGTGTGATTTTCATGTTATGTTTTTATTTGTTCCGGCTTGGGCTTAACTGTGGGTTTAAAAATTTCGATTGACTTGTTGAGACATGAGAGTCATTGGTGGTGAAAAATTCAGGGATGCATCTTTCTTAAACCTTTTTCTTTTTCAATTTTAAATTACTTTTGCCACCTTTTAAGAGTACTCCAATAAAGACTTAATTAGCTTCATTTCAAAATTAGAAATAAGGTAAGATCTTTATTCATCTTATTGCTTTTATATTTTCTTTATGTTAAAGTGTTTTAACCATTCAAGGGTATTAGAGGAATGATTCGATAATGAAATATGCTAATCATTCTTAATTCTGGGGGTTTTCCTTATAGGTCCAGATGATAGTAAAGGCCATTGTGTCAATTTTGGCTCTAAATTTTCTCAACCGAAGAAGACAGTCCCTGTAAACAGGTCCCCTCCATCTACACATTCATTCGCATCTTCCGTAGAAAGAGAGAAACCTCTGAAGAATAATAACAAGGACTCAAGAATCAGGATATTGCATCAGCAGGATGACAACAAATTCTCAGATGAGAAACTTGTAACTCCAGTCTCAAAGTCCCCCAATTCGAAAGTGTCTAAGGAAGATGTCATTAAGACGTGTGATTTTGAAGTTTCTAAACCACCCCGAAACCAAAATGTTGTGAACTCAAGGCAAGAGATAAAGCGTGCTCTCTTTAGCAAGACTTCTGATGAGAAAGTTCAAAAATCTAGCGGTTTGAAATCACGTGTTGTTCCATGTTATGGGGATGAAAATATTGAGTCAGATGTTACTGTCAACAATGTAAATGAAGTTTGTGAGAGCCCACAAGATGCTGAGGATTTGTCATTGATTCGTGAACAACTTTTGCAAATCGAAAACCAGCAATCCAATCTGCTAGACCTCCTCCAGGTATAGTATTGTGAATTTGTGATTTTGAACTACTTCCACTCTGTTAAATATACCTTGCTCATTACTTGTTGAGTCTGTTTATTTGAACATAGTTTTTAGACAGTGTTAGTGTTTAATTAACATTATACTTGATCAAGTAAATTTTTCAACTGAGATGAAATTGTAGTAGTCTTGTTGGGTAATATTCCTTTCTGCCATTTGCCGTGACTGTTTTGCTTCTTCCATCAGACTACTGTTTAATGAAAAAAAAAATCCTTATTTAATTATTTGAACACATGATGGACCTGTTCTACCACATACTATTTTGTCTTCCTTTTACCTTGCAATTTAAGCTATCCATAGCTGAAGTAAACTGCAAATCTGCATTACGCTAACACCCAGTTGCTGTTCTTCGAAGCTTGTAAACATTTAAGGAAGTATATTATATATTTTCTGAGTTACGTTATCCTGTTTTATCTAATATAGAGATTTATTGGAAGCTCCCAAAGTGGGTTGAATTCTCTGGAGACACGTGTAAATGGCTTAGAGATGGCCTTGGATGAAATATCATATGATTTAGCAGTATCAAGTGGAAGGATTCCCAACACGGATGCCACAGAAGACATGTGTTGCAAGCTTCCTGGTTCTGACTTCTTGAGTTCTAAATTCTGGAAGAAGACCGAGACTAGGTTCTCTTCATCGGGAAGCATATCATCACCTATTACAGCAACAGCTGATAAAGCTGATAGCAAACAAATGTTAACTACAACTAATCACAAAAGATTTCAGCATCGTAGGGGTGGATTCTTTGTAAACCCATTGTCAGATGTTGAAAGCGATTCAACCCATTTAGAACAGCATTCACACAAAATGGTCCAAGATGCTGAGAAAGCACAAAGTTACAATGCCAGCTGTTTTGATGGCATTTCACCAGCTGCTTGTGAAGCACTGAGGAACCAGAACATCAGGTAACAATATATAATATTGCTGTTCTCTTTGAATGATATAATTTTCATATTCACCAGTAGTAATGGGAATTACTTTATTACATGTGTCAGATTATAACTTATGATTTTGTATTCCATGTGTTTTTTCAGGTCATCCGTGTAGAGAAGACTGTCTCGATGGCTATTTTTTAACTGCAGCATCACTAATTCGTAGGTGAAAGTGAAATTGTTGAAGCAACTTTGCTGCGTGTTTGTTCCGGTTGCAGTTTCCGGAGACTTGTTATTTCAAGTAATTATTGTTTAGAAAAGGGCTCTTTTCCCTAATATTCTCCATATTGAAGCAGAGGTAGCACTGTAGCAGCTTGTGGTTTCGGAATGCAGAGCATGCGAAAGAGTTTTCTTGATATGTACCATAATCAATATGTCAATCTTTGCCATTGCTAGAAAGGGAGGAAAGGGTGTTTATGCCTTGGATGTGCTTCAAGAAAATTAAATTATAGATGATAATATAAACCATTAACAAGAGCCCCAAAGAAAATAATGGAAATACGGAGGATCAAATAATGGATATGAAATTATGTTAAGATTAGATTGCTCTGAGATTTTATAAATTTGTTAAATTTATAATTAAGTCTCTTATATTTTAAAAGTTTAGTTAGATTTTTACATTAATTTTAAATTTGAAAACTTTTAAAATATAGAAACTTAATTAACTTTAAAAAATTATAAAAATTAATAGAATAATTTAATTTATGTAAATATTAATTTATTTACGGGTTATAAATTGCCTTTTATTATAATTTTTAGGTTTAATTAGTTTTTTATTTTTTAAAAGTTGTTTATTAAAATTAGTTTTTTTAAAAATAAATTAAGTTTTAACAAATATAAGAATTTATATCCATGTTGGTCTGAATTAGTTAAACTTCTTTTATAAAGTTTGGACATTAATAGTTTTTTTCTTGGTTTTGTGACTGATATTAATAGTTTGATACGAGAGTAATGATATCAAATTATTGAAGTCAATACCTGTATTTTGTTAGTTCTTTGTAATAACATTGAGGTACCAAAAGTTTAATCCAGAGACAAATATTGAAAATAAGGAAAGCAACACTAAAGACCTTGTGTTCGTTACATAATTTACAAGCAATTAATGCATGTTCCAAATGGTTGTTGGGAACCGCTAGTAATTGCTTCTTGCCATATCGTTCCTTGTGCTCCTTCGCGTATGTAGTTGTAATTCTCAATTAGTTTTTTATTGAGGCAATATCCAATTTAGTTTCTAAAATTTTCAATTCGATTTAGATTAGTCCTTCACTTTTTAAAATGATCAAATAAATCTTCCACTCTTAAAATCGTGAATCTTTATTGATTCAAAAGTTAAGAGGCGTTTTGATGACGCTGAGGTATACAATTAACTGCCAACTGTACGTTGATGTGGACACACAATGAGTTCAACTCAAATTGGTGTCTCAAATTTGATTAACACACCCAAATTGATCAATTCACACTTACAAAATCCTAACTCCCAAATGCTCATCTTTGTTCTTCATGTTCATCTTTGTTCTTCGTCTCCACTTCTCTCTTTCTCGTTGTTGTTGTTCATATTTATTCTTTGTCTCCACTCCTCTCCTCTTCGTTATTGTTGTTCATCTTGTGAAGCTCTGAAAAGTCGCTCTTTTGGGTGAGACATGATGGACGGTGGTGATAGAAGTCAAGGAAGTTCAAGAACAACTCTAGTGGAGAAACTACAGTAACTGAAAAATTCGAACCAGGGGTAAGAACGTTGTATTATGCAATTGTGGGTTGCGTATGGTGATAGTACTCAGCGACGCTAGAGAATTCAGGAAGACCTTTTCATGGGTGTCCCAACTATGAGGTAAAATTCTCTATTTAATGGAATTTTTAAGTTGATACGGGTTTAAAGGGATGATTTGATGATTGTTAATTCAATGTTTCTTTTTGCATTATTATAGTTTGGAGTTCACTGTAATTTCTCTCGTTGGGCTGATGAATATGAAGAATAAAGTGTGGTTCAGGTTGCACAAGAAGTTTTTAATGAACTCAATTGCAGAATAGAATCTTTAGAGAGTAGTATTAGTGTAAGAAGTAAGAATCGGAGTTTTCACGTAAAACCGTTTTAATAAAATAATTTTAGGCCCGGAATAAATTCAAACTTTAGAAGTTTTAATTTGAAAATATAAAGGTGAAATTTGATTTCAAAGAATTTTTCTGAGTTGGAAAATGTATATTTTTCAAAAAGTTTTTGTAAAAATGCATACTGGCGCTTAAGCTGACAGTACCGGCTCTAGTCTGTCCAGTGCTGCGTATTTTGAAAAATAAGATTTTAAAAAGTTGATTTATTGTTTTGAAAGGACAACAAAAATTTAGAATTGAAAATCGGGCACTAATCTTAAAAGTTTTGGCCCAAAGTGGTCAAACGGACCAAAAACACTACACGGTTGGACCGGACTCAATCTTTGCAACGAAATATTGAAATTTGAGTGATCTAAATGGAATTTTTATTTATTGTTGAATTGACTATTTGTCCCTCTGTTAGAGGTGTTTCCGAAATGTCTGCGATCGAGTAAATAGCTCTACGAACGAATGGATCGAATCGAATTGGAAAATGGAAAGATTTGTACAAGTTATACCCTTCGTCACCACAGCCCAACTTATATAAGGCAATAAATGAGCCTAAGAAGCTCATTTTAACAGAGAGAGAGAGAGAGAGAGAGAGAGAGAGAGAGAGAGAGAGAGAGAGAGAGAGAGAGAGAGAGAGAGAGAGAGAGAGAGAGAGAGAGAGAGAGAGAGAGAGAGAGAGAGAGAGAGAGAGAGAGAGAGAGAGAGAGAGAGAGAGAGAGAGAGAGAGAGAGAGAGAGAGAGGCCATTGTTACTATTCATCTCCCTATTCAAAACTCCATAACTTTTGATTCGGAACTCCAATTAATGAGTCGTTTGTGGTCACGCGAAGCTCTCGTCAAGCTCTTCGATTCTATCTAAGAAAACCTGGTAAGAAATTGCGTCTCAATCCCCAGTTTTCAGCCCTAGAATTCTGCATTTTTTGGGTTATAATTTTGAGTAGATTTTGTGGTTTTGCTTGTTTAGGTGATCTCTAGTAGCGGGTAATTGTTGGATTTTACCTCTAATCTCGTTGGTTAAGGTAAGGTTTCACTAAACCCTTGTGTTTAGTTGTTTGTGTATATTAGGTTTTGATTTTTGATACATATATGATGTTAGTTGAGCTTTGGTGGCTTGTTGGTGAGTTGAAAGCTTGTTGGACTCCAATCGTGGTGCGGTGTGCTTTTTGGGGGAGCGGCCAAGGTATGGTTTTGGTCTCCTCTATATTATATGTAATATCAATGGACACTTAGGCTAGTTGACCTTAAGATAGGTTGAAAGATTTGATTGTATGGTAAATTGTATATAAATGTATGCTTGATGATGGTTGGATGTTGAATGAATGGGTTTGAATGTTATGAGTTACATATTATTAGATAATGATTATTGATAAATTGTGTTGGTGTTGAGATTTGAAGATGGATGTTGATGATGATATTGATTGTTGGAATTGATGAGGAATTGTAGTGGTTGTTGAATTTGGTTGGTTGATGATGTATGATGAATTGATGTTGTTGAAGTTGTTAAATAATGTTGTTGATGTATGATGTGTGATGAATTTGGATGAGAAATATTATTGAGATTGCTAAACAATATTGATTATTGATATTGAGGATGAATGAGGTTGATGTTGATGAATTGAAAGTGGTAAAATGGTTATTGTTAAATGTTGGATGAGAAGGGGTTTTAGTGTGAAATCATGGATAATTTGGATTTGAGAATTGATGATACGAGTAGTGGATTATGGCTTAAATGGTAAAACCTGATGTGGGATGAAGTTAAAGTGGTTTATGACGATTGAATAGGTGTGGATTTGGTTTTGATTTTGAGAGTTGGTTGAATTGGAGGTTTTTGATAAAAACTGGTTTTTAGTGAACTTTGAAGGGTCATAACTTTTGTCTCAATTTTAAAAATTTATTGAAACTTATTTAGAATTAAAGTTCATTGAAAAGTCTTCAAATTGATATAAAGTTTGTAAAATTTAGATTTTTGTAGAGGAAGTTATGGTCATTCAAAGTTGGGTGTCAAAATCTGAAATTTTGCAAAGTTGCAGAATTTTGTGATTTCTGGTATGTGCGCACGCACAACCTTGTGCGCATGCACAACCCTGTAAAATTTTAAACCTGTACACATGCACAGCCTTGTGCGTACGCACAAGCGGGAAAAGGCCTGCTGGTGAGAGCGTTAGCACGACTTGTGCGCACACATATCCAATGAAGTTTTACAACCTGTGCGCACGCACAGCCCTGTGCGCATGCACACGTTGGAAATGTCAGTCTGTTGGGGGTGCTAGCACGCCTTGTGCGAGTGAATAGAATTGTGAAAATTGGTACCTGTGTGTACGCACACCCCTATGCGTACGCACACTTTTTAAAATCCCTTTGGGCGTGCGCATGCACACCCTTGTGCGTACGCACACGCCCTGTTTCTCAAACTTAAACTTTGTTTTCAACTATTTCACCTTCCCAACAAGCTTGTAAGCTTTTGTGACACCATTTTAAGACTCTTGGGCTTATCTTCGGGTATTAAAACATGGGAAATGTCCTAGGAGATTTGATTTGGGTTTTAATTTGAAAAGTTAGCAAACAGAGGCGTAGGTTCTGGTGTATTGAGGATGAGTTTGGTTGAGAGAGAAGGATGAGTAGTGAACTTGGTGATTACTGACAATGAATTAAGGAACTGATGAACTTGAGAAATATGAATGTTTAAGGATGTTAATGGAAATGATAATGGTTATTATGAGTTGAGGACAAAAAGAGGAATGATGATCTTGTTGAATGTGGAAAGTGTGCCAGGCACTATATCCTTGGAATGTTGAGAATTGATAATTGAAAGTGATTTGAGATGAGAAATGGTGATGATTGGTGATGCTTTGAGGTCGATGGACTTGTTGGAGGTGGAAAGTGTGCCATGCACTATATCCTTGGAATGTTGAGAATTGATAATTGAAAGTGATCTCTGAGAGTGAGATTGTGATTATGATATGCATTGTTCTCTGTCGTAGGGGCTATGGCAGTCTCCCGCCTATGTTCGGTTGTGAGGCTTGAAGCTGGGCTTCTCACCCATGTTTATCGCTCAAGAAGAAGGTGGTAGGGCACTCTCTCTCGGAATGTCTTCCATCTGAAAGGAGAAGGTGGTATGGCACTCATCCCTCGGAATTATACCTCCTGAGCGTGTGTTTTCTCTCTGTTTGCAAGGTGATAGGGCACTATCTCTCAGAATTATACGGCATCCAGAGGAAGGTGGTACGGCACTCTCCCTCGGAACGTTTCCCTCTGAAAGGAGAAGGTGGTAGGGCACTATCCCTCGGAATTATTTCTCCTGAGTATGCGCAACAGAGAGACTAATCTGGGAGTTGCTGACCGAATTATGAGTCGGGTTTGGCACTACAACCGACATGTGATATCACAACCAATAGGACAGACATTCATCATGTGCATCTTCTAGATGTTTGCTTGCTTTGATTACTTGAGTTTGCCTAATTGTATAATATGCCTACTTGCTACTTGAATTACTTGTTATATATATGAATACTACCTATGTTTTTCTTGCTTGCATTATCTGTGTTTGTTTGGTGCTGAGGAGGTTAGGTAGGTGGCGGCGATGGGATCGCAAGGAGGGGTAGGTTGGTGAAGGCTGTGGGACAGCGGTGACTAGTTTTAGTTAGAAATTCCCTAAGATTAGATACCTTGTTTATTACTCACGGTTTAAGTTATTTATTTTGTTAAGTTTGGATATCTGTTTGGTATGAAGCTCTAGGATTGCCTCTGGCATCCCGGGGTCTTACATTTTACATTACTGGTACTGTTACCATACTGAGAACCTCCGGTTCTCATTCCATACGTTGTTGTTATTTTTCAGATGCAGGTCACAACCCACCTCAGTGAGCTGCTTGATGGTAGCAGAGCGGGGGATCTTAATCTATTTTTGTTGTCATTTTGGTTATTTTGATTAGTACTCTCACTTTTGTATTTACTTTTGCCTTAGAGGCTTACTTTGAGAGTGATATTCTGTATGAGCTATTTTACTTTCAAAACTCTGTATGTCTGTATTTAATTAGTCGGCCTAAACTCCGTAGGCTTAGACTAGTATCTTATGATTATTATACTCTTGTATAACTACACATATCTTGTTACCTTAAGTAGTGGATCTTATCTTTTACGATTGTAGCTTGTGTGAACGTTCGCGCTTTGTAATGCCATATTTGAGCTTATTTTATTCATCGGGCTTCTAGAATTATTATTCCTTATATATATATATATATATATATATATATATATATATATATATATATAAGCCTTAGAATTGTCGTAACTCTTGATTAACCTTTGCTTTACGGCATGAGGTAAAGTTTAGGGTAATTAGGGTGTTACATTTAGTGGTATCAGAGCGGTTCGTCCTCGTGAGCCTGATGGATGGATCTATTGTGCTTCATTGTATACTCTGGGTCAGTTTTCTTTCATGCTATTTAGATTATCTACTTGATATTTCATAGCATGCTTGTTTGTGAGTGTGTGAGTGCCTTTTGGGATAATTGAAATACTAGGCTTTTGATATTGGACTGATCACCTTGATATCGATTGATTGGTGTGGACAGGAACCCTAATAGCTACTCGCGAACGAGGTCGTACACGTTCACGAAGAGAGAGTAGAAACGAGCAACCGGCCGTTAACCATGCCGAGTTCATGGCGGCAATGGCGAATCTTGCGAACACCATGGAGGCAAATGCTGCTGCGACTCTGCAAGCTGTGCAGAGGTTAGGCCAACCGGCTGGAAACGGAAACGGAGAAGGAAACAGGAACGATGATGCGGAAGGAAATGGTGATAACATGGGAGGTGCTCTGATGACTTTGGCTACTTTTCTCAAGGTTCATCCGCCAAGCTTCAGAGGTTCAACCAACCCTATAGAAGCGGATAATTGGTTTCAGGCCATGGATCGTGCGTTGCAAACACAGCATGTTCCGAACAACCAATATGTAAATTTTGCTGCGTATCAGCTTTTAGGAGAGGCCCAGTATTGGTGGCAAGGAGAGTGCCACTTGCTACAGCTTCAGAATGCCGATGTTCCTTGGGATGTATTCCAAATGGCCTTCTACAAGAAGTACTTTCCTGAATCTGCAAGGGAAGCGAAGGAGATGGAACTTATGCTGCTGAAGCAAGGTTCCTCGTCTGTGACGGACTATACTAACCGATTTGAGGATCTCTCTAGGTTCTTTAGGGTGTGTCAGGGTGCCCCGGAGACCTATGAAAGCTGGAAGTGCATCAGGTATCAAAGGGGCTTGAAGGATAACATCATGACTGCTGTGGCTCCTTTGGAGATTCGGATTTTCTCCGATCTGGTGAACAAGGTGAGAGTTGTTGAGGAATATGCACAGACGGTAGCCTCGTCAAGGGATACTCGTGGAGGAAACACTAGTAGGAAACGTGATGATTACCTTGGACCAAGGGAACAACACTTCAAGAGAAATGGTGAGGGGAAGCAGTCAAGAGCTTACTCCCCTGATATGAAATGTCAGGAGTGTGGGAGCTACCACCCGAATAATCCATGCCGGTTGGGTATGAAACTATGTTACAAGTGTAGCGCACCGGGACATTTGGTTAGAGATTGTCCTCACCGAGGAACACATGAGCCGGGTTGATCACAACAATAGGATTGACGTAATCATGGATCCAATAGCCAAACCTTAACTTATTTTCATAGTATAGACTATCGCCGTTCTTGTTGAAAAAGTTTTAAAGCTTAGAAGGATTTTTAAATTTGGTTTGGAACTTGGTTTAAATGATTTGGTTTTGAGACTAGGATTTGAACTTTTGATTAAATGATACGATTTAGAAAGGAAAGTGAGTTCTATGATTTTGTTAACTTATAATTGTGGTTTGTAAATTTAACTTATCAAAAGGGATTTAAATTGAACGGTTCTGATTTAAGGGTTTTAATGAATTTAGAAAAATCATGCTTTAAAGTGATTGATTTACAAATAAATGATTTTTGACTCTTTTGAGAAAGTTTTAACAATGAACTCATTCAGATTGAACTTGTTTTAAAGGTTTTGAAAAGTATTACAAAATCAGCATTTGGTTTAAAGGGAAGAATTTTCGGATTCTTAATGACGATAATCAGAGTGATGCAACGGAAGGCGAGAGAGAACATTGACACGTTAGGATGATGGTGAATGAGATGCTTTGGCAACTTGTTGGGCTGATAACGTTGATAGTAGAATGCTTCGTAGAGAATATATATATATATATATATATATATATATATATATCGCGTGATTCGAATTTTCAAGGGCGAAAATTTTATTAGGAGTGGAGAATTTAAGAACCGGAGTTTTCACGTAAAACCGTTTGAATAAAATAA
The DNA here is from genome assembly GCF_003086295.3 of Arachis hypogaea. Classification (NCBI taxonomy): domain Eukaryota; kingdom Viridiplantae; phylum Streptophyta; class Magnoliopsida; order Fabales; family Fabaceae; genus Arachis; species Arachis hypogaea. Next base: position 30,883,969 of record NC_092050.1, read on the forward strand.
TTTTAGTGTCCGGAATAAATTCAAATTTTAGAAGTTTTAATTTGAAAATATAAAGGTGAAATTTGATTTTAAAGAATTTTTCTGAGTTGGAAAATGTATCTTTTTCAAAAAGTTTTTATAAAAATGCATACTGGCGCCTAAGCTGACAGTACCGGCTCTAGTCTGTCCAGTGCTGCGTATTTTGGAAAATAAGATTTTAAAAAGTTGATTTATTATTTTGAAAGGACAAAAAAATTTTAGAATTGAAAATCGGGCACTAATCTTAAAGGTTTTGGCCCAAAGTGGGCCAAACGGACCAAAAATGCTACACGGTTGGACCGGGCTCAAGTTGGGCCCAAGCCCAACTTATATAAGGTAATAAATGAGCCTAAGAAGCTCATTTTAACACCAAGAGAGAGAGAGAGAGAGAGAGAAAGAGAGAGAGAGAGAGAGAGAGAGAGCTCGGATAGGAAGAAGAGAGGAGAAGGAAGCCATTGTTACTATTCATCTCCCTCTTCAAAGCTCCATAACTTTTGATCCGGAACTCCGATTGACAAGCCGTTCATGGCCACACAAAGCTCTCGTCGAGCTCTTCGATTCTATCTAAGAAAACCTGGTAAGAAATTGCGTCTCAATCCCCAGTTTCCAGCCCTAGAATTCTGCATTTTTGGGGTTATAATTTTGAGTAGATTTTGTGGTTTTGCTTGTTTACGTGATCTCTAGTAGCGAGTAATTATTGGATTTTATCCCTAATCTCATTGGTTAAGGTAAGGTTTCACTAAACCCTTGTGTTTAGTTGTTTTGTGTATATTAGGTTTTGATTTTTGATACATATATGATGTTAGTTGAGCTTTGGTGGCTTGTTGGTGAGTTGAAAGCTTGTTGGACTCCAATCTTGGTGCGGTGTACTTTTTGGGAGAGCGGCCAAGGTATGATTTCGGTCTCCTCTATGTAATATATAATATCAATGGATACTTAGGCTAGTTGACCTTAAGATAGGTTGAAATATGTGATTGTATGGTAAATTGTATATAAATGTATGCTTGATGATGGTTGTATGTTGAATGAATGGGTTTGAATGTGATGAGTTACACATTATTAGATGATGATTATTGATGAATTGTGTTGGTGGGTGTTGAGATTTGAAGATGGATGTTGATGATGATATTGATTGTTGGAATTGATGAGGAATTGTAGTGGTTGTTGAATTTGGTTGGTTGATGATGTATGATGAATTGATGTTGTTAAAGTTGTTGAATAATGTTGTTGATGTATGATGTGTGATGAATTTGGATGAGAAAAATTGTTGAGGTTGCTAAACAATATTGATTATTGATATTGAGGATGAATGAGGTTGATGTTGATGAATTGAAAGTGGTAAAATGGTTATTGTTAAAGTGTGAAATCATGGATAAATGGGTTTGAGAATTGATGATACGAGTAGTGGATTATGGCTTAAACGGAAAAACCTGATGTGGGATGAAGTTAAAGTGGTTTATGATGATTGAACAGGTGTGGATTTGGTTTTGATTTTGAGAGTTGGTTGAATTGGAGGTTTTTGATAAAAACTGGTTTTTAGTGAACTTTGACGGGTCATAACTTGTGCCTCAATTTTCAAAATTTGTTTAAATATATTTAGAATTAAAGTTCATTGAAAAGTCTTCAAACTGATATAAAGTTTGTAAAATTTGGATTTTTTTAGAGAAAGTTATGATCATTCAAAGTTGGGTGTCAAAATCTGTAATTCTGCAAACTTGCAGAATTTTGTGATTTCTGGTATGTGCGCACGCACAGCCTGGCGCGCACGCACAACCTTGTAAATTTTTAAACCTGTGCACATGCACAGCCTTGTGCGCGCACATATCCAATTATGTTTTACAACCTGTGTGCACGCACACGTTAGAAATGTCAGTCTGTTGGGGGGTGCTAGCACGCCTTGTGCGAGTGAACAGAATTGTAAAAATTGGTACCTGTGCATACGCACACCCCTATGCATACGCACACTTTTTAAAATCCCGTATGCGCACGCCCTGTTTCTCAAACTTAAATTTTGTTTTCAACTATTTCACCTTTCCAACAAGCTTGTAAGCTTCTGTGATACCATTTTAAGACTCTTGGGCTTATCTTCGGGTATGAAACATGGGAAATGTCCTAGGAGGTTTGATTTGGGTTTTACTTTGAAAAGTTAGCAAACGGAGGCTTAGGTTCTGGTGTATTGAGGATGAGTTTAGTTGAGAGAGAAGGATGAGTAGTGAACTTGGTGATTACTGACAATGAATTTAGAAACTGATGAACTTGAGAAATATGAATATTTAAGGATGTTAATGGAAATGATAATGGTTATGAGGAGTTGAGGACACAAAGAGGAATGATGATCTTGTTGAATGTGGAAAGTGTGCCAGGCACTATATCCTTGGAATGTTGAGAATTGATAATTGAAAGTGATTTGAGATGAGAAATGGTGATGACTGGTGATGCTTTGAGGTCGATGGACTTGTTGGAGGTGGAAAGTGTGACAGGCACTATATCCTTGGAATGTTGAAAATTGATAATTGAAAGTGATCTCTGAGAGTGAGATTGTGATTATGATATGCATTGTTCTCTGTCGTAGGGGTATGACAGTCTCCCGCCTACGTTCGTATGTGAGGCTTGAAGCTGGGCTTCTCACTCATGTTTATCGCTCAAGAGGAAGTTGGTAGGGTACTCTCCCTTGGAATGTCTTCACTCAATGATTTAGCAATACGTTATCAGTTTCAGATTTTGGTAGTTTGATTTTTTTTGGCGATATCATTTTTCCCTTCGATATTTCAAACTTCTTTAGAATTCATCACAGTCGTGGTATCCACCATCAGTGTTGAACACATCGAGCTCATAAAGGCCCGGCGCATCTTGTAATGTGCATCACTGTAATTATGCCAAAAATTGCCATGTTCTAATTATGTTAATGAATCAATAAGCATTAAAGTCTCCACTCATTTTATGTATTATCCAATTCAAACTTATGTTTCTCTAATTGTTGAGTACCTTTCAAATATGAAAGCCAATGCTGTTCAATTTAGCTCAAAAGGAAATGGCCAAGAAAATGTGATAACAGTTCTTCACTTAGTATTGCCATCTACTTACGCATTTATTGTTTCTCTATTTTTCATTTCTTTTATTCACATATTGTATTTTGAATTCGCCTAATTGATTCTGCCTTCTATCACATTTTTCCTAGCTCAAATTCACCTAGTGCTCCTCCAGTTTGCCTGTTAACTTCTTATGTTCCTTAGTTTGAAAAGTAGTAGTTATTATTCTAGCTTTGTGTTAAATTACTTGTGAAGTCTTTTAGTTTTTAAGATTTTCGTTGAGTTCCTCTCAGATGAGTTATTTTATTATAGCACCTGCACTTGCATATAAAATATAGTTTTGTTCGAAACAACCAATCTTTATCATTTTCTATATATACTATTAGCTTTTAAGATAGAATAAATAAATGTTTTTGGTCTCTCCTTTTATTTTCCAATATCATCTTTATATTTAATTTCAAAAAACATAAATGCCAATCACATTAAATCAGTCTAAAATATAATTTATCATGTAAATATAACAAATAAACAACAAAGAGATGCGTGGTACTATTAAGTAATACATTTTTGTAGCCTTAGAAATTTGGAGAAGAAGGAGTTGCATGCATACGATGATATTCCATTTTCATTTATATGTAATAAATGTTAAGAGGTACAGGCATGGAACATAGAGGAGCATGAGGTTTGAAGTGAATAGATTCGAATTGCATCACAAACAAAGAAAGAAGGTAAATAAGTACTTCTACATATCAAACAATCTTTTCTTCTTTTTGTTTTCAAATAAATAAGGAAGCCTCTTTCGTTGCATAATCATTAGATTTGAAGATAGCATATGTTTTTCCTTCTTTAAATATTCATTTGAAGGGAAATATTTTTCAAAAATAATCTTCTGTCTTCTCTTTTGACATTTGTATTTTCATATAGTATTAGCAGGCTTATATGTTCTTCCTTGAAAAGTAAGCACCAGATTTTGAAAAATCTTGATTCTGTTTTGATTAGACACTGAGCATTATCAACTGTAGATTGAAACATTTTTTGGAAGTCAGTTTCAGCAGCAGCAACTTTCAAAACTCTCTGTTGCCTCAATAATCATCATCATGCTTTGTATTTCATATTTTCTTACAACACTACTCATTCCATATATTTTTTTAGCTTGCCTTCAATTATTTTTGGTGTATTCAGGTCAATATCCTGTTACAGTTCTTTCTTCTTTCTTTTTTGTTTTGTTTTGTATTATTATTATTATTATTATTATTATTATTTTTAATATTAAATTTCTTTTTATTTTTGGCTAATGCAGGGGAGAAGACAAGTATATTAACCTAAAGAAGGTGGTCCTAGGTTCAAATTATTTGATGCAGAGTGTTGAAAATTTCAACTACATATAGCAAAACCTATATGCTATATTTTACTGAAAAGTTGAACTACAATAGTAACCTTGATTATTAATTCAAATTCATTATGCAATGCTCTTGTACATTTTTCCATCAACTTTCATCTTTGCTCTTAACATCAAGATGTATCAAAATGATGGTATTGGTATTTAT